>NC_133654.1:203813828-204134688 GCF_009905375.1 Apium graveolens
ATGTTGATAACTGGATATATGCTTAGTTTATCATGCGATATGATTTTAGGTGAACTTAAATGAACATAAGGTGTTTGTTAGATAACCTAGTATAGTGAAATTGAACAGGCGCGGCGATCGAGGAAGCTGTCAGGCGGCTGCTGCAGGCGCATGTGGCGCACGCAGCGCGCGCGGGGGGGGGGGGTGTCGCGCATTCCGGGAATGCGTTACACCCTGTGGCGCATTCACGGAATGCGTTACACCTTTTAATGGCTTAAAAGGCTTGTAACGCATCACCAGAATGCGTTACAGAGCTAGTAACGCGTTCCTGTAATGCGTTACAGCCCATCTGTTATTTTTTAAATTTGATTTCTGGGAGTTTCGTAACTCTGTTTTGGGCGTGCAATATATCGTTGGATTCGTTTTTCTGAGATGGATCTAATGGAGTGATCAGATTTTAGTTAATATAAAAGTTTTGAACTGTTTATATTTCCGAAAGTGTTTTAAAAGCTGTATTTAAACTGTTTTAACTGCTTTTAAATGCTTCATGTGATACATAGAGATGTATAATGCTTAGACCAATATGCTAGATGATCTAACATGCCTACCTTGATGTTTATTCATGTTGATACATGTGATATATGCTTAGTTTATCATGCGATGATAGATTTAGGTGAACTTAAATGAATATAAGGCGTTTGTTAGACAACCTAGTATAGTGAAATTGAACAGGCGCGGCGATCGAGGAAGCTGTTAGGCGGCTGCTGCAGGCGCGTGTGGCGCACGCGCGCGCGGGGTGATGTCGCGCATTCCGGGAATGCGTTACACCCTGTGGCGCATTCACAGAATGCGTTACACCTTTTAATGGCTTAAAAGGCTTGTAACGCATCACCGGAATGCGTTACAGAGCTAGTAACGCGTTCCTGTAATGCGTTACAGGCCATCTATTATTTTTTAAATTTGATTTATGGGAGTTTCGTAACTCCGTTTTGGGCGTGCAATATATCGTTGGATTCGTTTTTCCGAGACGGATCTAATGGAGTGATCAAATTTTAGTTTATATAAAAGTTTTGAACTGTTTATATTTCCAAAAGTGTTTTAAAAGCTGTTTTTAACTGTTTTAACTGCTTTTCAATGCTTCATGTGATACATAGAGATGTATAATGCTTAGACCAATATGCTAGATGATCTAACATGCCTACCTTGATGTTTATTCATGTTGATATATGTGATATATGCTTAGTTTATCATGCGATGATAGATTTAGGTGAACTTAAATGAACATAAGGCGTTTGTTAGACAACCTAGTATAGTGAAATTGAACAGGCGCGACGATCGAGAAAGCTGTCAGGCGGCTGCTGCAGGCGCGTGTGGCGCACGCGCGCGCGGGGGGTGTCTCATATTCCGGGAATGCGTTACACCCTGTGGCGCATTCACGGAATGCGTTACACCTTTTAATGGCTTAAAAGGCTTGTAACGCATCACCGGAATGCGTTATAGAGCTAGTAACGCGTTCCTGTAATGCGTTACAGCCCATCTGTTATTTTTTAAATTTGATTTCTGGGAGTTTCGTAACTCTGTTTTGGGCGTGCAATATATCTTTGGATTCGTTTTTCTGAGATGGATCTAATGGAGTGATCAAATTTTAGTTTATATAAAAGTTTTGAACTGTTTATATTTCCGAAAGTGTTTTAAAGCTGTTTTTAACTGTTTTAACTGCTTTTAAATGCTTCATGTGATACAGAGAGATGTATAATGCTTAGACCAATATGCTAGATGATCTAACATGCCTACCTTGATGTTTATTCATGTTGATATATGTGATATATGCTTAGTTTATCATGCGATGATAGATTTAGGTGAACTTAAATGAACATAAGGTGTTTGTTAGATAACCTAGTATAGTGAAATTGAACAGGCGCGGCGATCGAGGAAGCTGTCAGGCGGCTGCTGCAGGCGCATGTGGCGCACGCGCGCGCGGGGGGGGGGTGGGTGTCGCGCATTCCGGGAATGCGTTACACCCTGTGGCGCATTAACGGAATGCGTTACACCTTTTAATGGCTTAAAAGGCTTGTAACGCATCACCAGAATGCGTTACAGAGCTAGTAACGCGTTCCTGTAATGCGTTACAGCCCATCTGTTATTTTTTAAATTTGATTTCTGGGAGTTTCGTAACTCTGTTTTGGGCGTGCAATATATCGTTGGATTCGTTTTTCTGAGATGGATCTAATGGAGTGATCAGATTTTAGTTTATATAAAAGTTTTGAACTGTTTATATTTCCGAAAGTGTTTTAAAGCTGTTTTTAACTGTTTTAACTGCTTTTAAATGCTTCATGTGATACATAGAGATATATAATGCTTAGACCAATATGCTAGATGATCTAACATGCCTACCTTGATGTTTATTCATGTTGATATATGTGATATATGCTTAGTTTATCATGCGATGATAGATTTAGGTGAACTTAAATGAACATAAGGTGTTTGTTAGACAACCTAGTATAGTGAAATTGAACAGGTACGGCGATCGAGGAAGCTGTCAGGCGGCTGCTGCAGGCGCGTGTGGCGCACGCGCGCGGGTGGGTGTCGCGCATTCCGGGAATGCGTTACACCCTGTGGCGCATTCACGGAATGCTTTACACCTTTTAATGGCTTAAAAGACTTGTAACGCATCACCGGAATGCGTTACAGAGCTAGTAACGCGTTCCTGTAATGCGTTACAGCCCATCTGTTATTTTTTAAATTTGATTTCTGGGAGTTTCGTAACTCTGTTTTGGGTGTGCAATATATCGTTGGATTCGTTTTTCCGAGATGGATCTAATGGAGTGATCAAATTTTAGTTTATATAAAAGTTTTGAACTGTTTATATTTCCGAAAGTGTTTTAAAGCTGTTTTTAACTGTTTTAACTGCTTTTAAATGTTTCATGTGATACATAGAGATGTATAATGCTTAGACCAATATGCTAGATGATCTAACATGCCTACCTTGATGTTTATTCATGTTGATATATATGATATATGCTTAGTTTATCATGCGATGATAGATTTAGGTGAACTTAAATGAACATAAGGCGTTTGTTAGACAACCTAATATAGTGAAATTGTTTCATAACCTTAATAACAATATTATGAATACAATCATGAGATTCTTGTGTTTATGAAACACGTAATTGAATATGAATTTTCGATATGAGAGAAAGGATGATTCTGTCAACAATAGATTTCTATCTGTAAGAAAGGGTTATTAAGTGACGCCTCTTGACAATGCTCCACCCGATCTGGGAATCATCTGATTATTGATTATTGATTTGAAATATTTAATTTAAAAGGAAGAATCTCTTTATAATATGATTATGATTGTAACGTAATATAATCCCTCTAAAATTAAATAATATCAACTAGTAATTGGCCAATGACACAACGGGCTTGTGTCGGTCATAGCCTTCCAACATGATAGAAAAGTAGTTCTTATTTTTGAATCATTGTCGGTTCGTGCTACAGCCGAGGGCTTTGATTTCGAAATAAGAAATACTTGTCTATTACATAGAGATGTGTACATTGAATTAGAATCTAAAGGTCGCTACGTGCCACAGACGTGGGCCTTTGGGGACTGATTCAACTGTACGGAATGTTGGGTTAGATTTGACTTAGAATATTGAGTTTGTCGTGCCACAGCCGAGACTCAATTATTCAAGAGGCTAAAGTATGATTAGGGAATAACATAAGATGTAATTGACCAGAGTTGTCTGCCTATTGAACATTACATGACGGTTCGTGCTACAGCCGGGGTTGTGTAATGGAATGTAGGATCCCTATTCCCACTAGCATTATGAATGCTTAATTTTTCACTTAGGGGGTTGAATAAATTAGAAAAACTAGTGGGAGCCACTTATGAATAAAGACCCGATTCATATAGTGTTTTAAAATGAAATCGAATATTTGCTAAGTGTTGTTATGTGTTTATCATTTACAGATTTACTTTGTACGTTATGTCTTCTGCACTATCACTCAGGAGCATACTAGATGCTCACAAGTTGACTGGTCCTAATTATGCTGACTGGCTTCGAAACATGAGAATTTTTCTCAGGATTGAGAAGCTGGAATACGTGATTGACTCACCTAAGCCTACTGAACCTGCTAGTGATGCACATAATGATGAACATATTGTGTATCGTAAGTGGGTAGATGATGCAAATGTTGCTCAATGCATCATGCTAGCTTCCATGAACATTGAGCTACAGAAGCAACATGAGCATATGGATGCTCACACTATCCTCATGCATCTACAAGAGTTGTATGATGTGGCAGGGAGGACAGCTCGATATGAGATATCGAAGGAGCTGTTCGGTTGTAGGATGTCTGAGGGATCATCTGTGAATGACCATGTACTTAAGATGATCAATTTGATTGAACATCTTGGACAACTTGGTTTTGCCATGGATGGGGAGCTGAGCCAAGACCTGGTCTTGCAATCGCTTCCGAGTTCGTTCTCGCAGTTTGTTGTGAACTTTCACATGAATAAGTTGGATGTCAGCCTGCCTGAACTCCACAACATGTTGAAGACTGCGGAATCGAATTTTTCCCCTAAGAAGAGTTCTGTTCTTCTAATTGGTGAAGGTTCCAATCCTAAGAAAAGGAAGAGGAACTCTTCCAAGAAGAAGAAAGTAGGTGCGAAAACGCCGGTTCCACCAAAAGCTGAAGACCCCAAGAGCAAAGTTGTTTGCTTTCACTGTAACAAGGTGGGGCACTGGAAGAGGAACTGCAAGGTTTACCTTGCAGAATTGAAGAAGAAGAAGGGTAGTGAGACTGCCACTTCTGATTCAGGTATGTTCATGATAGAAGTGAATATGTCATTAAATCAAATTTCTACTTGGGTATTAGATACCTCCTGTGGTTCTCATATCTACAATTTGTTGCAGGGACCAAGGAGAAGTAGGACTCTTGAGGAAGATGAGGTGATTCTACTGATGGAAATGGAGCAAGAGTTGCTGTTGTAGATGTAGAATCATTTCATTTACATAGGCCTACGGGCAAGACTATTGTTTGAAATAATTGTTATTTTGTTCCCTCGATTGTGAGGAATATTATTCCCATGTTAGACTTGGCTGGATTTTCATTTATTATTGAGAATAATGAATGTTCAATTCTTAGAGATAATATTCTTTATGGACGTGGTACTTTAAATAATGGTCTGTATATATGTGACATAATTTACTTCAGATTGAACAAACTAATAAAAGAAAAAGGATGATGAAAATCTCACTTTCTTGTGGCACTGCAGTCTCCATTTAGTGGATATGGAGAGAGGGCTGCAGATTTGCTAGGATTGGTACATACAAATGTATGTGAACCAATGTCTACGCAAGCCATGGGTGGATTTTCATACTTCATTATTTTCATAGATGATAGATCTAGATTCGGATATGTGTTTGATGAAACACAAGTCTGAAGCCTTTGAAAAGTTCAAAGAGTATAAGTATGAAGTGGAAAAATAAACCAAACATAGTATTATAATTCTTCAATTAGATCGAGGTGGTGAATACTTTAATGGAATGTTTCTAGATTATCTCAAAGTAAATGGTATAGTCTCCCAGTGGACTCCTCCAGATTGGTATCTTAAAGGAGAAATCGAACTTTGTTAGACATAGTTCGGTCCATGATGAGCTATGCAAATCTTCCAGTATTCCTATGGGGTTACGCATCGGAAACCTCAACATATTTACTGAATAAGGTGCCTTCCAAATCTGTTCCTCAAACTCCGTATGAGATATGGAAAGAAAGGAAACCGAGTCTTAAACACGTTAAGATTTGGGGATGTCCAGCTTATGTCAAGAAAGTTGACCCAGATAAGCTGGAATATCAATCCGTAAAAATGTAGTTTTGTGGGATATCCTAAAGAGACTTTAGGGTATTACTTTTACACCGATCATCGGGTGTTTGTCTCCAGACATGCTACCTTCTTGGAAAAGGAGTTTATCCTTGAAGGAAACAGTGGGAGCAAAATTTAAACTTGATGAAGTTCAAGAAGCACAAACTACTACGGATCAAGTGGAAACACCTGTTCTGACTGAACAACCTTTTGTGGAACAGCCCATTCATAGGTCAGGGAGAGTGTCTCGCCAACCTGAGAGGTAATATGGGCTTGTCATTGAGAATGACAATGAGTTGTCAATCATTGATAATGACGACCCTGTGACCTATAATGAGGCTATGAGTAGTGTTGACTCAGAGAAATGGCATAGTGCCATGAAATCCGAAAAGGAATCTATGTATACGGTATACGAAAGAATGATTAGAGCAGATGGCCAGGTGGAGACCTATAAGGCCAGGCTTGTGGCAAAAGGATTCAAACAAAGGCAATGGATTGACTTTGATGAAACCTTTTACCTGTAGCCCTGTTAAAATCAGTTCGAATTTTGCTTGTGATTGCTGCTTACTACGACTATGAAATCTGGAAAATGGCCAGATGGTTTTCTTTCCAAGGGAAATGAAAACCTAGTGTGTAAGCTGCTGCGAACCATATGTGATTTAAAGCAAGCTTCTCGAAAGATGGAACATTCGTTTTGATGAGACAATCAAAGAGTTTGATTTTATCAAAAACGTAGATGAACCATCCGTCTACAAAAGGGTTGGTGGGAGCGCGGTAACATTTCTTATATTGTATTGAAATAGAGTTGACACACATAACAACATAGCAGACCCACTCACAAAGCTACTTTCTGAAAGTCACTTTGATCGTCATAAAGACAAGATGGGTATTAGATACCAGAGTGATTGGCTTTAGTACAAGTGGGAGATTGAAAGGAATATGTCCTAAATCCAATCATGTATTAGGATTTAGGAATAACTTTTTATGTAATCTGTTTTGATTTCATTGATATTAATAAAAGACTTGTTTTGTTTTTATTACGGGCTCTATCTATTTAAGTGTTTAAATAAGATATACCATAGTTTAGAGTAAAGCTTTTTATGGATTATGATGAGATCATAATAGTGAGACCTAAAAGATGATAACTCTAAACTTAAATAGTTCCTGATCATATGATTACTAACTGGTAATTAATAATCCGCAAAGATCGGTACATACTATACTTGCTTCATTATGAAGGATGTCTGTTCTCATAGACATTTGTGTGGTGACACTATAGCTAGTATGTAGGTGCTTATTATAGAATAAGTTCACTGAACATGACTCGCACAGCTGAACAACTGATGGAGTTCACTTACGTGTCAGCAGTTGTTCACATAGTGATAGTTGTACAAGTATCCTTAGACTTGAGGTCATCATAGTCATCTTGTGTACACTGAACTATGCTTTGGTTTAGTTCTTAGTCTCCAGGAACAATTATTAGGGCTCTACTGGGTATAGGAATTTGTACACGAAGATAGTGTATGATCAATAAAGGATCTACCCCTTCCAGTGAAGGAAGCGAATGTTCAAGGCTGATCCACTTATGCTAGTTCAGGAATCTCCGGCCAAAGTGAATGAAATTAGAAAGGAGTTTCTAATTTGCATAGAACTAAGCATAGTAAATGGTAAGCAAGTGATTAAATTAGATAGGCTTGACACAAGATCCATGCCTTGTATTTAATCAGGACATTGTAGGGTAGAAGGAGTTTATTGTACGGTAACTATTCACTGAATAGGTTCTTGGTATTCTAAGCAGTGAATTCATATTATCCGGATAGTCGCGATATACTGAGAAGTATCCCTCACGATATAGAATAAATGTGATTAATTAATTAATCATATTTAATAAATTAGAGAATTTATATAAATAATGATAAAATGATTTTATTATTATTTATTTCTACTACCGGCTTAATATTGAACCTACAGGGTCACACCATAAAAAGAGAATGATTTAATGGTGGAGGAATTAATTAATAATGGCTAATAATTATTTATTTGTGAAATAAATAATTAATTGGCAAATTTAATAATTGATTAAATGAGATTTAATTGATTATAAATTAATTAAGAAAAGTTCTTAATATTATTAATTAAGGATTTAATTTTTTAGAAATTAAATCAAGAGAGAGAATTATTTCTAAAGTGTTTAGAAAAAGGATTAGTGTTTAGAAAAATGATTAATAATTAAAAGGTATTTTAATTATTAATGAGAATAATAAATGGGATAATAATAATAATATTTATGGGAAAATTTCAGCTGAAAATTTTGCCTATAAATATACTATTATAAACCCTATTTTTATTTTGAACCCCAAAATTTTATAAAACCTAATTATCTCCACCTCCTCCTCCTCCTTAACGTCGTTTTCTTGGTGGATACCGGTGGAGTGCTTCACGTTTGAGGAGCAACTGCTAAGGATCTCCGATCGATGCTTTTGGATCGCATATTAAAGGTTAGTAATCGATCCATATGTTTTTACCACGATTTATATGCTTTTATTTGGATTTTACATGTGTAAAAGTGTTTTACCAGGCCTCCGCTGCGATTAAAATCCGACATAAGATTCTTTCCAAAACATTTACATTAGTATTTTATTTATATTATTATTAAAAAAGAAGTAACAAAACATAATAAATATTTTTCTTAAACTTCGTCTAACAAGCGCAAGAAGTTATTCATATTTCTCTTCTAATTTTGATTCATCAAGTGACCACTGCCATAGAATAAACTTGATTATATTTATGTAAATATTTGGCTCCACCAACTAATTCTTGAGAAAAGAACATTTTGCATTATAAAAATCTTCAAGGCATATAGCTATTAGCTAAAATACTAAAAAATAGATAATATTTAAAATTTGTTACAGTAAGAAAATATTTTCCAATAGTATTGACTATAATATTTAGCAATATTTGAAAATCAATGTTGATTGTTATTTTTAAATTTCAATTTTATATTTTAATGGCTATCTTTTGATAAAAGAGTTGTGAAGGAATTATTAATTAAAAGACTAAATATTTTTTATTTGATACATGTGAAAATAAATTATACAATTAGTAAAACATATTTAATAATTTAATAATATTATTGAAATAATATAAATGTGAGAAAAATTAGTTAACAAATATTATATATATATAAAAAACAATTTCTAATTTTTTATTATATTGATTTTTAGTAATTTTTATAAATAATATATATTAAAATAATGATACAAGTACTTAATAAATATGGTTAACAATGAAATATTTTATAGTTTTTTGTTCATAAAATATTTTTACATGATAAAAATAAATCATAAAATCAAAGTAATATATAAATATACACAAAATTGTAAATATAGATATACATGTAAAGTGAATATAGGGGTAGAGAAAAATTTTAGAGGGAGATGATTTAAATTTGATATTGAAAATCAACCTCCCATTCAATATATAGACAACGTGCATCTAAGAAAAATATACATGTAAGTCTTCCTTATGGGAATTGAACTTGTATTTACCTTCATCTCATGCGCATCTTCTTACCATTACACATATACATAATTTCCGAGTATCATAAAAAATGATAATTTATTTAACTTTAAATATAATTACTGATTTTGTTTAAATAAAATTATTATTAAAATCTTTGTAGAATTAATTTTAAAGAATTAAATTTAAGATATAAAGTTAAGTATAGTATATAAACGGATCATTGCCTTATTTATTAAATAATTTTTAGATTAAAAAGTATGCCTCATACATTTTTAATACTAGGGACCTTTGCCTGCGCGCTACGCGTGCTATGAAAAATCTCTATAATTTTCATTTTGTAAAATGAATTGACTATAAATAATTTTTTGCATTTATTTTAGTTATTTATTTTTAAATTTTTGGTGAAAGTTGTAGTATCCGATTTAGATAAAATTATATCATACTATAAAAATGACTGTTGCAGTACGCTCGCAGCCACGATTCAATTTACAAAATATATTCTCAAAAAAAAATAAGAAGGTTAACAATAGACAACAATCATTATTACTTGCTATAATTATAGAGGAAAATAAAAAAAATAAGAATGAAAATACAATACAACATTCACATCAATTTTTAGATGACGACACATACTCTGCATCTAAAAAGTATAAACAACGGCAAGTTAATAAATATTTTGCAAACGCATGTAAAATATTAATATAAAACATAATTATATAGGTATTTGATTTATAAAACATAAAATAAAACTATTTTTTTAGGATTTGCAAAAATAGTTGAAGAATACAGTAACATATTCCAATAAAACACACAAACTTGAGGTTAGCAGATGTAAACAGTACATAAGCCGTATAAAAAAGCTCCAACGCACCATCCCTTGTTCAATTTGAAGTTGATTCAAGGAATTATTGGTTGGTGATTGAAGTACTTGTTAGGGCGAAATCACGCACTAATATTCACGCAAGTATACGCGTTCGCAAGTAATATAGAATACTTTCTAGTTCGTTCCCTCAGAGACTCAGACTAAGTTATTGTCTAATTTAACTCACTCACCAATGTATGATTACTTCTCAATGTTAAGATAATAACACTTAAAATTGAACTATAATTAACTACTTAATTAACCACTTAACTAACACTGCAATTTATCAATAATAAAACACTCATGAGATCACAACTTTATTATTACTTCCTTCTATAGCCATAGTTATTACCTTTAGCATGTGATAGTGATGATATTAATCGAATAACACAAAACTGATAAAAGCCAACTTTCATTGTACTAATACCATTCTACCAAACATCCACAATTAAGATAGAAGTTGAATAGTCATCAATTATGTTGAGTTCCTATATGTCTACAGAAATTGACAACACAACGATTTAAGCACAAATTACTCCTTTTGATTACATAGGGCAAATAAAACTGTTAGAGTTACCCACTAATCATGCACAACGGACATGAACCTATGCTAGAATGGCAAGTTCTAAACCTCAAGATCCACTGTCGCTTCACAAGAGATTAACACCCTATCTTATATGTTCGCGACGCACATAAGACGAATACGCACAACCAATACTAGATATCATGCAATCATCACACACTAAAGTATTAAACAATTAACTAAAGAATTCCATAATAAATCCATTGCAACCCCATGATCACGATTAGCCCATAATAGAACTTATCGCCATCATGGGTTCATATGAAATCATGATAAACGAACACAAGAAAATAACAACTAAACTAATTATATTAAAACAGAGTACGTCACAAGAGTAAATAAGTCAAAGCAAGAAAACTAGCATCCAACGTTACAACGAAACAAGAATCACAAGAATATATGCTTCCTCTTCGTTGCTGTGTGCTAAATCGGTCTTCTTCCTTATCTCCTTCGCTTCTTGCAAAACACAATCTAAAACATAATCCCCTCTTAATACCCTGTGAAAAACGTCTCAAATCTACTTATATAATAGTCCCATAAAACTCAGATTACATAGAAGTTGGAAGCCAAACAGAAGTAGAAGTCTAAAATAATATATTATTTTCCCCGACCCTGCGCGGCCGCTCAGCATTTCTGCGCGGGCGCGCAGGGCTGCTGCGCGGCCGCTCAGCATAGCTGCGCGGGCGCGCAGGACCCTACTGGAAAATTTCCAGGTTTGCTCCGTTTCTTCGCCGTAATCTGCCCGTTCTTTTCCTCTCGCAATGGTGAACACATGCCAAGGCTTATTCTTGATGATTCCTCCTCCGAAATGCAACTAATACCCTGAAATGCATAAACACTAGAAAAACGCATCAAATACACAAAATACTTGATTTCAAGATACCAATTTAAGCCATTTTAAGACGTTCTAAGTGATATAAAATGCCACTTATCACACCCCCAAACTTAAATCGATGCTTGTCCTCAAGCGTCACAGACTCAAAAAACAAATAAAAATATGCATGAATACAATCTATATGAAAATGCAACGATCCCCCTTACTACAATTAACCAATCAAATTGTCACGTCTGAACGAATGCAGTTAGACACTAAAGATCAAGAAACTCATGCAAACGGACATACCGCCAGAAACGTGGTGTGTGCAAATGCTTAACAGATATGCTTCAGAACTAGACCAATTACTATGACTAGACTTTCCTCAAGGCAATCCTATGATTATACAAAGAATAAAAATTCTAGGCACAAAGTGATATACAACACTACAAGAACTTTAGAGTTTACTACGGAATCGTGCTTTTTATTTACAACGCAAATGCTTATTTGACCATGCAGTGAGTGAGGTCCACAAAAGAATTATACAATGGTATCCATGTAACGAGCGTTAGGTTAGCGGATCCCAGACTCTAAAAGCCTTAGGTCACTAGGCACAAAGTCCCCTAAGAACTTAATAACTCGAATACCAAAGAGCCCACTCTTGATCAATTACGCAATTTTTTTTTTTTTTTATTCTGAGCAAGTGCGTTTCGCTCCATCTTGCTCAACCCTAGACTACTCGCATAACATGCGAGCCGGCTACTAGCCATTTGACGCCTAGCCATAACTAGCAACAAATTCCATTTTTACTCCATTTTTTTTTCTTTTTCATGCCTTTACCACTAAGAACCTATTATCAAATTCTAAGCATAATAAATAGATTATCCTTGAAAATAATCAGATCATAACAACAATCTAGTCCTTCAGCATTCTCTAAGACTTAGTGACAATACAAGTGCTTCTAGCATGCATATCAACCTACACAACTTAATATCACTTTAATGCTATCACTACACTCGCATCAATATCACAATTCAGTCGATAAATCATTGCAAAAGGGATCATGGTATATGCATGAGCTATATGATATGACAACAAATAAAGCTATAAAAAAAACTATATGGCAAAAATTATGCAACTATATGAACTAACTATCATGAATATACAACTATATGACACACACAAAATATTCCTTAACTACCACCCCCAAACTTAAAATCTTCACTGTCCCCAGTGAAGGTAGTAGAAAGGAACACAGGGTATACCTACTCGGAGTCATCATCATCATCACCCTCAGTGGGTGGAGTATCAGGCGGCGGGTATGCAGAGTCCTCACCAAAAACTGGCCACTGGATATCAGCTCTAAAGCCTCGAAAAGCAGTCCCTAACGCAAGGGTGAGCTCCTGAGCAAACCTGCTCTACGTCTCATACATGGCATCCATCCGCCGTGAAAGCCTCCTATACTGGGCATCACCCATCCCAGCACCCTCCTGAGCTCTCGAAGAACTAGCCTCACCACGCCCTGGTCTGGCCATAGTAGCACCTCGTGCTGGACGCCCTCCGGGAAGACGATAACCCAGCCCATGCTCCTCAGGCTCACCACCGGTCCACTCCTGCATCCCATTCAGAGTGCCAGAATCTATAGGAGCTGCTGGCAACTGCAACTGCTCATGAGCCGGCCAGTTCACTCCTACTGCACAGCATAGTTTTGTAACCGTGGATGCATAAGGGATGTTCATATGCTTTGCTCCCCTCAAAAACTTCAGAATTCCTTGGTAGATAAACTCACCAAGGTCCACATAGTATTCCTCATTCAGAATTCCCCACAACAACTGTGCTCTCTCAACTGTGACCTCGTGTGCATGTGAAGAAGGCAAGATATTAGCACATATAAATATGTTCCATGCACGGGCATACCTGTTCATGGCGATCGCCGGAAAGTGACGATACTCATTATTGGCTGGACTGCGGTTCCAAACTGTGCCCGGTCGACAGAGAGTCGCACAAATCAAATCCAAGTCAAAATCCTCAGCGGTCTTTTCATTCCAGTTCTCCTCCTCGGGCTTCCTCTCTCGCTGTCCAATCACTCGGCGAATCACCGCAGGCTGATAATCAACCGTCAGCCCCCGAACTACAGAAAACCCATTCTTTTCAGCCTTTGCGTTCGCGTAGAACTCGCGAACAACACTCATCAGTACTGCTTCGGGTGACTCACAAAAAGCTATCCACCCCTTCTCTGCAATCATGGGCAACAACTCACCATCCCTCCCTGATGGTAAAAACTCCCTCTCCTTCAGAATCGGCTTCCCCAACAGCCTAGTATACTCCTCCTCCGCGGCTCTGTCAGTTAACCGAGGCCTCGCAGCAGTACCCCTTGATGAATCAGCAGTAGGGACTGTGCTGCTGCTGTCAATAGTGCGTGCTCTCTTGGGTGCCATTGATTTGTGAATAAAAGTGTGTAAGAACTGATTTTTGATGTTTATGAGAGGGTTTAAGTGTAGGAAGTTGTGGGAGATATGTAGGATAGGTGTATGTATATATAGGGTGTGGAGTAGGTTAAATTAGATTAGGAGTGGGGTTGAGGGATAAAATCATGGGGTAATGGGAAAAGAATTCGAGGGTGTATGGGTTGTAATGGGTTTTTGTGTTTTTGTTTTTTTTTTTTTTTCTGAACTGTAAAAAAAAAAATTCTGGAACTCGACCCCTGCGCGGCCGCTCAGCATTTCTGCGCGGGCGCGCAGCAAGCTGCGCGGCCGCTCAGCATAGCTGCGCGGGCGCGCAGAGGGTCTCTGGAATTTTTTTTTTTCAACCCCTGTTTTCTGATTTTTTTGTGTTTTTGGATAGGTTATTAACTTCTAAGGGTTCCTGTAACAACAATTCATGGGTTGCCTCCCACGCAGCGCTTCTTTTTCGTCATTAGCTTGACGTTCCGTTCCTTTCTCACGTAGTCAACAAAATGGCACTAACCACCTCTCGGTTTGCCATGTCCCCATAATAGTGCTTCAACCGCTGACCGTTAACCTTGAATGCTTGGTCCGAATCATTCTCAAAAATTTCCACCGCTCCATGTGGAAACACAGTTTTGATAATAAAAGGTCCAGACCACCTTGATTTCAACTTCCCAGGAAAAAGTCGGAGCCGAGAGTTGAATAACAGAACTTGTTGCCCTGGCACAAACAACTTAGGATGTAGCTTCCTATCGTGCCACCTTTTCACCTTTTCCTTATACATTTTGTTATTCTCGTACGCTTGAAGTCGAAATTCATCAATTTCATTAAGCTGAAGCATTCTTTTCTTACCAGCTGCATCTAAATCCAGGTTCAATTTCTTCAATGCCCAGTAGGCCTTATGCTCGAGCTCCGCCGGTAGATGACATCCCTTACCGTACACCAACTGAAACGGTGACATCCCAAGTGGAGTTTTGTATGCTGTTCTGTAAGCCCAAACAGCTTCATCGAGCTTTAAAGACCAATCCTTCCTTGATGGACAAACAACCTTCTCTAGAATGCGCTTTATCTCTCTGTTAGACACTTCCGCTTGACCATTTGTTTGCGGATGATAGGCAGTAGCTACTCGATGATTCACATTATAACGCTGCATCATAGAAGTGAACTTACGGTTGCAAAAATGCGATCCTTCATCACTTATGATTACCCGAGGTGTTCCAAACCTTGTGAAAATTTGCTTATGAAGAAAATTTAGCACTGCCTTTGCATCATTTGTTGGTAAAGCTTTAACTTCGACCCATTTTGAGACATAATCGACTGCCAGCAAAATGTACTGATTATTGCAAGACGAGATAAAAGGCCCCATGAAATCGATTCCCCATACATCAAAGACCTCGACTTCAAGCATCACATTTAATGGCATCTCATCCTTCCTTGACAAATTTCCCACTCTTTGGCAACGATCACACCTTAAAACAAACTGATGAGCATCCTTGAACAAGGTGGGCCAGAAAAAACCTGCTTGCAGAATACGAGCTGCCATTTTCTCACCTCCATAGTGTCCACCATAAACCGTGGAATGGCAGTCTCGTAATATCCCCTCCGTCTCACAGAACGGGATACATCTCCTGATGATCTGGTCAGCTCCCTGTCTAAACAAATATGGTTCATCCCACATATACCACTTCACCTCATGCAGAAACTTCTTCTTTTGCGCGGATGTCAAATTGGGAGGCATTATATTGCTGACAAGATAGTTTACAATATCTGCAAACCATGGTTCTTCCTCCTGAATTGCAAACAACTGCTCATCCGAAAAAGATTCATTGATTAACGTCCTATCTTGTGAAGTAGAATCGGGATTCTCCAACCTAGAGAGATGGTCAGCTACTTGATTCTCGGTACCTTTTCTATCTTTGATCTCTAACTCAAATTCCTGAAGTAAAAGCACCCAACGAATGAGTCTCGGCTTCGAATCCTTCTTAGAAACCAGATAGTGAATAGCTGCATGATCAGTGAATACTGTCACTTTCGTACCAAGCAGATAAGATCGAAATTTCTCAAAGCCAAAGACTATAGCCAAAAGCTCCTTCTCAGTAGTGGTGTAGTTCAATTGGGCCCCATTTAAAGTCTTACTCGCATAGTAGACCACATGGAAGAGATTTTTCTTGCGCTGTCCCAGAACTGCACCTACCGCATAGTCACTCACGTCACACATCATCTCAAACGGTTCTGTCCAATCTGGTGCTGTAATAACTGGTGCCGTGATCAAACTCTCCTTGAGAGTCTCGAATGCTGCCAAACATTCATCATCAAATTTGAAAGGCACATCTTTCTCAAGTAAATTGCACAACGGCTTAGATATCTTTGAAAAGTCCTTGATGAATCGTCGATAAAAACCCGCATGACCGAGAAAACTACGGATTCCTTTCACTGAATTAGGTGGGGGAAGATTTTCAATGACTCCCACCTTGGCCTTGTCCACCTCCAGACCTTTGCTAGAGACCTTATGCCCAAGGATAATGCCTTCACGCACCATAAAATGACATTTCTCCCAATTAAGCACCAAATTAGTTTCCACGCATCTTTTGAGTACGGCGCGCAGATTATTCAAGCATTCATCATATGAGTGTCCAAAGACGGAGAAGTCATCCATGAACACTTCGACGTTATTTCCAATCATGTCAGAGAATATAGCCATCATACATCTCTGAAAGGTGGCCGGGGCGCCACATAACCCAAATGAAACTCTACGAAAAGCAAATGTGCCAAATGGACAAGTGAAGGTAGTCTTTTCCTGATCCTCTGGTGCAATACAAATCTGATTATACCCGGAATACCCATCCAGAAGACAAAAATACTCATGTCCCGCCAATCTGTCAAGCATTTGATCAATAAAAGGGAGAGGGAAGTGATCCTTTCTTGTGGCTTTGTTCAATTTTCTATAATCCATGCATACTCTCCATCCTGTAACTGTTCGAGTAGGGATGAGCTCATTCTTTTCATTTGCGACCACAGTGATACCTCCCTTCTTAGGAACACATTGTACAGGGCTCACCCACGAGCTGTCAGAAATAGGATAAATGATGCCTGCATCTAGCCATTTCAGAATTTCTTTCTTCACCACCTCCTTCATGATTGGGTTCAGTCTTTGCTGCTGTTCCACAGTTGGCTTACTACCTTCTTCTAACAGAATTTTATGCATACAATATGAGGGACTTATCCCCTTGATGTCTGCTATAGTCCATCCTATAGCCGATTTGAATTCTCTCAAAATCCTTAAGAGCTTGTCTTCCTCACTACCTGAAAGGTCAGCTGAAATAATAACAGGTAACGTAGATGAATCACCTAAAAAGGCGTACCTCAAGTGTTCAGGTAATGGTTTGAGCTCTAAGGTCGGCGCTTCTTCTATTGATGGTTTGAGCTTCCCTTCAGCGTTCTTGAGGTCAGAAGTACCAAGAGATTCAAATGGTATATCTAGCTTTCGCTTCCAGGGAGAAGCGTTCAGATATTGTAATTGCTCGTTGCTATCTTCATCATCACTGTCAAATTCCCCCACTAAGGCCTTTTCCAATGCATCAGACATTAGCATGTGATCGAGTTCCGAAGTAACCGCAGAATCAATCACATCCACTTTTAAGCACTCCTCATCTTCTGTAGGGAATTTCATTGCCTTGAATACGTTGAAGGTCACATCCTGATCTTGAACCCGCATAGTAAGTTCTCCTTTTTACACATCTATCAAGGTACGGCCAGTTGCCAGGAAAGGCCTCCCCAAGATTATGGGAATCTTTTTATCTTCCTCAAAATCCAGAATAACAAAATCAGCAGGAAAGAAGAGCTTATCCACCTTGACGAGCACATCCTCAACTATGCCCCTTGGGTAAGTAATGGAACGGTCCGCCAATTGTAGCGACATGTATGTGGGTTTTGGATCAGGTAGGTCCAGCTTTTTAAAGATTGACAACGGTATCAGATTAATGCTTGCTCCCAAATCACAAAGGCACTTGTCAAAAGTTAGATTGCCAATGGTGCAAGGAATGGTGAAGCTTCCTGGATCTTTCAGTTTTGGTGGTAACTTTTGTTGCAGAACCGCGCTGCATTCTTCCGTGAGAGCAACGGTTTCAAGGTCATCCAGTTTCACCTTCCTTAAAAGAATAGTCTTCATAAATTTCGCATAACTAGGCATTTGTTCCAGAGCCTCAGCGAAAGGTATATTGATGTGAAGTTTCTTGAACACCTCCAGAAACTTCCCGAACTGTCTATCTAGCTTTTGTTGCTGCAATCTCTTAGAAAAAGGTGGTGGAGGATATAGCTGTTGCTCCCCTGTATTAGCCTCAAGCAGAGTGTGTTCAACAGTAGTCTTCCTTGGTTCCGCCGCTTTCTCCCTTTGCTTAGATTCTTCATCTCGAACTTCAGCTTCGACTTCTTTTGCCTTTTCAGCATCAGCTACTTTTCCAGACCTTAAGGTAATAGCCTTGACTTGCTCTTTAGCTTCCTTCCTGCCTGGTACTTCCGTGTCACTGGGAAGAGTGCCAGGTTGACGATTGAGCACTGCATTGGCTAATTGACCGATTTGATTTTCCAAGGTCTTGATAGAAACCGCCTGACTCTTGCACAACAGCTTAAGTTCCTCAAAATCAGCACTAGTAGGTGCAGCTGCACTTCCCTGTTGAGGATATGATTGTCTTGTAGCATACTGCTGTGGTTGCTGGAATCCAGGTGGGTTAAACTGTTTACTCACTCCTTGCTGATATGGTGGCTGAATAGCATTCTGATTATTTCCCCAGCTGAAATTTGGATGATTTCTGTTGTTAGGATGATAGGTCGCTGGCACAGGCTGCTGTTGTCGCTGATAATTATTCACATACTGAACAGATTCGTTGACAAGAGAACACTGATCCGTAGCATGAGAACCTGCACAAAGCTCACAAACCATAGCTATTTGATTAACTCCATACGTAGCCAAAGAATCAACCTTCATTGATAGCGCTTGGAGCTGGGCTGCAATAGCGGTGGCTGCATCAACTTCCAGAATACCTGCTACCTTGCCTGATGTCATCCTCTGAGTTGGGTTTTGATGCTCATTTGCAGCCATCGTCTCAATAAGATTGTACGCCTCAGTATAGCTTTTAGCCCATAAGGCGCCTCCCGCTGCTGCATCGAGCATGGGCCGAGATTGAGCCCCCAAACCATTATAAAAACCAGTGATTACCATCCAATCCGGCATTCCATGATGTGGACATTTTCTCAACATTTCCTTGTAGCGTTCCCAATCCTCGCACATAGATTCTGTAGGTTGCTGCGCAAACTGAGTAAGAGCACTCCTCATAGCAGCAGTCTTTGCCATTGGATAAAACTTCACCAGAAACTTTTGCGCAAGATCTTGCCACGTAGTGATTGACCCAGCTGGTTCAGAATGTAACCAGTCTTTAGCCTTATCCCTCAGTGAGAATGGGAAAAGCCTCAACTTGATAGCCTCATCAGTCACGCCATTATACTTAAAAGTGCTGCAGATCTCGACAAAATTCCTTATGTGCATGTTGGGGTCTTCAGTTGCTGCTCCTCCAAAAGAAACAAAATTATGCACCATCTGAATAGTGCCCGGCTTGATTTCAAAGGTGTTAGCTTGAATAGCCGGATGAAGGATGCTTGACTGAATGTCATCAATTTTAGGCCGAGAAAAATCCATAAGAGCTGGATCAGCTTGAATAATATGATCTCCCATATTTACTGGTTCTTTCTGCTCAGTTCCTGAATCCGAATCCTCAAAATCTAACTTCTCCGGTGTATCAAGAACTTCGTCTTTCTCCTCAGCTGTATCTAAGGTCCTCTTGCGAGCACGAGAACGAGTTTGCATAAACGCACTAAAGTACCTGAAACACAACTGAAAAGAGTAATTAACTACTACGTCCTAATCACTGAGTCCTAATGACCAATGATGGTAAGTACATAAACTAAACAAATACGCCGAGTCCCCGGCAGCGGCGCCAAAAACTTGTTACGGCGAAATCACGCACTAATATTCACGCAAGTATACGCGTTCGCAAGTAATATAGAATACTTTCTAGTTCGTTCCCTCAGAGACTCAGACTAAGTTATTGTCTAATTTAACTCACTCACCAATGTATGATTACTTCTCAATGTTAAGATAATAACACTTAAAATTGAACTATAATTAACTACTTAATTAACCACTTAACTAACACTGCAATTTATCAATAATAAAACACTCATGAGATCACAACTTCATTATTACTTCCTTCTATAGCCATAGTTATTACCTTTAGCATGTGACAGTGATGATATTAATCGAATAACACAAAACTGATAAAAGCCAACTTTCATTGTACTAATACCATTCTACCAAACATCCACAATTAAGATAGAAGTTGAATAGTCATCAATTATGTTGAGTTCCTATATGTCTACAGAAATTGACAACACAACGATTTAAGCACAAGTTACTCCTTTTGATTACATAGGGCAAATAAAACTGTTAGAGTTACCCACTAATCATGCACAACGGACATGAACCTATGCTAGCATGGCAAGTTCTAAACCTCAAGATCCACTGTCGCTTCACAAGAGATTAACACCCTATCTTATATGTTCGCGACGCACATAAGACGAATACGCACAACCAATACTAGATATCATGCAATCATCACACATTAAAGTATTAAATAATTAACTAAAGAATTCCATAATAAATCCATTGCAACCCCATGATCACGATTAGCCCATAATAGAACTTATCGCCATCATGGGTTCATATGAAATCATGATAAACGAACACAAGAAAATAACAACTAAACTAATTATATTAAAACAGAGTACGTCACAAGAGTAAATAAGTCAAAGCAAGAAAACTAGCATCCAACGTTACAACGAAACAAGAATCACAAGAATATATGCTTCCTCTTTGTTGCTGTGTGCTAAATCGGTCTTCTTCCTTATCTCTTTCGCTTCTTGCAAAACACAATCTAAAACATAATCCCCTCTTAATACCCTGTGAAACACGTCTCAAATCTACTTATATAATAGTCTCATAAAACTCAGATTACATAGAAGTTGGAAGCCAAACAGAAGTAGAAGTCTAAAATAATATATTATTTTCCCCGACCCTGCGCGGCCGCTCAGCATTTCTGCGCGGGCGCGCAGGGCTGCTGCGCGGCCGCTCAGCATAGCTGCGCGGGCGCGCAGGACCCTACTGGAAAATTTCCAGGTTTGCTCCGTTTCTTCGCCGTAATCTGCCCGTTCTTTTCCTCTCGCAATGGTGAACACATGCCAAGGCTTATTCTTGATGATTCCTCCTCCGAAATGCAACTAATACCCTGAAATGCATAAACACTAGAAAAACGCATCAAATACACAAAATACTTGATTTCAAGATACCAATTTAAGCCATTTTAAGACGTTCTAAGTGATATAAAATGCCACTTATCAGTACTGCATTTGTTAGTATAACTAATCCATAGTATTTCAGCGTGGAAACCTAATTTCAAAGAGGTAAGTTATTCATTTCCCTTATAATTTAGTCATTGTTACAATAAGATTTTGATGTTAGATTGATCATTGAATATAAATTGATGCAGAAATGGATCTAAAAGCAGTTCATATATGTTTTGTTTGTACAAATATGGAATCCATATGCGGTGAAAATGAGATATACAGAAGTTGCATGAGATTCTGACTTGATCTAGAATATGAAGAAGGAGCGCAGTTCAATTTTGAAGTATATAATCCATATGCGGTGAAAATGAGATATATAGAAGTTACATGGGATTTTGACTTGATCTGGACTGATACCGATCTAAAAAGACTGAGTACCACTTTTTGTTATAATGCTATAACTAATTTTTGCACTGTTCATCACATACTTATTGAAGGCAAACATTTGTAAGGCACTAACATATTTTCTATTATTATATTTTCTAAAAATCGGATGAGATTAAATTTTCACTTATATTTCCTTCTCAAAATTTTTGGAATTGGAATAATACAAATAAGATTTTTATTAAAGATTTATCAGCGTTGTCTTTGACAGCGACTCATGTTCTGCAACTAAAAAAGTATAATAGAGGATATATAATAATTTTGAAAGTGAAATAAAATTAAAATAATATATACTTGATTATTTATCGACTTCTTTTTCAAATGCGCCTCGTATTCTATAACTAAACAATATAATAAATGATATATAATAATTTTGAAATTGAAATAAAATCAAAATAAGATATTTATTGATAGTTCCTTGATTCTGCAACTAAATATTTGTAAAAGAAGATGTAAAATAATTTTTAAATTAAAATAAAATCAAAATAAGATATTCGGCTTCGTTTTTCGATAACGTATCGTATTTTATAATTAAAAGTATAATTGAGGATTTAAAGCAATTTTGAAATTAGATTAAAATTAAAATAAGATATTTATTAAAAATTTCTCGACGTTATTCTCGACGACACCTTACATTTAGAAACTAAAAAGGTATAAAAGAGGACATACAATAATTTTAAAATTAGAATAAAATCAAAATAGAATATTAATTGACTGTTTCGCGGCTTCGTTTTCGATGATAACTCGTATTCTATAACTAACAATTAAAATAAAGGATCTAAATAATTTTAAAAAAAAGAATGAAATCAAAATAAGATATTTATTGACATTTTCTCGGACTTGTTGAAGGTGATGCCTCGTATTCTACAACTTAAAAGGGATAAAAGAGGATATACAATAATTTTGAAATTGGAATAAAATCAAAATAATATATTAAGTGACTATTTCTCAACTTCGTTTTCGACTTCGCCACATATTCTATAACTAAAATGTATAATAGAGTATATATAATTATTTTAAAATCGAAATAAATTAAAATAAGGCATTTACTTGACTGTTTCTCGTCTACATTTTTTATGACGCCTCGTATTCCATAACTAAAAAGTATAAATGAGGATATACAATAATTTTGAAAATTGAATAAAATCAAAATAAGATGTTTATTCACAGTTTCTCGGCATCGTCTTCGACGACGCCTCGTATTCTACAACTAAAAAGGAAGACAACACCTCTTATTCTACAACTAAAAAGATATAATAAAGGTTATACAAGATTAAAATAAAATTAAAATAAGATAATAATTGATTATTTCTCAGCTTCTTTTTCGACTACGCTTTGTATTCTATAACTAATAAATGATATACAATAATTTTGAAATTGAAATAAAATCAAAATAAGATATTTATTGATAGGTTCTCGGTTCTGTAACTAAAATGTGTAAAAAAGGATGTACAATAATTTTAAAATTGAAATAAAATCAAAATAAGTTACTCAGTTTCATGTTTTACTATCGTATTCTATAAGTAAAAAAAAGTATAATTGAGGACAAACAATAGTTTCGAAATTGGATTAAAAAAATTATAGTGTTATAAAAAATTGTAATATTATAAGCAATATTAGTTAAAAAAAAATAATTTCTATCGAAGGTGTTTGGAAACTTGCATTTCATTTCAAATGAGTGATTTCAAATGATAGGATTTGAGTTGTCATTTCAAATTCTCATGTTTATACTAATATTTGAATGTACTGGATTTCAAATGAAATTCAAACCCAAATTCCGAAATTGCTTATTTGATCAAATCCAGAATTTCAAATGAATTCCAGTTTCCCAAACGGGCCAATAAGTTATTCGAGAGTAATATTGTTTGTTAAACAACTTATATACTTACGATCGAGAATATTTTATATAAATCAACCTTATAAATTATATTATAAAATTTAGTATTTATTAGAATATTTAAATTATGATAGATGAATGAGGCCATTTTACTTTATATTAAAGTTTAAGAATTAGTATTAGAATTAGTGTTTTTATTTGTCAAATTATTTTAAAAATGATAATAAAAATATATTTAGAGCGAATAATTTTTATACCATGACGCTAAAGTATGAAGCTGTGTATAATTTACTTTTTTGACTATTTGTACTTGAATTATTTGTTTTTTATTTTCAAATCGAGCTTAACAATTCATTGTAATGAGAGACCGAACAAAAAAATGATATATTGATGGGGTTAAATCTTGATTCAAAATCACGTGTGCATAAAGTATTATATCAAATTAGTTAGAAATATTTATTTATTATTTTCAATATATTTTTAAGAGAAAACTGGTTAGAGAAAATTTTATAAATAATTTATTTACTTAGTGTGAACATCTGTTTATATTCTCAACTACACATATATGCATACTCTATTCTAGGTAGACTAACATTTAAATCATAATTTTCTTACCTAAAATAATAAAAAAGCCATTGAACCCTCGTTTTGTTGTAAAATAAAAAATCATTGAGCCCTCTTTTTGTTATCCACTCAAATGTAACATGCTTAATTTGTTTATTCTATGTCTTATAAAAAATCGTGGAAAACAATTTTTTTACAATTTGAAAATAAATGTACTTGAGATATTATTGAAAACAATTTTTTTACAATTTGAACGTATGCATTTCTCTAGTGTGCTCTATTCTTAAAAATATAAAAGTTCTTTTTTCAATATTCATCTTCTATTTCCATATTATGATATTCAATTCATATATTGATTATTTACTACTTATTTGTACAAATTTATTGAATAGTAATATACCCCTACTTTGTACACGGGAATTTCTACTAATATACAAAACTAATTTAAAAAAAAATATTAGTTCTAAACTTCAATTTTACGGTTTAATAATATTAACTAAATTATATAAATTAATATATCATATTTCTCTATAATGGTACGATGTAAGTAAGTTAGAAATATATAACACTAGTTTAAAAATAAATGACAGGAGAAAAAGAAGACTTACATTTTAATCATTTAATTTTGTAAAATTTAAAAGGTTAACTTGAAAAATTGGAAAATTACTTTAAAATATACTAAATACAGACCTATACAAAATTTTCATTCATATAAAATATTCACTCCTTACCTTTTTAATTGTTAAAAATTGACTTCATCAAACTGACCAAAATTCATTAATATTTTATAATTGAATAAAATAAAAAAAATTATATATTATTAAAAATTATATTTAATCTATTTTAATATTAATTTTTATTTTTTTTAAATAACATAAGAGTTAGTATTTAATTTTTGATAAAAAAAATGAGACAATTTGATCAATAAAAAAATGTGAGAAGGTATTATTAATTTAAATTTTATCTTAGTCCACCCCATATATATGTATGTAAGATGTGAGAAAGGGTCATTGTGAAAATTCTATAATTTAATATATTTTCATGGTAATGTAGACATATTATTTTCAATGTTTAATTTGAATAAATAAATTACTAACTCTACTACAAAATTTTAGTAAAATTTTTTTAATGAAAGTATCTTATTTTTAATAAATGAATGCATTTTTCTGTTTCATTTATATAATACAATCAAAGCATAAAAATTATTCACCATAAAAAATAAAAACACGTAAAAGGTTTACATGGACATAACATGTATCTTATTTTAAAAAATGAATGCATTTTTTTGTATCATTTTAAAAATAAAATTAAGAAATATTGATATTATGCACCATTAAAAATATAAACATATAAGAAATTTATTTGAATATATAACATGTAGCAAAATATTAGTGGGTGAAAAATACAATATGCTAAAAATTTATCATGATGTGATATTTGAGTTGTTTATTCAATTCAAGTTGTTTTTACTATTATATCTTGATTTTAAAATTATTAGTTTGTAGCTAATTAATATGCACTTAGCTACAAACTATTTTAAACAATTTTATACCATGATGGTCATAGAAACTATCATGGTCTCATTTCCTTCTGTGATGGAATCAACATTTTTTCAACCATGAATAGAGATTTCCAACTACTTTTACCTTTATGTAGACATGCAAGTCTGCACCTCCAGACTCATATAATAGTTCTTTACAAAAAATTGCACGTTCTTCCATTAACTTCTTGCGAAATTCTTTCCCAACAATAGTGTCAACAGGTGAATGAATGAAGTATAGGTGAATGAAGTATACAGCTGACTGCTTGTTAGGGCATTAACCTCTAATCCTGCTCATTATCCATGATTGAACATTTGCCACTTACTGCAATTTTTTCATATTTAAACGGAGTCTCTTCTTCCTGTTCAAGGCCGCCGTTATCCCCAAAATCAGTTCTCTCGTTTTCGTCTTGTCGAAAACACATGGAGAAAGAATTTGTAGTATAACCTTCATTAGACAAAATGCTTGGAACTAATATTTTTTGACAAAATGCTTGGAACTGATATTTTTTTTGTAAACGTCAACAAATGAACCAGTTTGCACCTTTCTGCAGCTAAATAATCAAATTTGCACACTTCAATCAAAAGTCAAAACTTATCAAATGCAAGTGAAAGAGACATTTCGTGTAGACATAAATTCTTTTACTTGTAAAAAAAAGTTACACAAAGAGTTACTCAGTTGGCTACTCACCCAGATATGATTTCGTCTCAACTTCTTGTATTCGATCTTCATTTTTGAATTATAGAATATGCTTCATAAAAATCCCAGAAATGGGAGCTAATTTCAGATGTGACATAGGAAACTGTGAACGTTAGGAATTAAACCCACTGACCTCGTGAGTCAATATAGTCTAGGAAGTAAGTAAATTTCCACGTGTATTAATGAGCTTCAAAACTCGTTGTGTAAACAGACAATCAAGACACAAATTATTGACATTTTCAGTCCCACTGATACAGAGATAGCAAGTGTTAGATTTGTGATGCCAAACTGCCTCAATCTTAAATTTATACAACGGTCAAGTATAATTAGCCAATATACAAAAGAGTGGTGTGGCACCCTTTATTTGTACTAAACACTTGTTGTCTAGGGATTGAAGTTACCTTCGTGTCAAATAGAATTCCAGAGATCAATAATAGTAATTGCTGAAGATGCTATACCATTTCATCGAATGTCATCAAATTTATGGATATTGAAGGGTGTTTTGTGTGACATTTTCCATCAAAAGAATCATATAATGGTAATTTGAGTCTGGAAAACTCCAGCCTGAAGAGGATGTTGGATATAATCTAAAACTTATTTAGTGTCTTTGCAGCTGTTGAATTGGTCATAGTATTAGCATGTGTTTAGGAGTATTTTGAATAAATCAGTCATGGAGACTTTATAGGGTGAGGTAGTTAGTCCATGAACTTATTCCTAGTTTCTAGCCATTTTATTTGCTTGTAAATTCTTTAAGCACGTTGTAATCATTATTCAGAGGTTTTAATAAAACACAGGAGTGTTGCAGGACATACAACTAGTTTTAAACTCTGATTCTGGGAACTAATCTCAGTTAACATATATATACATTTGTTTCTAATATTCTTGTATCAGAGCCTTAGAGCTTGTGGAGGTTTATGTCAAAAGCAGCTATGGATGTGAACAAGTTAAAAGGAGGGTCGATAGGCCTAAGTTATCCTATGTTGGCGAAGGGAAACTACACAGCTTGGTCAATGAAAATGCGAGTGTTTATGGAAGCCCAAGGAGTTTGGGATGCTATTGAGCCGAGTAATCCGAAGGCCACTGTCGACAGTAAAGTAGATAAAATTGCTATGGCAATGATTTATCAGGGAATCCCAGAGGAGATTTTACTGTCACTTGCAGAGAGAAAAACTGTCAAGGAGGCATGGGTGACCATCAAAACTATGTGTCAAGGGGCTGAGAAGGTTAAGACGGCAAAGATTCAAACACTGAAAGCAGAGTTTGAATCGTTGCACGTGAAAGAAACTGATATACTGGACGATTTTTACATGAAAATATATGGAATTGTGTCCAATATAAGGGCGCTTGGGGAAGAAATAGCAGAGTCGTATGTAGTCAAGAAGATACTCCGTGCTGTTCCTCCAAAATTCTTGCAGATTGCATCGATGTTAGAACAATTTGGAGATCTCGATGTTATATCTGTGGAAGAAGTGATAGGGTCTCTCAAGGCACATGAAGAGAGACTAAAAGGAGCAAATCATGAAGAAAAATCAACGAGTTTTTCATTAGGGGTAGGAGATCAACTCATGCTAACCGAAGAAGAATGGAGAAAACGTGAAGGTGATGCAGGAAAACTCTTGTTAACTAGGGGAGAATGGCTTAAAAAATCTGGTCGAGGTATGGAGAATGCATCAGGCTTTAAAGGACGTATGGTGAGAGACAAAAGTAAAGTAAAATGCTTCAGTTGTGGAGGGTATGGTCATTTTGCCGCAGAGTGTAGAAAGAATCGAAAGGGAAAGGAACAAAGGCAGGAGGTGAACATCTCTCAAGTGGATGATGACGAACCAGTGTTGTTGATGGTGCAGAATTATACGATGAAATGTAGTGAAGATTCGATGGATGGAGGAAAGATGACGCCAGAACTCATAACAGTTGATAGTAAGGACGGTGAGGCTGAGATTTGGTACCTGGACAATGGTGCGTCAAATCACATGACAGGACAAAAATCAAATTTCTGTTATCTCGATGAACAAGTGACTGTAAGGGTTCGTTTTGGTGATGGCTCGACTGTGAACATTGAGGGTAAAGGGTCGATAACTCTCCAATGCAAAAATGGAGAAGAACGTCTGCTTAGGGATGTATATTACATTCTCAACTTGTGCAATAACATCATAAGCCTTGGGCAAATCTCAGAGGAGGGTAATAAGGTTGTGATAAATGGAGAGATGTTGTGGCTATATAATAATGAAGGGAAGCTGCTCATGAAAGTCAAGCGATCCTCGAACAGGTTATACAAACTCTTTATTAAAATTGGTAAACCTGTGTGTCTGTTGTCCAAGATTGAAGAAGATGCATGGTTGTGGCACTCGAGGTTGGGGCACGTCAACTTCCAAGCTCTTGACCTGATGGTGAAGAAAGGTATGGTGACTGGCATGCCGGAATTTAATCATCCAAAAGGGGTTTGCAGTGGTTGCTTGATGGCAAAACAAACGAGGAAATCGGTCCCAACTGTTGGGTTCCGAAGGCATAAAACGCAGCGGATAAACGTAAATAAAACAAAATTTCGAAACCCAAAAACAGGATCCATGTATAATTATGGGCAGATTATGGAGATAACGAATCATACCTTTCAAGAGATTAACTTTCACGAACTCAACGGAGATCCTAGCTATCACGCTTTGTGTCTACCTCTCGGAGAAACACCTCTATGGTATCCACACGAGCACCTTCAAGAACGTCTCACGAACTTGACTACGGAATGGATGTACTAGCCTCCTTCTTGACGATCTGAATTGCCTCTGCCTCTCTTTGCTGCTAAGGTTTTCTTAAAAAATGTACAAGCCTCTTTAACCTCTCATTATCTATTTATAATGACTGATTAAAAAGGCCCATAATAGCAAAGCCCAACCCTAGTAGATATTGGATTAAATAATAAAAATGAATTTCTATTATTTAATTAATAACTAAGTCATACTTAATTATTATGGGCAAAAACATTCCTTTTAATTCGAATTTATATTATCTCAATTAAGTCTTACTTAATTATAATAAAATTCAAATAATTATCAATTAATTTAAATCCATAATTTAAATTAACTATTCCATTAAGTGCTCTATTTGTGCGACCCTATAGGCTATTATTTAATTGGCAATAATTTTATTCTCTAATAAAATTATAAACAATGAGCGGTATCTAGTAATACATCATTATTACCCAATTAAACAATAATTAAATCGTGATTAGATAAAACCTTTCGTGATTAATGTTTTTCATGTAATATAATCCCTTTAACCATACATATTATAGATTAAACTCGAGGCATGTATTTAGTCATCCTCTTCAATATTTAATCCGGGTTTACTTGATCCATGAGTAGATTATCGAGACAAATCATTATTTGAGCATGGCCATGCTTTTATAATCTCACTCAATCAAGAGGACAATAATATCTCTCCTAATTATAGGAGGGTTAAATCCTTTATCTATCATTCATATTTCTCATACGACTCATGATATACCCGATGTCCACTTTTATCATCACCCGATCAAAAGTAACTTTTAATGTAGTCAAAGTATATTAATCCTCGTATAGAAATATAATGATTTCAAGTCAAAGGATCGTTACACCATTATCACTGTGAGTCTTTCTTATGACTTTATTAAACATGAAGAATCTCACTGTGGGTCTGTCCAGTACCATGTACTCTCACATGTACCTATGTATTGACTTTAGTATCCCCATACTTATAACCAATGAGATGTGGTTATCTTGTCAAACAACATACTAGTCTATCTATGTATTATTATTGTCCTATATAATAATACTCGACTAGGGACCTTTAAGAATATGATATATTATATAATCTCAAGTTCAAGTCATGTACTTAAACTATACAATTTGTATCATGATTCTAAGGACATTTATTATGCTAACAAAATATCGCAGTAATTAAGGTCATAATAAATACATTTATTGAATGATCAACTGATATAAAGATAAAAGAATAATGTATTGCCTCTAGGGCACCTACACTAACAATCTCCCACTTGCACTAGAGCGAATCACCCATATATCTAATACCCATGGAACTAGTGTGACCATCGTGCTTCTGCTGCGACAAGCCTTTGGTCAGTGGGTCTGCAATGTTATCATTTGTGTGCACTTTACATATGTGTATATCACCCCTTTCATTAATCTCTCGAATAAGGTGAAATCTCCTGAGTATATGTTTAGCCCGGGAGTGTGATCTAGGTTCTTTAGCATGTGCAATGGCTCCATTATTATCGCAGTATAGATCAATGGGATCTGCGATCGATGGAACCACTCCCAAATCAGAAATGAACTTTCGAATCCAAACGGCCTCCTTAGCTGCTTCACAAGCTGTAATGTACTCAGCCTCCATTGTAGAATTAGCTACTGTTTCTTGCTTTGAACTCTTCCAGCTTACAGCACCTCCGTTTAGACAAAACACAAAACCAGACTGTGATACAGTATCATCTCTGTCTGTTTGGAAACTTTCATCGGTGTAACCTTTTACAACGAGTTTCTCTTCTCCTCCATACACCAAGAATGAATCTTTAGTTCTTTTCAGGTACTTAAGAATATTTTTAACTGTCGTCCAGTGACCTTCACCCGGATTAGACTGGTATCTGCTCGTCATGCTCAAAGCATATGAGACATCTGGGCGAGTACATACCATTGCATACATGATAGATCCAATTGCTGAAGCATATGGAACTTTATTCATGTGGTCCTTCTCATCCAATGATTTCGGACACTGGTCCTTAGAGATCGTTATCCCTTGAGACACGGGGACATATCCCCTTTTTGCATTTTGCATTCCAAAACGATGCAAAACCTTATCAATGTATGTGCTCTGACTTAGACCGATCATCCTTCTAGATCTTTCTCTATAGATCCTCATTCCTAGAATGTCGGATGCCTCTCCTAAGTCTTTAATGGAGAAATTACTCCCTAACCAAGTCTTAACAGCCTTTAGAGAAGGTATGTCATTCCCCATTAGTAGTATATCATCAACATATAGTACTATGAATGCCACATAGCTCCCACTAACCTTCTTGTAAACACACGGTTCATCTTCGTTTTGAACAAAACCATACTCTGTGACTATTTCATCAAAACAGATATTCCATCTCCTAGAGGATTGCTTCAATCCATAAATGGATCGACGCAATTTACATACCTTGCCAGCATTCCTTGGATCGACAAAACCCTCAGGTTGTGTCATGTACACATCCTCTTCAAGGCTTCCATTAAGGAAGGCTGTTTTGACATCCATTTGCCAGATTTCATAATCATGGAATGCTGCAATGGCAAGTAAAATCCTTATAGACTTGATCATAGCCACTGGTGAGAAAGTTTCATCATAGTCAATATCATAAATTTGTTTGAAACCTTTTGCAACCAGCCTAGCTTTATAGGTCTGAACATTTCCATCCATGCCCTTTTTCTTCTTAAAAACCCATTTGCACCCTATGGGTTTTACCCCTTCAGGTGGATCAACCAAAGTCCATACTTGGTTTTCGTACATGGAATCTATCTCGGATTTCATGGCTTCAAGCCATCTCTTAGAGTTTGGACTGTTCATAGCATCTTGGTATGTGAGAGGCTCATCTTCATCTATGAGCATCAAATCACCATACTGAGTCATGAGAAATCCATATCTCTCTGGCTCATGGCGAAATCTACCAGATCTACGAACAACTTGTGTTTGTTCAGCATTATCATTATTCTGCTCTTGTTCCACTTCAGGTTCAATGCTATTTTGCGGTTCTCGATCTTCATCGAGATCTATAGTTCTCCCACTGTTTCTTTTGGAAACAAAATCTCTTTCCATGAAGACAGCATCTCGAGCAATAAACACTTTCTGCTCAGAAGGACTATAAAAATAATACGCCTTTGTTTCATTAGGGTATCCTACAAAAATGCACTCTTCGGATTTAGGTCCAAGCTTGTCAGATTCTTGACGTTTCACAAACGCCTTACATCCCCAAACTTTCATAAAGTTCATGCCTGACCGTTTCTCTTTCCATATCTCATATGGAGTCTTTTGAACCTTCTTAGTAGGAACACAGTTAAGTGTGAAAGCCGCTATTTCTAGAGCGTAACCCCAGAAACTAATTGGAAGATCTGCATGACTCATCATCGATCGCACCATGTCCAACAAGGTGCGATTTCTCCTCTCTGAAACTCCATTCCATTGAGGTGTTCCTGGTAGAGTGAGTTGTGATACAATACCACACTCTTTCAAATACTCTCTAAATTCGGTGCTTAAATATTCACCCCCACGATCGGATCGTAAGATCTTAATACTTGCATATCCGCCAATTTGCTTCTCTACTTCAACCTTGTATTCTTTAAATTTTTCAAAAGAATCGGATTTGTTCTTCATAAGATATACATATCCATATCTACTGAAATCATCAGTAAATGTTATAAAGTAGTAGTAGCCTCCTCTAGCCATTACACGCATTGGGCCACATACATCACTATGTATTAGCTCCAGACGTTTAGTGGCCCTTTGACCCTTACCAGTGAAAGGGGCTTTAGTCATCTTACCAAGCAAACAAGATTTGTATTCTTGGTATGATTCAAAATCAAACTTATCCAAGTATCCATCTTTATGTAATTTGGATATGTGTTTCTCATTTATGTGGCCTAGACGACAATGCCAGAGGTATGTTTGACTTGAGTCATTCATTTTAAGTCATTTGTTTTCTATATTACAGACAGGGTTATCTAAATCAAGAACATATAAACCATTGAATAAATGCGCAACACCATAGGTTAAATCATTCAAAGCAAAAGAGCAACTGTTGTTCTTTATTGTAAACGAAAAACCTTTCTTGTCCAAACAAGAAACAGAAATAATGTTTCTGCGAATCGCAGGCACGTAAAAACAGTCTTCTAGTTCTAAAACAAGCCCAGAGGGCATAGATAAATAATAAGTCCCTACAGCTAAAGCAGCAACTTTTGCTCCATTGCCTACTCTTAGGCCCACTTCTCCCTTAGCCAAAGTTCTACTTCTCTGCAGGCCCTGCACATTTATACAAATGTGAGAAGCACATCCAGTATCAAATACCCAAGATGTAGAAATAGGCAAATTGACTTCTATAACATAAATACCTGATCCAGAAATCTGAACTGCTTTCTTTTTCTTCAGATCCTCCAAGTAAATTGGACAGTTTCTCTTCCAGTGACCATCTTTCTTACAGTAGTGACATTCACCCTTGGCCACACCACCTTTAGGCTTTAAAGCCTGTTTGGGACCTGACTTTGGCTTGGGTGTAGAATCAGATCCAATCTTCTTCTTACCCTTCCATTTGCCCTTCCCTTTGGCCTTACCTTTATTTCCCACCATCAATATGGGAGAAGGTTCAGCTGTCTTCATGTTGGTCTCATATGTTCTCAACATATGCAACAATTCAGTAGGTGTTTTGTCAAATTCATTCATATTGTAGTTCACAACAAACTGAGTGAATTTGTTGTTCAAAGAATTCATGATTAGGTCAATACCAGTTTCCGGACCAATCGGGAAACCCAAAGTTTCAAGGTACTCAATGTAACCAATCATCTTCAGAACATGTGGGCCAACTGGTTCACTCGCCCCTTGTTTGCAATTAAAAAGTGACTTACTCGTGTTGAACCTTTCTTGACGAGTTTGGCTTGCAAACATGCTTTGCAAGTGCTCATTGATAGTATATGCATCCATATGCACATGCTGTCTTTGAAGCTCAGCACTCATAGTTGCCAACATAAGACATGCAACATCATTTGCATCATTTTCATCCCTTGTGCGTGCTGCTCGTTCATCAGCAGTAGCACCCTCAGGAAGGGGGCCTGGAGGAGGAATATCAATGACATGAAGCTTGCGCTCCTGCCTGAGGACAATCCTCAAATTCCTCTGCCAGTCTAGGAAGTTGTTTCCTCCTGTCAGCTTGTCCTTCTCAAGGACTGAACGTACGGATAGTGTGTTTGTGTTGTTTTCCATTACTCAGTATCTACAATAATAAAAGCGCAAAATAAACATTAGATTGTCTGAGTTAAAATTTTATGTTCATATGATTATGATATATTCGTAATATATCTCCCACTATTTTTTTATCAAATTAATAGCCCTAACTATTAATTCGGAAAGTATATCCCATAAATCTTTCTAGTGATCCAAGATCCATATTTCGTCATGTTCTAAGTCAACCAATGGTATCCTTAAAACATGATTATTTAGGTAGACAACAGTTGTCAATTATATCATATATAATTCTTGGATAATTTGGTGAACAACAATTGATCTTATCTATCTAATAGATTTTTAACCAAACTCTATGCTTCTAAGTTCATAATAGTTGAATATAACCATTTATATTCACCTTATTATGATGACTCAGTTAAGTTAGACCCAATGATACAACGTCCGAATATAACCGTTTATATTCGTCGCATTTCACCATGATAGATAGGAGTCCCCTGCCACTGACAGCCCTTCCCCTTATCGATCTAGGATTTAATGAGTGTTCATTCATTGGAAAGCATCTGATTAAAACTTAATATTTTTACTTAGGGATTTTTAATTTAGAACGATCATGATCCCATCATAAAGAGATTCCCAATTTTTCCTTGAATAAAATACTTCAAATCAATACTCGTCAATGGTTTGATTTCCAGGTAGTGGAGGAGTCACATCGGTCTCGCTTAAAACCCACAGCCTTACAAGTTCTATGAACCTGTTGTTGACAAAATCACCCCATGTCAGAAATAAAGAAAATTCGTATTTTATTCCGTATTTCATAAACACGAGAATCTCATGATCGTTTGTTAATTTTAAATCTTGAGTCGTTACAGATTTTATCTTGTTTAAAGGCATGGCATGGGTGATGTATCTAATACATATATGCATCATTAATCTAATTAAAACATGCATTTTCTACTCTACACATACTATTTATACATCATATGAAAAGTACGTAAAGTAAACGTGCAATAGTTATGGCCCAATCCTATGTGATCTTTTCAGGCTAATGAAAAGATCAAGGTCAATCTATGGTGTAAAAATAACTATTACATATGTCTTCTCTATTGCTTCCATTGTCTCCTTGGCCTCCATAGGATGCCTCCTCTTTCCCTTGTCCTTCTTGGATGTTACATTAAGAATTATACTAATGAACTTACAAAAGAACTCGAGTTATATTCGAGATAAAACAACTACAAATAGAAAACGACATGCAAGTCGTATTTATTACAAACCAGAAGAATAAACCATTACAACTAAGGTCTTAAGGCCATAACTATGCACCATGCTCAAGTAACCATTAAAGAACATGATAGATCATATAAAGATGACATACTATTTATCACTTATCATGATCCAATCAAGAATAATAAATAAGTAAAGCATATGTCATAAGCACAAATTAAAAACAAAACCCTAAGCACGCGGATCGAAGCATGTATCAGAATAGTATCAGAATTTTTGCAAAATCAAGTATCAGAATACTAGAAAAACATGTATCAGAATACTATTCCAGAAGCATTTATCAGTATACACACGATCCATATCCCAGTTACCAAAAACGTGTATCAGTATACATATTTTAAGAGATCGCATACATATGAGTTATGACAGATCTTAAACATACGAGTATCATCATATAGATCATTAACAGATTCATCATATCATTCATATAACATAACTATTATCATGGCAGACTCATATAACATAACTGTTATCATGGCAGACTCATCACACATGCATACTTGTAAAAATACAGTAAACACATAACCAAATCAACCCCTTATACACGTAGCTCTGATACCATTGTTGGGTTCCGAAGGCATAAAACGCAGCGGATAAACGTAAATAAAACAAAATTTCGAAACCCAAAAACAGGATCCATGTATAATTATGGGCAGATTATGGAGATAACGAATCATACCTTTCAAGAGATTAACTTTCACGAACTCAACGGAGATCCTAGCTATCACGCTTTGTGTTTACCTCTCGGAGAAACACCTCTATGGTATCCACACGAGCACCTTCAAGAATGTCTCACGAACTTGACTACGGAATGGATGTACTAGCCTCCTTCTTGACGACCTGAATTGCCTCTGCCTCTCTTTGCTGCTAGGGTTTTCTTAAAAAATGTACAAGCCTCTTTAACCTCTCATTATCTATTTATAATGACTGATTAGAAAGGCCCATAATAGCAAAGCCCAACCCTAGTAGGTATTGGATTAAATAATAAAAACGAATTTTTATTATTTAATTAATAACTAAGTCATACTTAATTATTATGGAAAAAAACATTCCTTTTAATTCAAATTTATATTATCTCAATTAAGTCTTACTTAATTATAATAAAATTCAAATAATCATCAATTAATTTAAATCCATAATTTAAATTAACTATTCCATTAAGTGCTCTATTTGTGCGACCCTATATGCTATTATTTAATTGGCAATAATTTTATTCTCTAATAAAATTATAAACAATGAGCGGTATCTAGTAATACATCATTGTTACCCAATTAAACAATAATTAAATCGTGATTAGATAAAACCTTTCGTGATTAATGTTTTTCATGTAATATAATCCCTTTAACCATACATATTATAGATTAAACTCGAGGCATGTATTTAGTCATCCTCTTCAACATTTAATCCAGGTTTACTTGATCCATGAGTAGATTATCGAGACAAATCATTATTTGAGCATGGCCATGCTTTTATAATCTCACTCAATCAAGAGGCCAATAATATCTCTCCTAATTATAGGAGGGTTAAATCCTTTATCTATCATTCATATTTCTCATACGACTCATGATATACCCGATGTCCACTTTTATCATCACCCGATCAAAAGTAACTTTTAATGTAGTCAAAGTATATTAATCCTCGTATAGAAATATAATGATTTCAAGTCAAAGGATCGTTACACCATTATCACTGTGAGTCTTTCTTATGACTTTATTAAACATGAAGAATCTCACTGTGGGTCTGTCCAGTACCATGTACTCTCACATGTACCTATGTATTGACTTTAGTATCCCCATACTTATAACCAATGAGATGTGGTTATCTTGTCAAACAACATACTAGTCTATCTATGTATTATTATTGTCCTATATAATAATACTCGACTAGGGACCTTTAAGAATATGATATATTATATAATCTCAAGTTCAAGTCATGTACTTAAACTATACAATTTGTATCATGATTCTAAGGACATTTATTATGCTAACAAAATATCGCAGTAATTAAGGTCATAATAAATACATTTATTGAATGATCAACTGACATAAAGATAAAAGAATAATGTATTGCCTCTAGGGCACCTACACTAACACCAACTCGAGCCAGATTCACTACAACAAAAAAACTAGAGTTAATTCACGGGGACATCTGTGGACCTATTTCACCAACTACTCGAGCAGGTAATCAATATTTCTTCTTACTAGTAGATGATTTTACTAGAGTTATGTGGGTTTATATGCTTAACAGTAAATATGAAGCATTTGGGGTATTCAAGAAATTTCGTGTATTGGTTGAGAATGGTCGAAATGAAAGGATAAAGATTTTCAGGACCGACCGAGGAGGAGAATTTACGTCAAATGAATTCAGGTCTTATTGTGAGGAAAATGGAATCACAAGGCATCTTACCACTCCGTACACGCCCCAACAAAATGACGTGGTTGAACGGAGGAATATGACTGTTGTTGAGATAGCAAGAAGCTACTTAAAACAAATGAAACTCCCATCTATGTTGTGGGCAGAGGCTATACGTCACTCGGTGTATATTCTCAATAGGCTGCCTACAAGGTCTCTAACAGACTATACACCATTTGAAGCTTGGACAGGATCAAAGCCTGACATCGGACATGTAAGAATCTTCGGATGTGTAGCTCATATGAAGACCCCAGGGAATCAAGTGAAGAAGTTGGATGATCGAAGCATTCAGGTGATTAATTTGGGCAAGGAATCTGGAACTAAAGGATATAGACTATACAATCCCAACAACAAGCAATTGTATGTCAGCAAAGATGTTGTATTCGATGAAACAAAGTGTTGGAATTGGGATACAAAGGAAGGAAACGTGACAAAGCAATTAGATTCATTTGTTGTGTTTGACACTATCTATACAGAGACAGGAGAACCGAATTCTTATGAAGGTGATATGAATGATTTAGAGATGTCAACTCCCATGTCACAAACAAGAAACATAAGTGTGGAAGCTGATATGTATGATGACAGTACCACGCCCAAAAGGTTCAGACCATTTGCTGACATTTACAACGAAACAGAAGAAATAGAAATTGAAGATGAGTTGATGTTGATGGGTATAGACGAGCCAAATTCCTTCAAAGTTGCAGAAAAGGATCCAGCTTGGAAATAGGCCATGAAATCAGAATTGGAGTCAATAGAACGAAACGGAACTTGGAAACTCACTGCATTGCCACCTGGACGTAAAGTGATAGGTCTGAAATGGGTCTACAAGCTCAAGAGAGATGCAAAAGGTAACATAGTCAAGCACAAAGCTCGACTAGTTGCAAAGGGGTATGTGCAAGAACAGGGAGTAGATTTCGATGAAGTTTACGCTCCTGTCACCAGACTTGAGACTGTGAGGCTACTGTTGGCATTAGCAGCAAAAAATTCATGGGAAGTCTATCATTTGGACGTAAAAACGGCATTTCTGAATGGTGACATAAAGGAGGAGGTGTACGTGATGCAACCGGAGGGCTTTGTGAAAGAGGAGCATGAGAATATGGTATACAAACTACTCAAGGCATTGTTCGGTTTAAAACAGGCTCCTCGAGCCTGGTATGCCAAGTTGGGTGGTTGTCTTGAAAGTCTTGGTTTCGTGAAATGCCCATACGAACCTGCTATTTACACTAAACGCATGGGAGGAGAATCTCTGGTCGTGGGTGTGTATGTACATGATCTATTGGTTACTGGAACTAATGTGGAGATTATCAATAATTTCAAGGAACAGATGAACAACAAGTTTGACATGAGTGACATGGGAAAGTTATCGTATTATTTGGGAATTGAGGTGAAACAAGAGGAGAATTATATTGAACTCAAACAAGCTGGATATGCTCGTAAAGTGTTGGAGAAAGCAGGTATGGCTGATTGCAACCCTTCGAAGTTCCCAATGGATCCTAAAGTACAGATTATAAAAGATGAAGGAGGTATTCCAGTGAACCCAACACAGTTTAAAAGTATGATAGGTGGGCTGAGGTATCTTGTTCACACAAGGCCTGATGTGGCCTTTGCTGTAGGAATTATTAGCCAATTTATGGAACGACCAACTCAGTTACATCTAAATGCTGTAAAAAGGATATTGCGGTATATTAAGGGAACGCTGGAGTATGGTCTTGTGTATGCAAAGGACAGTGGAATAATGTTCTTACTGGCTATTCAGACAGCGACCATGCAGGTTATATCGAGGACAGGAAGAGCACCGGGGGAATGGTGTTTTATCTAAATGAGAATTTAATTACGTGGGTATCTCAGAAACAACGATGTGTAGCCTTATCATCATGCGAAGCTGAATTTATGGCTGCCACAGCTGCAGCTTGTCAAGCTATCTGGTTACGGAAGGTTCTTAGACAAATTACAGGAGAAATGATTGAGCCAGTTGTGATCTACATTGATAACAAGTCTGCAATTGACTTGTCTAAGAATCCAACATTTCATGGTCGCAGCAAGCACATCGATGTGCGTTACCATTTCATAAGAGAGTGTGTTGAACGGGGTGAGATCGTGGTTAAACACGTAGATGGTGAAAATTAAAGAGCTGATTCACTGACTAAGGCGCTGTTTGCAGCTAAATTTGATCGAATGAGAAGACTGCTGGGGATGAAAAATCTTAACAGACAAGTTTGAGATTATGGGGGAGAATGTTGAATATAATCTAAAACTTATTTAGTGTCTTTGCAGCTGTTGAATTGGTCATAGTATTAGCATGTGTTTAGGAGTATTTTGAATAAATCAGTCATGGAGACTTTATAGGGTGAGGTAGTTAGTCCATGAACTTATTCCTAGTTTTTAGCCATTTTATTTGCTTGTAAGTTCTTTAAGCACGTTGTAATCATTATTCAGAGGTTTTAATAAAACACAGGAGTGTTGCAGGACATACAACTAGTTTTAAACTCTGATTCTGGGAACTAATCTCAGTTAACATATATATACATTTGTTTCTAATAGAGGAGAGTAATTATGAGACTGTAGTAGTGGCTGCTATGACTGAGTGAGGTAGAGTAGGATCTGTAAGGCTGTTACAGATGGCTTAATTCCTTTTCCAGGGGTCAAACTAAAGAGATGGGCGTTGTTCATTCCCAATGATATATGTTATAAAAGGTTTGGTAATATCCCTAATACCCAACATTTTTCAGGATCAATTAGAATTTATATATGGTTTCAGGATCCATGTGTGATGCATGCGTGAATTCATTATACAGACATTTGCCTTTAATGCAGTCTATTGATCTGTTGTTCCTGTCCCTCTTTCGTAACATTGTATGTTAATACAATATAATATTAAGAAAAGAAAACACAGTGTATTGAAATAAAATTAAACTAAATATCTCTATTGACAATGCTTCTAAAGATGAGAAAAGATCAAGTGATAACATCAAAAAATCAACCAAAATAAATATTTTATATATCATGTAGCAAAAGCAAGCCATCCTTGTATCATTAGACATGCACTGATTAACTCTTTTATGTGATTTATGTAAAAGAAGTGCACTGATTAGCTCTCTTATGTGTTTCCTGAAAGACATAGATTAATTGAATGCAAACTGCAAATATAGCCAAAAAATGATGGAAAGACTAAAAACCATGCATTTTCTCACACTCATCCAGCAAGGTTCGACGGGAAAGAAGAGATTGTACCAATAGGATCAGACCGTTGATGAAATCTTTAGGACATTCGTCATATAGCAGTTGTCCGACAATCAAAGGAGCATTTCCAGGATTGACCTAAGAAAAAAGAATAGACTCAGTGTTATAACCAAGCAGATACTATATATATTGCTCAATCAATGGTCAAATATATTTGATGAAAGTTTTACTTTCTACACATAACTTCCATATAGTGAAGCATATTGTTGTGTATATGTACTGTGTAAGATCTGGAACGAAAATGAAGCAGTCACAAACATTAATCAGTGGGCGTGCATCTGGAAGCTTGGCTTCCATTAAGAGTTTCTTTGTTTTTCAGCATCATAGTTATTTTATTCTCATCAAACATTCAACTTCCTTGGTTTATCCGGTCTTAGTAGCTGCCTCAATGTACTTGAAGTGAACCTCAGGATCCTCACTGAAAATAGACCAAATAAGTATTTGTAAGCTACAAAATAACTGAACTCTATCATTTCCAAGCGAAGTGTGAAATGCTAGTAAAGGAAATTTCAAATACTTGCTTCTCGGAAAGATTATTATTTTATTTTCCACCAAAATGTACTACCTAACACGTCAAAAATGTTACCGAAAAATGGATGTAATGCAAAATTTTACAATAGCGCTTTTCCAGAATGTTCAGAATATCACTAAGAGCTTATATAATATGCAATAATCAAAGATAAAAAATCAACATGATGACAATGTGATAGTCTTGAATGAATGCTGATTATAACCTAGTAATCTGTTATCATTGTCATCAGCATAACTAGAGTTCTTTGCCCGACTGTCAAGAAAAACAGAGAGAGAGATATATATATAGAGAGAGAGAGAGACTCTGATGCCAACAAGAAATTGAACTTTTATACAAACTATCATTAAGGCCGATACTTCTCTCTATCTTCCCTCCATGTTTGATCATTTCTGAACTTTCATCCTTACTTAGATTTTTTCATATGTTACCTTCAAGTATACCTTAAGTTTAGCACTCTCAAATTATCAAAAGCTAAGTCATTTGACTATCATGAGAAATGGAGATAACTGACATATCTTTCCTTAGAATATCCACTGGCTCCCGTAATCAGGCCTGAAAAAATGTCAAAATAACAAGTAACAACAATCTTTTCTAAAAAGTTCAACACACGCACATTTATGATCCAAACCATCTAGCATAAACTTACTTATCAAAAACTTATATTTTGCAGCATAGAGCTTCGCAAGTGATCTCCTAATAATATAAGAGCAAAAATTGACAATTTTCTTCCTATTGTCAGTAAATCTATACCACTCAACCATTGTAGAAAGAAATTTATTCATCTGCGCATTTGTGTGAGCTTGAGTGGCATGGAAAATTTTAAAACATGGTTGTGGATCTGGATCCCTATCCCCTTTCAGATAATTTAACTTTCTAAACTATTTAATGCACAGTTTGAGGCATGCTGTAATAGACAATAAAGTCTCTACACCTTTCTCACTTATAATCTTTCCCCCAAGGGCAGTATAACGCAGAGTGGCCATTAATTCAATCACAAAATGCACCAAGAAGTTGAAACATGAAATATTAGTTTAACGTACAACATTAATATAAAAAACAAAGTAATTAACATTGTAAAGAATAATACCTTTAAAAAAGGTGATGTTATTTTCTCGCTTAATTCTTTAAGATTTATGATCTAAATTGTTGGTGCATTTGAGTTTACAATCTGAGTTGGTGATGAAAAATTATTAATACTCTGTCTGCAAGTATGAACGACAGCTCAATTACTGCATAGAAGACTGCTGCCTTTTTTAAATAATATAACACTCAAATTAATAATGTATTCCAAGAAATTCCAGATTCCAACTTGGGGCAGGGAAATTTGTAAGCATGGAACTACAGAAAAACTCATATTATGTATTCAGTAGTACAACTTAAACATAGATAGATCCAAACAAAATAAACTATATTTTGGTACCGAATAATCTTTGACAGAATTGGAAAATATTATGTGCAAACCTATAAGGGAAGTGTCGAGAATTTTAACTACAACGGTCATCGAATGCCAACATTCTAAGTAAACATCAACTCTTGAGCAACAATATTTGGCATTATCATGATACGTCATATCCTGTTGTGCAGAGATAAAATAACATATAAATGATGAATGACGGATATGATGATACGCTATATCATGTTGTTATATAAATCTTAAACCTTTACTTCCATTATCTTGCCATATCAAGGCCTGAAATAAATGTGAAAATAATAAGTAACAAGAATGTGAATCTGAAAAAAGTAAATTAAATAAAGAAAATGAAAAATAAAATATACATAAAGAAAAAAAATGAGTCAGAGAAAGAAAACAAACAAACCTACAATTGTAAACACATATGCAAACTTATGTTTCAGAAGCAAAGAATCTATCCACAATCACGACCAATTACAATCAACACAGATACATATAGTTCAAAAAATATATAGGCATGAATCATATTTAATTACAAAAACAACTGAAAAATTATCCGAGAAAATATGGACAAAAAAATATGAGAAAATACAAAGTGAGATAATAAAATTTGGCCGAGAAAATAATCGACAAACATGTACATTTACATTTAAATTATAAAATTTATAAATATCGATAAAAAATACAAAACTCATGCTTCAAATAGATGAAACATGAGGCTATAGATAGTAAATCATTACTTAGTGTCTAAAAAAGTTTTAGCTAATTAAGTAGATCCATAGACCCAACTTATGATCAATGTGATTGAAAAATATACCCTTGAATAATAACTACAATTGAATCGAAAAAAAATATGAAAAGTATTTTAAAATAAAATATAAAGAAAGCATATATAAACAATAAATCAAGAATTCCTAATAGAAATATTTACATACATCATTGTTATACATCATTGTTATATGATCTGGTAATGATTTGAGAGAAAGGAGACGATGGTCAAGCAAAACCGCTCCCGGCTTTAAAACGGAAAACAGATAAAAATGAATCAAACTCTGTGCACGAAGGGAGATTACTTATCAATTATATATGACACCAAAATCTGTAAAAAGTATAAGGCATAGAGTAAACAAATTAAGCACGCTACATTTCACAAGACAACAATCATGTCGAAATTGATAAGTATTTACCTGTTGACGTATCATTAGTATGGTTTGAGGCGTCTTAACAACATGTCTTAAACAGAGTTGTAAAATCATCTAAATGAATTAAATTACACTTGAATCAGACATAAAACAAAAGCAAATCCAGGAAAATAGTAAGAATAGTACATTAGCCAATTGCGGCGGCATTAAAAATGTTGGGATGAACATTCTCTGAGTTTTGACTCCAAATCCTACGTTTTAAACCTAAAGAAAACAGCACAAAGTGGCCACAAAAATTACAATTAAACTTTGATGAAAAATCAAACCTGTAAGTGAAGATGTCGATGATGAATTTGTTGAGGGTGGATCTATATCTGTAACTGAACCACAAATGATCAAAACGTCTTCATCATCAATTTAGATTTCAAGTAATCTAAATTGAGCCGGAGGATTAAAAATAAATCTCTATTAGAAATTTTATCAAACATGTAAACCCTATAAATAAAATTAATATAATTGTCTCCGTTTAAGATTTTCACCTGGTTTAATAGCACCTAAATCAAAAAATCTTCATCCAGCATAAATCAGTTACACTGGCATACGTTTCATCCTGCACAAATCAAACAAATTAAACAATTTACACACACATATACAAATATATATGAAAAAGAAGGCGACAAAAATTGGGAGGAAGAAAAAATTCTAAGAAGGAAAAAGAAAGAAAAAAATATATTAATGATTTTGTATGTCACGCCATTCTTGAAAGAGTTCTGAGAAAAGTGTATACATCAATATATAAACAAAAGAGAAGCAGGATAAGCAGAAAAATGTGAGAGAATAAATATGAAGAAGGAGAAGGAAAAAGAAGAAGAAAAAATTAATTGATTGTGTGTATCGTCATTCTTGAGAGATAGAATGATTTACAATTTTGAATTTTGAAAATTGATCTGGAATGATGATAAGATACAGTTGCTAATTTGCTATAATCATGGAGCAGTTTAGGTATAAGTTAATGAGTTGAGATTAATATTTATGTAAAATATCCATGGATATGTGTATAATATAAAGTTTTATGTGTAAAAAAATAAAATGGATCATTGGTCATGGGTAAATTTATGGGTAAATCTTATATGGGCAATAGTAGTCTTTAAAATTATATAGATATATTTTTAATAAAATAAATGAATTGTATATACAATTAATTTTTTTTAAATGTTGAAATTAGATACACTTATATATAAAGAATATATATGTCTATCACATATTTAGATAGGTTAGTGTCATAAATAATTAGTGTATTTCAGTTTATTTAGAATTTGAAATCAGAACCTCACCCATTATGACAAAATGAACCGGTCGAAAATATAACGTCACTATCTAAATTTAAATAAAAATACGATTAAGACAAGAAAATCTTACCAATAAGGGGAAATTTTGTAATATCTTATATCAACAAAAATTAATATTTTTGAGGTTTTTATCAGATCAAATCAATTGATAATATGTATAAAAATTACGTTACCCATTTTGAAAAAATACTCAAAATTTGACTACATGACCCGGTCGGTCGGAAATACATTGCTACTTTCTAGGTTTAGTAAATTTAAATTATTTTGTAAAATCTCATATTAACAAAAATTAATTTTTTGAGTTCTTTCTACAATCAATTCAATTGATAATATGTTTCAAAATTATCAACTGACTGGTTTTACATTATTATTTTTAGGACTTGATCCAATATTTAAATATATTCGGAATTTGACATGAGATGTCATGAGATCCGATAAAATTACAACGTCTACTAAATTGATTTATTTTTTAACGTTTTACTTAAAAAAGAATTATGTTAATGAAATTATTCAACGATGGTAAGAACGAACCGAAATAGTATACGAATTGAAAATTTACTATATAAAATTGTTAATTAAACATGATCAATTAGTTTAGGGATTTTATAAGAAATATCCATATTTTTGAATTTATTTACAAAAATACGATCAATACAGTTAAACTTCTTTAAAGTAATAAGGGTGGGATTGAGAAAAAAATATTAATTTAGCGAATTTATTATTTTATCCGGAGTAAAAATACATTGTGTACATTATGTTGAAACCGGAGAAAATTATTATTTTAGTAAGGTTATTCTTTTATCAATTATTACATTATCGAGTTTCAACTGTATTACATAGGACAAAGATAAGGTTACTCGAAGTTGCATACGAGGTTGAAAATATTACAGAGTATGTTACTCGAAATTGTATACGAGTTTATAAAAGTTGCGTATCATATTTTTGAAAATATTTTCTCCTACATGTATATTTTTGAAGGTTATATTTTAAAAATAATATGTTATTATTATTTTAAGTTGTTATAAATAAAATATTTTATTTTTATATAGTAACAGATGATGTTAACAGATTCTCCTTTTTCCTTCCATACCTAGTCACCGGGCATCTCAATTCATCAATTTCAAAAACTTATATTTTTTCAACCAATTTGTACACATGTTTTCAACAATCAACATTCTCTTTTGGCGCCCATTGATATCTTGCTTGAGCAATCTGCAAATCAAAAGCGCGTTATATTTTTTTTTTGAATCCAGATCAAATTTGGACCAAAAGCGATTAACTTCTCCTTTATACAATTTCATTCGGAAGCAATTTTGACAATAGAGAAATACATCTTGTCCATCTAGAGTAACCAACTTTCTTTCGAGCAATCTTGTATTTACCGATCACACACATATTCGTACTTGTTAATCATTACCCATTTTAAAGTGGATTTTCAAATTTCTTACCCGATTGTTTGCAACTTGCGGGCAACCAAGTAACAAGTAACAAATAATTAGATAAGTCTCATGTGAATTAGACCATGGGCTAAGATTTTTTTCGACTCTTTTCAATTTAAGTGATTAGATTTTTTGTTTGTTTGAAGTGAGTATTGATTCTTGCGTATATATTATATTGTTATTTTCTCTTTTTACGTATTATTGACACACACACAAGCCGGGGGTTTTTCGGGAAATAGCCTCTTAATTCTACCGAATGAGGAGAAGGCTGCGTACATTTTACCCTACCCAGATCCTGCGTTAAGCAGGATATACTGGGTATGTTTGATTTGGTTTGGTTTGGTTTGGTTAGGTATATTTTTGAAAAAACCCCAATCCAGGAATGAATCATAATATTGTTGAGGTAATTAAATACGGATCTAACACAAATGGGGATACACAGTGCTTAATGAGGAGTTTAAGATGACAAACTGATCATTCTTTAAATTTCCAAGTCCAAAACAAAGTGGACGCCACCCCCACCGGTTCTATTTTACAAGATCCCTCTACAGTTTAACCACAAATTTACCTATTTCATTCCTGCATAAATGAAAGCCGAGTCCGTATAAATGAAGTAGAGGATCCGGGAAGGATTGAAGTTATCAAAATATATATAAATTCTAAAATCATGCATGACATGTATAATATATAAAATACATTTGACTACTTTTCGCGGATATTGATACGGAACGTATCAAAATTTTCTCCGGGAATATATAAAGAAAAGGATCCCGAGAAGAATTGAAGTTATCATGCTCGAGACTATAATTTCTAGGAAAATCTTCGGTAAGAATAACTATTTAAATTTGTTTGTAATTACACACCACAAGCAATGATTGGTATGTACATAAAAATGCTTGATGCGAATAATTGTGACTCTCCATTAGGGGTTACATCGATCGGGATGCTTAGGGGTGTACGCTGATCGGGTTGCCCGGGTTTAAAGAATTTAGCATTTCAATTCAATTAACTTCGGTTTTTAAAATTTTGACCCAATTCGAACCGTTTAAATTTGTAACCCGGACCATTTTTTCTATTTTCAGTTTGATTAAGGTGTTTTTACAACACACATTCACTATAAACACATTACACACACAACACATACAATTACACTACGCTCAATTTACAAACAACACCCCTCTTTCTCCCCAATTTTCCGATCCCTAATCGCCGCCTGCCACCGCCGCTGAGCCGCCGTGGTCGGTGGTGGCATCCTCCTTGTTTCCCCCAATTCACTCGTACACAATACGGAAACACTAATGTGCTTCTTGAACAGCGGAGATAAGTCCTTTTCATTTCCCTCAAGAATTTCGTGATTGCGTATTGGCTCGAACCTGTTCGTTCCTTGAGCGTTGCAATTGCCTCCTTAATCATCTGCAAATCAATATAACAAAATAAATCAATTCAACATAAGATACCGCGGAATATCTCTTTCCCTCTTTTTAAAATGTATCACCTCACTCAACATAGTGATTTCTTGAGCAAAATATTTGAAGTACTTTCCAGAGAACTTATGTAAGATCGTTGTGCTGCTAAGATCATCATTCATTCATGGTGATCTCAAATAACAGGTAGTATATTGTATATAATGCACATATCAGGTATGAAATTATAATCATTTTTATAATCGATTATAAATATATTACGTTCTCCATCTTGTTCTATAATATTACGAAATATCATAGATTTCCTTTTTCTCTTTTCTCTAGTTTAGATCTTCTGTTTTCAGTGAGGTTTTACTGCCGTCCAAATTGTTTTTGGTGCGAATTTATCTTAATTTTTTCGTAAATAGTAAAGATCTCCATTTCTTATTTCTTTCTGTCTTTTTTAACTGCTAATAGATTATATTTGTTACATATTTGTTAATAGTAATATTTGTTATAAATAATGTACATCCTTGATCCTTTGAATATCAGTTTTGTTTCTCAATGTTCGTGATGCATTCCGGAGATTATATTGTTGATTTTGGCATTACTGTAAGATTACTGTTATTTGTTTAGTTTTATTTGTTTTATATGTCATTATCTGTTTGATTGCAAACACTTTGTTTTCTGTGTTTTCCTATCGTATTTTGTTTAATAATTGTAACTAATATTTGTAGTTTTCCTTATTATTCTTTGAGAGCAATTATGGTTTTGGTTACGAAATTTAAATGCATTTAATTTTTCAGTTACGATTGATATTATGTTAAATGATACATTTATTGTGTTTTAATTTTAATTAAGGTTTACATAATTTGAATTTTGCTTTCTAATTATTGAGTGACTTTTATGTGTTTTAATTACTTTTAATACTCTGGTGTATGTATATGTAAATATATTTATCCTATATATATGCATTTGTACCTTAATGTAGCTTTTATTAGTGGAAGTTTCATATTTTTATAATAATTTCTCATTATTTTTGTAACTGATGTGTTTATATGCTTTTAATGTGTTATTAATTGGGATTAAAAAATTTCCTTAATTGATTCTATTTATAAAGATTTCTTGGCAAGGTTTATTTTTAGAAAAATTTATGTCAATTGATTTTTTAGCTTTTAATAGGATACTAGTTATTAACTCTTTAATGTTCTTATTAAAGGAGTTAACTTTTTTGAATGAAATTTTATATTTTATTAATTAACGTCTTTTAATTATATTAGTTTTTGACTTGGATAGAGCTAATTTTTTTCAGTTGCGGTTTTTAATTGATAACTTTTTAAGAAACATTTTTTAAATTGTGCCTTTATTTTGATTTTAAAAAGTTTAAGGGCCATTAATTTTAACATAAATGGACTACAAAACTCAATTTATAGAATGATGTGTCATGTAAGATGACATTTCTGTGCCAATACGGGAGTGCCATATATGATGGCTTTTGACCATTTATTGGTTTTATGAGTCTTTAATGACTGAATATTTCCTATTATGGGAATTTGTGTCTAACCAAATATACCGTTTGGTTAGTTCTTATTTTATTTTAATATCGTATTATATGTAGATTCGTTTTTATTTTTAATATATTTTCCTTATTTCATTTGTTCTTATTTTCAAGATAATTGGAAGAGTGTACTTTGGTTCTTTTTTAGACTTTATGTCACACAAGAGATCTTCAAGCACATAACAATTTAGTTTCAGAATGATAATACGGGAGTTTCTTGCAGTTATCGGAAGACAATAGTTATTATTAATTTTGTATAAATGTGAGTTATAGAGGGCACTCTTTTTCCTTTTTTTCCCACATGGTTTTACTCATGTGAGATTTTAACGAGATTTTAACGAGACCTTTCTTGTGAGTTATTTATTTCATACATATATTTTTATTATCTAAATGTCTGGAGGCAACTTGCGTACCTTTCGGTTAGATGATGAACTTGGTGATCGGAAGATATATTTTTTTGTATTTCATAATTTTATCTGTGATTTTTTTTCATTTTTGACAAAAAAAAAAGTCCAAAACAATCTTTGTACTTCAAGTACAGATTCGCTGTCCTTCTCGGCCTACATAATTAAAAATGAGATCCCAACAATACTAACACATTAAAAATACATGTGGCGATCAAAACTCGCAGCCAGACTATTAATACCAGATGATCGAAGAGGTCTCTAATCATCGGTTTCAGGTATTCTACAATGCTAGATTTATTAACTTAGGTAATACTTCCTGTCCCATTAAATTTTATATATTATTTTTTAGTACGTTTTTCAACACTCATTTGAAATATAATTTCATAATGTTTTTAAAAATTTATTTTTTTTGAATAAAATTTTTAAAAACTATAATTTATAAAAATATCGAAATGCGTGTACTATGGGTAACAGCCGAAAGCTGTTTGTGCAACCTGCAACTAAATATAAAAATCCTAGGAGACGAAACCAATTACAGATAGACCAATGAACATCTGCACATTGTTAATTCTTTATATGTCTTTGACAAACATAAATATATATATATATATATATATATATATATATATATATATATATATATAAAAGCCTTTAAACTACCAACAGATTATATATATGTTAACTTTCTAAGAAGCTAGCAGAAATCTATTTGTTCATCATCCAACTATAAAATATAGACCATAATTCGAATCTAAAAACATTTTATTGCCAACACAGAGCGCAATGAAGATGACAAAGTTGAATATATACAAATGTAACAAAAGTACTGTGCTTGCTCTTCTCAACATCATTCTTCCTATACATAGACTCACAAACTTGTTTAAACTTATTTTCTAAATTTCACAAAACACATAACAACTTGCTCTCTCAATAAGTAGGCCTAGATGCATGAGCCCAAGCATACGCATCATGAGAACTCATTTGCCCACCATTAGGTACTAAATTAGCTGGCATATTATTGTAAACCGGCAGAGCCGACGGATCTGGCAAGGCCGAATGTTGTCCACTACCACCACTGCTTCCGATATCAGGTGGCGAACCACCGCCATTTCCAGCTACAATTCCCTCATCCTCCTCATCTTCCAACGGCAGTCTTTCATAAGTTGCATTAGTAAAAGTAGCAGCAATGACCATTACTGGCCCAGCCGCCACAAGTGATCCTACGACACTTCCTCCTACAACTTGGCCTTGTCCTCCTGCCAAGTACACCGTCAGCCCTGTCGATCCAGGCGGGGCTGGTCCTGGCAAAAATGCGCCAGTCAACGACAGAATCTCGAACCTTCCTTGAAGTGCAATCACCGCGCCAGGTGCAGCTGGTTGCCTTAAAGTGACGTTAGCTACTGATCCACTTCCGCTTAGTACACAAACTCCACGCTGTCGCCTTCGTGAAAATTGAGCTATACTATCTGCCACATCTGTTCCACTAGCAATCTCCATGACATGACTACGAAGCGAATTAGGGCTATCGCGTGTTACAATTATAGGTGGTTTAGGCCTGTTCTTGGAACCTGGAGGTCTTCCTCTAGGTCTACGAGAACCCACAACTACTGCTCCTTCGTTGGGATCATCGCAATTATCTCTATCTTCGTCTTCCTCGTCACCACCGCTGTTGTTATTTATCGCGAGATCTTGATGTGTTTTGTTGTTCAGCATCAACGGAGAACCTCCAGGATTTATTCCCGGAAGCAACCCTACCTGTCCAGTCCACCACGGATTAGCCATGATCAATTCGATAAATCGATTTCTTGACCTAGAGCCAAAAAAACACCAAGAATTTCGAATGTTTAATTTGACAAATATTTAAAAAGGGTTAAATAATAACGACGATGATTATGAAATGGAAAAGAAAAAAAAAAGGGAGAGAATAGATGCAATAGTTTGGAGCTAGATGAAGTATGATATTAACTAAGATATAGAAAGATAATGGAAACAAGGAGAAAGTTAAGAAAGTAGGATTAATTAAGTGATTAGTATAGATTGGTGCTAAGAGAACAAAGTCATTAAGAACAGATGCAATGGATATAGAATCACTTATAAGAACAAAAAAGAGAAAAGTGTAAAGCACACACTATAGCTCTATAGAGCTAAAGCTAAGACAAAAATATTGGGGGACTTTGTGGTCATACTTACAGCCGATTAGAATATATTAATACTATATGATTTCAATAATTTATAGTTGGTAACTTGGTATTGTACATGGAAATAGTCTAGTTTCTTTGATTTGATGAGCTAATTTATCAGGTGACTAGGAAGTTTTGGTTTTAGTTCTTGTATTAGTACTATTTTCTTCTTTCTTGCTAAATTTTTAGGGTTAACGGGGGTCCCATGCGCCTGCCAAGGTCGGAAGCACGTCGTTTTCTTGATAAACAAAGGAGGGCTGTCCCATAATTATAGAGATGCTGATAGAGTCATGAATAATACGGCAAAATTTTGCCAGGGGGGAATGAAATGTTACTCATTTTGTGTAATATATATTAGTGCTGATTTTAGAATGAAAAAAGAGATTTCTGATATACAAAAAATGAAAAAGAGGTTCTTTGTCGGGGTATTGTAATTTGATAGGCTCGGTCTTGTGGACGAGCATCTCTCTGATTTGCTCTTAAAAATAATGTAAACAATTGGTTTTAAGCAAATTATTATCCTCGTAATTATGTCAACTAGCATTATTACCCGTGCAAGGCACCGAGTAGTTTTATTTATAAAAAATATTGCTATTTTTAATGTACTTTTACGATATTTTTGTTATTTCATACTATATTGCGTATTTCATGTTATAAGGACTAATGTAACGACGAATATCCTTAAGTTTATAATATACTACGAATATAAAGTTTAGAATGCACTCTTACCATTGAAAATAATGATTTTCTATCAAGTTTCAATGATTTTTTCAATTGGAGATACCAAAAATACTATAATGTTTATGTATCATATTTATCAAAATATGGGGGCAAAATAGTAAATTTTTTTACACGGTCGAGTTCCAACTTCAAATTATTCGGCTCATAAGGCTCACGAGTCTTATCGAGCCGATACTTTTTTTCATATAAATATATTTGTATATAAATATTTAATATTTCATTTATATTTTATATATTTAATAGAAGCGATTTCGAGCATAACCTATCATATTTCGAGTTTTTGTCAATATTTGGTGAAATTGATTCAAGATTTCGAGCCGAACTTGAGGCGACCGGACTATTTGTGACCCGCGTTTCAAGCTTGATTTAAGATTCGGTTGAAACCGAGCTCGTGCTCGAACCCGAATATTTTTAATCGAGTTCGAGCCTGAAAGTTTTCTACTCGGCTCGGCTTGATTATAGCCTTAGTTGTTGTACACAATTATAAAGTTAGTATTTTGAAGTGAGTTAATTACACAAATCTCGATAATTAATAAATTATTATTATATGATAATATATTATCAACAAGTTAATATGGTAACATAATATCAACAAGTTATTTATGTAATGATTGTAATTTGTTTATAAATAAAAAAATTATAATCTCGTTGTTGTACATGAGTATAAAGTTAGTATATTGTAGAGAGCTAATTACGCAAGTCTTAAAATAATTTTATTATATATCAATATTAGCCTCTACCTTAATTGATTGAAGGCACATGTTTGGACATACGTGTCACGTGTTCAATTCTACAAGCAAACAATATTTTTTCATATTTATTCAAGTACGAGCGTAAAATAGTTGTTTCTCCTAAAATTAAAATTGAGCCTATCGAACTTTTTATGACTCGAGATTCGAGTTTGAAATTTAAGGTTTGGTTGAACTTGAGTTCGTGCTTGAACCCAAACATTTTTAATCGACTTCGAGCCTAACAGTTTTCGACTCGACTCGACTCAGAATTATTATACCCTTAGTTGTTACACGAGTATAAAGTTAGTATCTCGAAGCAAGTTAATTACCGGAGTCTCGATAATTAATAAATTATTATTATACGATAAGATATTATCAACAAGTTAATATGATAATATATTATCAACAAGAAATTATTTATTTGATTTATAAATTAAAAAAATTATAATCTCATTATTGCACATGAGTATAAAGTTATTATATTGTAATCAGTTAATTACCCAAGTCTTAGAATAACTTTATCCTGTATAAATATTGAATTATATAGGTTTAGTCACCCAAAATAAAGAAAAAAATATGCAAGTCAATAGTTGATATTATCAAAATATAATCAAATCAGCCTCAAGCTGAGTTGGTTGAAGTCATATATTTGTTATAAGTGTGTCATGGGTTCAATTCTCCATGTCAACAATATTTTTTCATATTCATTCAAATACGAGAGCAAAATAATAATTTCGAATTAAATGTTTCCCCATGAAAGCAAGAAGTTATTTATTTAATGTATCAATTTAAAAAAATAATTATAATCCCGATGTTACACATGAATATAAAATTATTATATTGTAATAAGCTAATTATCTAGTCTTAACACAATAGTTAATGTTATCAAAATATAAACAAATGAGTTCAACTGGTTGAAATCATATGCTAGTTATAAGTATGTCATGGGTTCAATTCTTCATTCTAACAATATTTTTCCATATTTATTCAAGTACGAGGGCAAATTAGTAATTTCGAATTAAATGTTTCCCCAAAAAAGTAATGTTGCATTATTATATATATAATAGATTCTAATATAATACTCTATATATATGCTTTTATTTATATTATATATATAACACCCCCTTCTTAAATTTAGAAGGGAGATATTACTTAAAATCCACAAACCTGCAAACAGAGCACTAATATATTTCTAACAATAATTTAACAGTCTAAAATCTCCAAAATAATATTAAATCTTCAAAATGTCTAAACCAATAATATAAATGTAGAAATATCTAATTAAATAATTAAGTCTAGATAATGAAAAGTCTGAAATCCTAAACAATAAATGAGGTAGCTCTCAATCACACAGTCCCAGATCCCCCTAATCACCTGCCAGAAAAAGAATACGGCATGAGCCAAACGCCCAGTATGGATTTGGAATACAATTTATAAAACAGAAAATTAGAAATTAATATTTCACAGCTTAAAATAAAACAATAATTTTAAAACAAGCATGGCTGAAACAACGAGGGGTTAGGATATTTCATACCGAGATCAGAATAGACACATCATAGGGTACCTAATGCGTGCAACAGAATGGTTAACGTGTACGACATATACAACGTCACCATAAATCAAATCACAAATCGAACTCTAAGTGCACCCACGTATCCTGAACAAATATCGAATGCGCAAAAACTCCTCCCAAGAGCTAACAGAAGGATACTCCGTGACCAATCACACTGTCACGGAAGTGTCGTGTCATTGGTGCTGCAATGACACGGTTGTAGTACCCCTACAAATGGTTAACTCGGTATACCCTATATCTCTAAGGGTTAAATAAAAATATTCTCGCAAAAATTTTAAATCACCTGAAACAAATAATTCAGATTTTCAAAACAGTGGGTGTCAAAAATAATTTTTAGAAAACCGCATAAACCGATATTTAAAATTTCCAAATCAAATTTTAAAACAATTTTCGGAAATCAAAACGATTAAATATTATTAACAGAATGAATGAAATATGAAACTGAACAAATCAGAGATATTTAATTTATAAGAGGAGTAGCGCTAAATAAAAAGAGAACAAAATCCATAACTCGAATATCGCAACTAAAGTAATATCAAAATCTGCAAACGATCTGCTAAATCCCCTATCCATAATCTAATTACAAAATTATAATTTATAAATAATATATATTTTATATATTTATTAATTAATCATTGCTACTAATAGATTATTTATATAATTACGAACCTTGTTACTAACCTCTCGGTGGACACTACTAGTACCATTATTTTTTAACATGTTAGTTAACCAATCTACTTGAACATACAATAGTACCAGTTTTATTGTCATGCAAGGTGCTCACTTGATCAAGTAACAAAATAATGAACTAGTTAATCATTACACTACAAAATGTCTAACCTCAATCCCTTGTACCATCATGATCAACTAAATACTTAACATGCAAATTATTTTAATTACGTTGATAATTAACTAGCACAAGTCAAACAAAGAAGAAAAAGAAAAAAAAAGAAATATGAAACAAATATATAACTAAATTACCTTTGTTTGTAAGACATGTACATATTCACTGTAGTAAGGCCATCAATTATGTAAAATAAATTTCCATAGCTTTAAATACTTAAAATACATATATATTAAATATACTATGAATTATTTATGGAATTTGTCACAAGTTAAACAACTCCTTTAATACTATAAAATCAACAAAACAAATAGTTATTTATACATTTTTTTGTTCTAACCAAATATAAAATAAATTATATACCATTAATTGAACAAGTAGCATGAAAAAATTATTGATTTCGAGAACATACACAACCTGTCGTGCAAATATTAAAACAATCTTTATGCTTTAAAACTCACGTACAAGACCATCAAATAAACTATTAAAATATTAACATTAGTGTGTAGTTTTTAATAATAACACACTTGTCATATAATATTAAAACATAATCTATAATAAAGTATATACACTACTTCCGAATTTGCGTGTGTTGATGTGTTCTCTATCAACAAAATCATATAAACACCACTTTATAATACTACTGATTGGAATAACAGTTATGGGGCACTAAAGCATTACCTTGTTCAGTTGACACCAACACAGATTACTACAAGATTGGCTACTATGTTTTCCTCTTGCTCTCTTCCCGCCGCGGCCGCTTTAGGTTATTTTCTTTTTTTTCCCTTCTATGTTTTCCTTTTACTCCCGTACTTAATAATACTCATATGTTAGTATATATATATATATATATATGTAAATATATATATATATATATATATATATATTACAAAAAGATATCCTTCCACCATTAGAATTTTTTTAATATTTAACTAAACATTATTAACACTCCTTTTGCTTTTCTAATTTGATCTATAATCCAAAATATATTATTATTATTATTATTATTATTATTATTATTATTATTATTATTATTATTCTTTAAAAAAAATAAAATTGACGAATATTACAATATATATTATCTACATTATATTAAAAGAGACTACACATGGACATATGTCACTCTTTCATTAAATTGGACATATATTTTTCTCTCCTTAAAAGTTGGTGCTTATATGGCAAACTCCACTGCTTTAAAAAAAAATATTTCCATTTATCTCTCCTCCTTCCTCCTTAATTAATTTATCTATTTTTCCTTCACTAATTATCTTTCTTCTTCAGTTTCATATGAATCATATCTCCTTAATTTCTGTTTTTTTATATCACTAACCATTCATTATCATTGTAAATTATTATTTTTACTAATATAACTTACAACCCCATGGGTATTTGTCTTAAGAAATCCTTGAAGTGAATCCTTCAAGTGAGTCGGAGTCGAATCCATTTGTAACGATATAGGATAAACTTATAAATACTTAAACTATTCAATCATACTCATCATTGTAAATCTTCACTTAACATATTAGTATAAAATATTAAATATGTCTATTAAGACATGTAGATTATTAATATCAAATTATAAATAATATAATTTAATATATAATTATGTAAATTTTATTTCATAAATGTGTAATATACCATCATTAATATATTTTTTCAATATATATATATATATATATTAACTTTAAAATAGTAATTTAATCAAAAAATTATCATATAGCTCGGTATTTTCCCGAGAACTAATCTTCACTATACCAAAAGAAAGTACACTTGGATATGTGTCACCGTCTCATTAAATTGGACACTGTCATTCTTTCCTTAAAAGGTTGGTGATTACTGGTGGCGGGGCCGCTCCTTCGACGCCGTGCCTCGATCCTTCGCCGCTGTGGAGGTGTAGTTGTGGTGGGGTTCCAAAAAAATAACACCGGAAGGGGGGTTTGGGTCCCGCGGCGCCTCCGACGTGAGAGTAAGAACTCGCTTTTGGGGAAGATAAAGATAGATATGAATGCGGGGTGGCTGTGTATGTATATGAGTGTGAGAGCGTGATTAACCCCAAAATCTTACCTTCTTGGACTATTTATAGCCCAATGATAGGGTTTTGGGGTTGGTACCTTTAAATCGTAGCCATTGGTTCTAGGACCGGAGGGCACCTGGCTGGGGTGGATGCTTTACACGTGTCAGTGCGGGACTGGCCGTGGAATATTCTGAGAATCTTCTTACACGTGCCCTGATTATTCCCATGATTGATGGGTGACAGTTGTCCCTGTCATGTGCTTGGGCCAGTGTCTCACGTGCTGGGATTTCTCAAGGTTGGGCTTGCGAGATTTGGCCAGTTTGGACTAGCAGTGTGCAGGACTAGACTGAGTCAGGGGTCTAGGACTAGTCCTTTCAGGAGTTATAGGGAGTTAGGAGTCCGGGACTAGGCCTTGCAGGAGCTGTATGTACTATCAATTACATGGAAAACTCCATTACCTTTAAAATAAATCTCCACTAAATCTCTCTCCTCCTTAATTAATTAGCCTTTTTTTCTCCACTAATTATCTCTCTTCTTCATTTTCATATGGATCATATGTCCTATTGTCCTTAATTTTTTTTATCTCACTTTCTCTTCATTATCATTGTAAATTATTTTTTTGACTAATATAACTTACAACCTTACAACATGGATATTTGTTCTAAGAAATCCTTGAAGTGAATCTTTCAGGTGAGTCACAGTCGAATATATGATCTGTAACGATATATGATAAACTAATAAACACTTAAACTATTTAATCATACTCATCATTGTAAATCTTAGCTTAACATATTTGAATATTATATTAAATATGTCTATTAAGACATATATATTGTTAATATCAAATTATAAATGATATAATTAAGTATATAATTATGTAAATTTTATTTTATAAATATGTAATATATCATCATTAGTTTATTATTAAATATATATATATATTAACTTCAAAATAGTAATTTAATTAAAATAAATATCATATAATTGGATATTTGCCCGGGAACTAATCTAGTATGTCTATATTTTAAACTCCACTGGAACATAGAATCATTTGACAAATTATAAGGGATAAATTTTATTGAGAAAAATAATTTAATAATAATGTAAATGGTCTTAAAAAAGAAATGAGAAAAATCTCTTTAATATTTAGAAAGTATTTGAGAATATACTGGAGATTCAATTTGATCAAAAAATATAAAATATTATTTAAAAACTTGTCTAACTAGTCTCTTGAATTCGTTGAAAGGCCATCTTTGTTTCATAAAATTAAATAGGTGATAAAATTATAATTTTTTAAAAATTTAATCCCATGTTCATGTTAAAACTTATCCTGAATTAGTTCAAGAATTGTACTCCTTTAAAATATTAATTACATGTTTGTTTTGATAGGCCTATAATCCTTTTAAAATGTCATTTTTCAATAATAATATTTGTTTTATTCAAATTCTTCAATAGTTTGGCCTCCCCAAAATGTCTCACTCTTATAAAATTTTATTCAAATAACGTCTTATCCATATTTGTGAAATTATAATATTTACTTTTGGTTTTGTACGGGGCCAACAACCTTAACACACCCAAATTGTGATTGAATTTTGATCGTACTTATGCCATTGAGGTTCAAAATTTTCTCGAATATAATTTATTTTTTGTTAAAAAAATAATTTAATAATTATTTTCTTATCAATTATCAGGCTTTTTCGGACTTGGATTGAAGCCGAATTATATGCCAAAATGGAGCCTAAGTTAAACTATTTTGATATGAATTGAAGTCGACCATACATTTTTTTAAATTTTTTTTTACAAAAACATATAATGGAAAAATATTTTTTAACATTTTATTTCAAAATTACTTTGACATAGGTTGATGATGTTTAATTTCGACCAAGATCAGGTGGAATTGAAAAGAGAAAGGTTTGATGTGCGGATCAAGGTACGTAGGACTTGAATTACTTGAATTGAGGTTCGTTAGACTTGAGCCGCTATCGACTTGAATCTAGGTCAAATTATGGGCCTTCTAAATCTTCCAAGTCGAAGTAAAATGGGCTCGATTTGAGGGGCTTTTAAGGCTCCTAGGTCAAAGCAAAATAAGCTTGATTTGAGATTGTTAAGTAATGAATACAACATGTTAGGTCCGTAATCAACTGTAGAGGGGGGGTCAATACAGGTTATGCAATCAATTCGACAAAACTTCAACAGAATCAACAGTTTTATATTAACAGATAAAAACTGATTACAAACGTACTCTCTCAAACGGATGAACAAATATTCTTAAGCGCTGCTAGGTTATGCGAATGATATAACAATGTTTGCAATGCATATAGCATAAACCTAATCTGTGCTTTATATATAGCACAACTACACAATCAAATAAGGAATCCTATTCTATTACAATAAGGAAACCTATCCATGTATGATTGCTTCTGAGATAAAGTCCTTAACCGCCTTGAATTCTTGCTTTCCTTTGTCTCCTTGAATATCTATTGAATTAACAAATCCTGATGACATCATCTGCTAATAATCAAGTACTGATATAAGTACTGATGACATCACTCTTCAATAAATGCTGATATAAGTTCTGATAAGAACTTCTGAAAGTTTATGTGCATATATCATCAATTATATTTAACAATCTCCCCCAACTTGTGCATTATGGCAATATATACAAGTTCCTATTGATGATGTCAAAACTATCTAAATGCAAAAATCAAGTAAGCATATTCTTTCTTACTTCAGTGAATATCAGACTTTACTCTTCATTCTGAACTCTAATACAATCTGGAAAATCTTCAAGAAATTTCCTCAGCAAATTTTCTTCCATTACATCCAAAAACCAGTGCATCCTCTATTTATTTTCCTTCAGTTCATCTGGTGATTCATCATTCTGATAGATGGCAGCCTTGAGATTATACAACTTTGAATTTCCAAGAGATAGATCATCCAGCTCCAGAAACCCAATTTTCTTTCCATCAGGATTAAAGGTTCAAACTTTAGTCCCTAGACTCATTTCTATCTTGGCCCCTCCAATAGGCATATCAACAACATATTCAGTTTGATCAATGTACTTTGGAATATAGTTTTATTTGTAAGGCATCACTTTATGCTTTAACTGTATCAAGTTCTTTATGAATGCAGACCATCTGACAGTTACAAAATTAGTTACCTTGAGAATTGTAGCAATAAGTTCCAATTTCTACCATGGTTTGTCTCTAAACTGTTCTTGATTCAACCTTAAGCTTCTCCCAGACTCCAGAAAATAAATTATTTTCTCTTCAACATGGTCAATAACAATTTGCACTTATATGATCTTCTGTAAGTCTTCAAGCATTACATTGTCTCCAATTTCTGTCAATTTAGAATGCTTTCTTAAAGTCAAAGCATCTCCTACAAATGTATCATCATCATTTAATCTTCCAAGACCACTTATGATTCCAAATTTTCTAGATTGAGAACTTCCACTGTAAATATTCTTTAATATTTCAGAAGAATCTCTTCTAGGTGTTGGTTTCTTGCTTCCCCATAGTAGCTTATTTTTTTTCATCAAAAGTAAGTTCTGGCTTATCAGAGACTGTCTTCAGAATCAAGATTTGATAAATTTGCTTGAATTGGGTTTAAGAAATCAACAACATGAGTAGAATCAGAGGTTGTTATTGGTTGAATAACAGCTTCTTCTTTAACTTGAGCAATGTCAGAGGTTAATTTCAATTTTTCAGCCCAGTCAGCTCCACAAATCTTCCTTCTTTAGTGAGTTTGGCCGAATTCTTCTTCTTCAGCAATTTCATCAGTATCAAAAGATTTAGCAACTGTATAGATTGGATCTATCAGTATTTGTGATTTAGTTGCTTTAGATATTTATTTCTTCTTTGCAACAGTTTTGGCTTTAGGCTTTGAAAACTTCAGCTTCTCTCCTATCTTCTCTTTCCCTTTATGCTTCCTGTCAGCAGTTAAGATAGCTTGAGATCCGAGTGATCTTTCTCCTCTGCCTGACTTACCTCCTTTATTAGTACACCTTTGGTTGGTCTGTTAGAAGGATCATCTTCATAAAGTTCTTGAGAGATAACAGCAATATCAGCATTTGTTGTCATAATGGAATTCTTGAAGTCTTCCTCCATTTTCCATAGCTATTCTAGATCAACTCCAGGATTTTCTTTCAGAGTTTGTAGATATTGACTTGCTTCTGTACCAGCTTCTATCTCCAGAATACCTTGGTCTTCATCAGCAGTTGTGACTTTAAAGTTTGTTGAGTTGTTGTAGTCACAGTCAATTCTCTAACTATTCTTTCACTTCTCTTACTTTCTCCACCTTGTCTAGATTGAGATCTAGTGATTTCTTTTGATAAACCACTAATTCCAACTAGCTCTTCACCTCTTTTCTTTTCATTATTCTTTTGTCCCCCTTTATTACCTCCATCAGGATTTTCATCATCAGTATTTGTTAATGTTAACTGCTTGCATTTAGATTGAATAATTTTCTACCCCTTTTTGGCATCATCAAAAAGTAGTAGAGAAAGAATCATCTCCATTGAATTATCTACCTTTATATGTTGATCAGAGATTTGAACTTGTTTAGCTTTCAATCTAGCTTGATTGGCTTCAATTACAGTTTGCTTGGCAACTATTTGTGTAATTTGTTTCTGAATATCCTGATGAGTAGTCAGCCTTGAAGTAATCAAAGATTCTTTAATCTGATTGATTTGAGAAGTAGTTGCTTCTTGAGCTATATGTAAGGATCTGACAACCAGAGTTGATGCTTTCAGATGTGTCAGCATATCAGGATTTTGAATTTTCCGTTCAGCTATTTCTAGATGCTCAATAGCATTTATTCTAGAAATAGGATATGTATCATCTTTCCATATTGCATCAAAATAATCCTGCATTTTCTTGGCATCTAACTCTTTAAGTTTCTGTTGCCTTACGTGTGTAGACATATCTTCAGGGAAGAAAAGATCATCTTCGGGATCTATAAGAACATGAAAAATATTAGCTTCTTCCCCATCATTAGATTCTCCATTTGCAACTGGATTTTGCACTATCTACTGAACTTCATCACCAGTTTCAGTATTTAATATAGAATCAGAAATTGGTGCAATTTGTGATCCAACAGCTTCAAAAGCTTCAATACCAACAGCAATATTGTAAATAAATGAACTGGAGCTTCCAAATTTACTTTCAGAACCTCAGTTCCTGTAGATTGCTGTGGTGACCCTGAAATGGATGAAACTTTATGAATGACTGTTGTGCTACTACATCTTTAGCAACAACATGGATTACTTCAGGTGGTGGAATAGTAGAGTGAATGGACTGGTTTTTAGAAAAAAACAGGGATTGTTTCATGTGGTGGAATAGTAGAGTGAATGGACTACAAGATAATATCAGTACTTAGACCTGCAGGGAGATTAAAAGCACTTGGTACATCAGAGTTTATTCGAGGATCAACAAACTGTAGTTCAACATTTGTTTCTTTAGAATTTTGTTCACCTGTAAAAAATATAACAAGTAACACTTAATCTCTCTATTTTTTAAAGTAGTATCACTACTCCTCACACCACACATATCATGACTTTTAATAATCAGAGTTTTCTCACAAGGATTACTAAATCCTATCTCTCATCCACCTCTCCTTTTTCCAGGAAGGATCCTGCCTCTCTATAATTCTGTTTTTCTCAAAATCTTTTCACACAACTCATAGATTAGCTAAGATAATTTGTCCTACAGAAATAAGAGGTGGCTAAAGAAGGGTGGTCTGTGGTCATACAACTAGAGGTATTCCTTGAATAAGGTCTAGAAATAAACATACAAACATGATTTAAAACATGCATAATAAATGCTGAAAATACCAAATCAGTATTTAGAATAAATGTTGATAAAGTAATAACAATATTTATACCTTGTGAATCTGAAGTCATGATTGAACTCACAGTTAACACTGTAGTTATGATAGTTGTTGTTCACCAATTATGTGAACCTCCATTTGAATTGGAGAGGATTTGATCAGGTTACTGTCATGTACCATGATCTCAGACTTTGTTCTTCTTGCAAAGAACTAACACTTGAATGTGTTTATCGAAAGTTGTCACAAGGTCTTCAGTAAAAACTGATGAAACCCCTGTGTCTCTGTTAGTATCATTAAAATCTACCTTAGCATGTAGTCTCTAACCAACTTAATGTTGTTTCCGAGTGGTGAACATAGTTTTAAGAACTACACTTAATTTTCGCAAAATTTGAGAAATGGATTCAAGTGTTTCAATTGTAAGAAGAAATTTAAGAAATAAGACTTATGATGTTGAGATTAAGTGTGGACAACTTTCTTGGTGAGAAAAAGAAAGTTTCAAAGAATTTTGATAGAACATAACACTCAAAGATTATAATTCTCATAAGATCAGAATTAAATCTTTCATAAATTTCTACTGTGAAATCAGTTTCTTCTTGTAATGTGCTCAATCTGTACTGAAGTGAACATATGAACTCAAACAGAGATTAGTTTCTAACATGCACTATCAAATTTTTTTTGAAACTAAGCATGCAGTACTAATTGGAATATTAACAGTCATAATCATTCAAGCACAAACAAGAAAGTAAACATTCATTCACTTAAGGAATCAAAGAAGGCAAAAGATATTTTTATTAATATTTAAGAAGCAGAGTACAAGATTTAGATTTCTAAACATAAAAACCTAACTTACTCTAACTACTTGTACTTCTTCTTCCTCTTTAAAGCCTGCTCTGCCCTCATCGCTCGGCGATGATAAATCCTAGAGATTGTTATTGCAAGAGAAATTTTGTTCTCCTATAGCTCGAGAGCTTGAATCATACGCCTCTCAGCGTTTTTGGCCCGACGTTCCTCTTCAAGAGTAGTCTCTAGTTAAAAGAACTGGTGATTAGTTTGCTGTTCAAAAGACAGTCCCTCATAGACTGACGATGGGATATCATGAGGATTATAAATTTGATGGTTGATCTTGACTCTAAGTCCCCCAGGGTCTTTTAACTTGAAAGCTAGATGGTAAACTCCACCCTCAGTTCGAGTGTAGAATTGGGGTTGAGCCATTTTGGATGAGTGTTTTTGAAGTTTTGGACAAAAAATTTGAGAAGATGAGGAGTTGTGTATGAAAAAGATAGTGAGAAGTTTTGGTAATGGAGGGTATGTATTTATAGCAGAGGTGATAGAAACTGAAAGACTCTTTGATTAACCATGTAATTATTAAACATAATAAGTATACACGATTAGGCGTATCTAGGTAAATAAAAAGTAATCTCTCTCTTCAGATTCCTATTCCCAATGTAAGTACTCGAGTGTTGAGAGATACTTATAGCAGTAGTTAACCCATACAAGAAATTAAAAGATATTCCACTAACTCACTGTTAATTAAAAATACCGAGTAACCATTTATATCAAATAAATTTATTTAAAATAATCAATGAAATATAATAGTCAATAATGGTTTGACCATTATCAGTATTTTAATTACGACTATCAGGATTTATCAGTCAACACTGGTTTGACCAATATCAGAATTTAATAACTACTATTAGGGTTTATTAGTCAAAGAAAGTTTAACTAATATCAGAGCATATACGTATAATCAGTAGTTTAACATGCATCTATCAGTTAGAATTTATAGAAGTTAATTTGCATGTTATCATGGCATCATAATTTAACACAATAATTAGTATCTAACAAGTACTGACACATAATAAGATACCATGCTTCAAATATCAGCAATTATTTCTTAATTAACAGAGTTTGAGAAATGTCCTGATATCATTCCCAATTCATTCACCAATATTGTGAAAGTAGCTTCACAGAGATGCTTGCTGAATATATCTACCAATTCTGATCTGTTGGAACAAAGACCAATTCCACTGTACCTGCTTCCACATGTTCCCTTATGAAATGGTACATGATGATGATGTGTTTAGTCATTGAATACTGCAATGGATTTCCTGTCATTGCAATAACACTTTGATTATCACAATATATAGGAATAGCAAAATAGTCTAACCCATAATCCAGTAACTGATTTTTTATCCATAGAATTTGAGCACAACAGCTTCCTGCAGCAATATATTTTGCTTCTGCAGTTGATGTGGAAATTGACTTTTATTTCTTGCTATACCAAGAAACCAATCTGCCGCCAAGAAATTGGCAGCTTCCAGAAGTGCTTTTCCTGTCTATTTTGCATCCTGCAAAATTAACATCTGAATATTCAATTAGCTTAAAATCTGAATCTCTAGGATACCATAATCCCAGATTCATGGTGCCTTTGAGATACTTAAAAAATCTTTTCACAGCTAATAGATGAGGTTCTCTTGGATCAGCTTGGAACCTTGCACATAGACAAGTAGCATACATGATATCAGGTCTACTAGCAGTCAAATATAGGTGTGAACCAATCATGCCTCTGTAGTTAGTTATATCTATTGAAGAACCAGTATTTAAATCTAACTTGGTTGCAGTGGCCGTGGGAGTTAATGCAATTGAGCAGTCTTGCATTCCAAATCTTTTGAGCAAATTCCTGGTGTATTTGGATTGATTTATGAAGATCCCTTCATCAGTCTGTTTAACTTGTAACCCCATAAAATAACTTAATTCTCCCATCATACTCATTTGATACATATACTACATTAGCTTTGAAAATTTCTCACATAGTTTATCATTAGTAGATCCAAAAATGATATCATCAACATATATCTGTACTAATAATAAGTCATTACCATGGTATTTATAAAAGATATTTTTATCAATTGTACCTCTTGTGAAACCACTTTCTAACAGAAATAGAGCAAATGTTTCATACCAGGCCCTTGGAGCTTGCTTCAATCCATTGAGTACTTTATCCAGTAAATAAACATGATCTGGATACTTTGGATCAATGAACCCTGTAGGATGTTCAACATAAAATTCCACTATGCCATAGATGACCTATTTGCACATTTTGTCTTGTGTTGCCATAGAAAATGTTGCAATTGATATGAAATTATGACCCTATCAAAACACCCAGATTTTGGTGTTACTATAGGTAATGCGACATGTTGCTATAACTCAATACATCTCTGCTGTTGACATAGATGTCTTACCTATTGCAACCCGTCAGGTGGTGTTGCCATATACAGCTGAATAATTTTTTTTAATTTAACTCAAAATATAATTTATTTTTAAAAGTAAGTAATTTGAATAAACTAATTTATGGAATTTTAGTAGAAAGTAAATGTACAAAAACTGAATAAATTATCCATATTTTGTAGATATTGATATATTTTCTATGGATATAAAACTAAATGAATATAGTTTAATATTAATTTTAAAAAAATGTACAAGATACATTGTTTTCATAAATTATAAATAAAAAAATAATTTTTTTTATCAAAAATTAAATTTATATTTAAAAATATTTTATTTGGATAAAATAATTAATTGATTTGTTTTATAAATGAAATGTATATCAAAAAAATTAATTATTTATATTTTGTATATATTAAATAATTTTTTTCATAATTGTATATAATAATAGTAAAATGTTTAGATCGGAAAATACTAAAACATTTCCTTATTAAAAATTAAATCATGTAACAACTTTAAATTTTTACAATTTAATTATATTAATATATTAATTATAATTATAATAAAATAAATATGGGTATTTCAGATATTTTAATATTTATAATTTTGGAAAAAATATAAAGTGAAATTGGGTTGGGTTGGGTTGGGCCCTAATTTTGGGTTAGGCGGTAATATTTTAATAGACGCAAGGAAGTGAAATATTAAACCAATGAAATGGGGAAACTGGAGTTAAAGAAATTAGGGTACGCCCACCTTTACCGAGTGACGGGTTTGGAAAAAATATCCAGAAATTAGGGTTTTGGGCAAGCTACACTCGGTTCCAATTAGAGGTATTCAATCTTTATCTCTCCCTTACTAATTAAGATCTCTCTCGTTGTCTTCTTTCTTTATTTTGAGATCATCTTCATGCCCCTTTGTAGAATGAAAACAACAAAGATGTAGATCGAGACTGATGGAAGTGAGGTTTTACCAAAACACTTGGCAAGAACGTGTCATATTATTTCCAAGTCTTTTGATATAAAACCAGATCCATCAGTATAAGAGAGGTATATTAGTTTCTTAGTCTTCTGGTGTATAGATTATATTTGAATATATTTACCGTTTTCTGGTATATATTAACTTGTTTTTGTAATTTCTAGTAATATTGATTGTTTATAAAGGCTAGTATGTACGTGGGTGTGTGCAATCTAAATAAAGGTTATAAAAAGTTTTTTTTCTTTGTTTTGTGTTGAAAAAGAAGAGAAAGTTGTATAGTTTCTTAAATTAGGTTTTGTGAGTTAGTTGTTTGGCAGATAAAGTTGTTTATGTTTGTAAGTTGATTTGTAGTTGAGGATTGAAATGATGTATACTTTTGTTGCGTAATTTGGCTAGTTCTTTGAGATAACACAATTTGTTATTCGATTGTTCTGAAGTGTAGTGAAGGTGGCTCCAATAAATCTGGACTCCTGGGAATCATTAGATTGATTATGCTCCAAAAATCAATCCATTTAAGACTTAGGAATACAGGTAAAAACTCCATTCGAAGAAATCAAACAACCATTATTAATTTTGTATAATCTTATTTGTTCATGTACCTTTATGATCTCTGCTACAATATTGTTTGCTAGGTTTATGTAGCTCATGGACAAGAACTGATATCATCAATTTATTTGTTCGCCTTTGTTGATGTACTAAAGAATCAAAATGTTGATCTAGTCTTACTACAGCTTAAAAAGGTATTCATCTTAACTGTATAAAAGGCATGAATTAATTGCAAGCATATTACTCTTAATTATAATTCCAAGTAAATTTACACTAGCTCCTTTGATTCTTTGATCTCGCATTGGCCTTGATAACTTAAAGTGCATTTAACGATTTAACACATGCATATTTATGTTTCTTAATCCCCTTAAGAACTTCTTGGTTATTTACATCTAATATTCATTGAAACATTTGGTAGTGTTGTTTCTTATTTGTAGGATAATTATGGGATAGTTTTTATAACAATACAATTCTAGCACTTTCTTTTATCAGCCTTCTAATAAAAATTTTATATTGTGTTTTTTATTCTATGACCAGAGGATCAACTTTAGATTTGTACCAGGCTTTTGAACCCGAGCCTCAACCATACAATCTATCTGGATACTCGTAAAATAAAACAAGAAACTTTTTATTGTATACTTAACTATGTTTTCTTTTTCAACGAGATACAAGTAATTTTGTCCATCCTATTTGTTGTTCTGGCTAACAGTAGATGAGGTTTTGATCACTGATCAAACAGGAAAATAATTCGTATGCAAGAAGTATTTTTGTCCAACTACAGAATTATGCAGATATAATACATTGGGTACAACCTTCCAGTTGGACAAAGACGTTTCTTTGTTAGATATATTTGATAATGTCATGACTAATATGATTTATGTTTAGTTTTCAGATCTTACTTAAACAGGACAAATCAGTACTTAACTAAAATCAGCACTTATACTGAAGTCAGAACTTAAGTCATCAGTACTTAAGGTTCAGGAGATATTTATCAGGAGATAATATCAGGACTTAAAGGAAACGTTCAGATAAGGAAGGCGGCTGATTGAAAGGAAAGAAGATCAAGACAAATGTAAGAAGAGATATGCATGAAGAAGGAATTCTATGAAGAATGGAATACTTGGAAGAAAAGATATCTGATTGATATATTTTAGGAAGCAGAATTATATTCCACATCAATTAGTGATTATCTTGTAACTGTGTAGTATATAAACACAGACATAGGGTTTACACTATAAGTGTTATCATTATCGAGAATATTATTCATTGTAACCCTAACAGCTCTTGTGATATTTGTTCATCACTGAGAGAGGACAGTTCCGTATTGTAACAGAGTTTATTGCTTTGAATAAAGTCAGTTTTCTATTATTTGTGTTATTAGAATTCGATTTGATTGTGCTATACACTGTATTCAACCCCCTTCTACAGTGTGTGTGACCTAACAAGTGGTATCAGAGCCTATCTGTTAACACACAAATAGTTTAAGATCCAAAAACAATCATGTCTGAAGTAGAAACTCCAACTAAGCCCACCAAAACTGAAAAACCTCCAAAGACACAAATTCATAGTCGATATGAGGCTATTAGATTTCCCATATTGAAACCATCTGAATATCCCATATGGAAGGTGAGGATGACTATGTTTCTGGAAGCTACAGATCCAGAATATCTTGATAGAATCAAGGAAGGACCTCACAATCCAACAAAACTCGTTGTTGCAGTTACAGGTGAAGCAGCAAAGTCTGTACCAAAAGAGAAGAGTGATTACACTGTTGAAGATATCACATCAATTGCTAAGGATACTAAGGTACGACACTTACTGCATAGTGCCATTGATAATATAATGTCAAACAGGGTAATAAACTGCAAAACTGCAAAGGAGATATGGGATGCCATGGAAACAAGATGTCAGGGAACTGATTCGATTAAGAAGAACAGGAAGACAATACCCACTCAAGAGTATGAACACTTTGACTCAAAGGCTAATGAGTCATTGACTGATTTATATGATAGATTTGTCAAACTCTTGAATGATTTGTCACTGGTTGATAAGGAGTATGATCTTGAAGATTCAAACCTTAAATTCATGTTAGCTCTTCCTGAAAACTGGGATTCGAAGGCCACAATCATAAGAGACAACTATAGTCTTGAAGAAACAACTCTTGATGAAATCTATGGGATGCTTAAGACTCATGAACTTGAGATGGAACAAAGAAGCAAGAGAAAAGGAGGAAAGTCAAGGACAGTTGCTCTTAAGGCTGAAGAAGAATCCCCCAAGGCAGCTACCTCAAGGAAAGGCAAGGGTAAAGCGCCCTTCACAAAGTCTGATACTGAGTCATCAAGTTCTGATAGAGATGGTGACTCAGAAACTTAAAGCTCGCCTGAGATGGATGCTGATGAAGAGATGATGAAGCTGTGTGTTCTTATGGTGAGAGGAATCACAAGGATTGCATACAGGAAGTTCAGGAAGGGAAAGAAGTTTTCCAGGAAAGGTGCAAGTTCTGATAAGAAGAATTTCAGAAAATATGAAGGCAAAGGAGGGAAGTCTGATAGAGGAGATTACACAAATGTCAAATGCTACGACTGTGGTGAGAAAGGCCACATATCTCCTGATTGCAAGAAAGTGAAGAGTGACAAAGGCAATGCTCTTGTCACAAAGAAGAAAAGCTGGACAGACACTTCAGATTCTGAAAATGAGGAGAACTATGCCTTGATGGCAAATGCTGATATGGCAAATGCTGATAGCAGTCCTGAAGCTGCTGAGTTAAAGGTACCTCAAACTACTTATGCGTTTCATACTGATGATATTAATGAGCTGAGAAGATATCTTAAAACCATGTTCATTAGCTATAGAGATCAAACTTTAACATGTGAAAGATTAACTTCTAAAAATCTTGCTTGTAAAAAGAGGAATGATTATTTAGAAAAAGAGTTAGTCATGTTCCATCAAACTCAGAAAGATAGAGATGATGCTTTCTATGTTAGGGATGAAGTACTTAAAATGAATGAATCTCTAAAAACTGAGTTAGAAAAGGAAAGAGAGATTATCAAGACTTGGACTAACTCTGGCAAAACAACTCAGAATTTGTTAAATAGTGGAAACTGGAAAGAGGGCTTAGGTTATGGAGATGATAAGAATGATAAAGGAACTGTAGATATTAAGCCTATAGTTGTTCAACAAAAGCCAAAGTTAAAACCTGTTAAGTTTGTAGCTGTAAAGTCTGAAACTGAGAAATCAGAAGTTAAAAAGGAATTAACTTCTGACAAACTAAAATAAGAAAAGACAACTGAAGTAAACGTAGGCTTAATGACAAAGAAGCAGCTTAAGCATAAGCTGAAAGATGTTAAGAATGCAAACAAGGTAAAATCACCTAGGAAAAATAGGAATGGAAAGGAAGGTGTGAATAAAAGCAATGATTATAAGCCTGTTTCTGATGCTCCTAGAAAAACGTGTCATAACTGTGGAAGTTCTAACCATCTGGCTTCGTTTTGCAGGAAGAATAAGAACATAAACTCCTTACCTTCAAAGTCAGGAGTTAAGAGTCAGTCTGTTAGATATAAGCCACAAAATCCTTGTTTTCATTGTGGTAGTTTATTGCATTCCATTTATACTTGTAAGGAATATCATAGTTTGTACTATGATTATTATTAAATAAAACCTTCTTTAAAGAAAGTTAGCATTGTTCCTTCTAGTGTAAGTTTTGATATAAAGTCTGATAGTGTAAATTATGATAAGAAAAATATTAACATAAACTCTGATGCTAAATCCGCTGCAAATGTTAACAAACTTAATAAGGCCAAAGGATCCAAGCGGTCCTCAAAACTAATCATTAGTGGTCTTTATGATTGCAGGGCAACATGAAAAATATCCTAGTTCTGGACAGTGGATGCTCAGGACATATGACTGGAAATAAAGCCCTGCTATCAGACTTTGTGGAGAAGGCTGGCCCAAGTGTTTCTTATGGAGATGGAAACATTGGAAAAATATTGGGATATGGCAATATCAATCTTGGGAATGTCATCATTAAAGAAGTAGCTCTGGTCTCAGGACTTAAACACAATCTGCTAAGTGTTAGTCAAATCTGTGACATAGGTTATCATGTGGATTTCTTTGAAGAACACTGTGAAGTTGTAAGTAAATCTACAGGCAAAGTTGTTCTGAAAGGATACAGGCATGGTAACATTTATGAAGCCAAGCTTTCAACAAGTATAGATGGTTCTGTAATTTGTCTGATGAGTAGAGCATCAATTGAAGAAAGCTGGAACTGGCACAAGAAACTCTCTCATTTAAATTTCAATAATATAAATGAATTAGTCAAGAAAGATCTTGTGAGAGGACTGCCAAAGTCAGTATTTGCTCCTGATGGCCTTTGTGATTCATGTCAGAAGGCTAAACAAAGAAAATCTTCTTTCAAGAACAAGACTGAATCATCAATTCTTGTGCCTTATCACCTACTACATATTGATCTATTTGGTCCAGTAAATGTCATGTCTATTACAAAGAAGAAATATGCTATGGTCATAGTGGATGAGTTCACCAGATACTCATGGGTGTATTTCTTGCACATAAAAAGTGAAACTCCATCTATCTTGATTGATCATGTCAAGCAACTGGATAAATTGGACAAAGATTCTGTGAAGAAAATAAGAAGTGATAATGACACTGAGTTCAAGAATTTGATAATGGAAGAGTTCTGCAAAAAGCATGGAATCAAGCAGGAATTTTCTGCTCCTGGAACTCCACAGCAAAATGGAGTTGTTGAAAGAAAGAATAGAACTCTTATCAAGCTGCACGAACTATGCTTGATGAAGCAAAGCTTCCAACTTATTTTTGGGTTGAAGCTGTGCAGACTGCTTGTTTTACTTAGAACGCAACACTCATTAACAAGCAAGGAAAGACACCATATGAGATGGTGAAGAAAAAGAAGCCAAATCTGAAGTATTTTCATGTATTTGGATGCAAGTGTTTTGTTCTTAAGGCTCATCATGAACAACTATCTAAATTTGATTTAAAAGCTGATGAAAGAATTTTTGTTGGATATCCACTTTCCACAAAAGCCTTCAGAGTCTACAATTTATCCACAAGAGTTATCATGGAATCAATCAATGTCTCCTTTGATGATAAGAAGATTACTGGACTTGAAGATTTCTATGATCATGATCAGCTGAGATTCGAAAATGAAGACTTAAATTCTGATACTGAAAACCCTGACAGTCTAAGTCCTAAAATTGTAAACTCTGATGAATTAAACTCTGATATCATTGAAACTGTGGTGGCTACGTCAAAGGAAAATGCACTGTACAGGGGGAGCATACTGAAGATATAACCACATCTCAAGAAGCATCAGAACATATAACTGGCTCTTCAAGTTCTGATCAGCCAAGTTCTGATAATTCTGAAAATTTAAATTCTGAAGAATCAAATTCGGAGAGCATACTTTCAGGGGGAGCATCAGAAGATGTTGATGAAGATGGCATGGATCATGGGGGAGCATCCAGTTCTAGAAAAAACCTCCCATCTGCAAGAAAGTGGACTAAATCACATACACCTGATTTAATTATTGGAAATCCTGATGCAGGTGTCAAACTAGAACAGCTACTTCAACCGAATGTCTCTACAATTCTTTTCTTTCTCAGACTGAACCAAAGAAAGTGGAAGAAGCTCTTCAAGATGCTAATTGGGTGCAAGCAATGCAGGAAGAGTTAAATGAATTTGAAAGAAACAGAGTCTGGACCCTAGTGCCAAGACCAAAGAACAGATCTGTTGTTGGTACAAGGTGGGTGTTCAGAAACAAAACTGATAGTGATGGCATAATTAAAAGGAATAAAGCAAGGTTGGTTGCAAAAGGATATTCTCAACATGAGGGAATTGATTATGATGAAACATTTGCACCAGTTGCTATATTGAAAGCTATAAGGATATTTTTGGCTTATACTACTCACAAAAAGTTTACTGTCTTTCAAATGGATGTGAAAAGTGCTTTTCTCAATGAAGAATTGGAAGAGGAAGTATATGTTGAACAACCTCCAGGCTTTGTAGATCCTAAATATCCAAATCATGTCTACCGGCTTGATAAAGCACTTTATGGCCTTAAGCAAGCTCCAAGAGCATGGTATGAGACTTTATCTCAGTTTCTTCTGGAAAGTGGATTCAATAGAGGAACTACAGACAAAATACTGTTCTACCTCAACCATGGAAAGGACTTACTTTTGGTTCAGATATATGTTGATGATATCATCTTTGGTTCTACAAATGATAGACTTTGTAAGAAGTTTGCCAAACTGATGCAGTAAAGATATCAAATGAGTATGATGGGGGAACTTAGCTATTTTCTGGGCCTTCAAGTCAAGCAAAATGAAGAAGGCACTTTTATTTGTCAAACCAAGTACACCAGAAATTTGCTGAAGAAATTTGGAATGCAAGATTGTTCAAGTGCATCCACTCCCATGGCCACTGTAACAAAACTGGATAAGGATACTGGTAAATCAGTAGATATTACTGATTACAGAGGTATGATTGGCTCTTTACTCTATCTAACTGCTAGTAGACCTGATATCATGTATGCTACCTGTCTTTGTGCAAGATTTCAAGCAGATCCAAGAGAACCTCACTTAACAGCTGTGAAAAGAATATTCAAGTATCTTAAGGGAACAGCTGATCTGGGATTGTGGTATCCCAGAGAATCAGATTTTAAACTAATAGATTACTCAGATGCAGATTTTGCAGGTTGCAAAATTGACAGGAAAATCAGAAGTGGAAGCTGCCAATTTCTTGGAGGCAGATTGGTTTCTTGGTTTAGCAAGAAACAAAAGTCAATTTCCACATCAACTGCAGAAGTAGAGTACATTGCTGCAGGAGGCTGTTGTGCACAGATTCTTTGGATGAAGAATCAGTTACTGGATTATAGGTTAACATATTTTCAAATCCCTATTTACTGTGATAATTAAAGTGCTATTGCTATGACAGGTAATCCGGTTTAACACTCAATGACAAAGCACATCAGCATTAGGTACCACTTCATAAGGGAACATGTGGATGGAGGTACAGTGGAATTGCACTTTGTTCCAACAAATCAACAACTAGCAGATATCTTCACAAAACCACTGTGCGAAGCTACTTTTACAAGATTGGTAAATGAACTTGGAATGGTTTCAGGTTCTTTCTCTAAATCTGCTTAGCTTTTGTTCTGCTGCATCAGACTTTATAATCAGTATTTATAGATATTACTATCTTTGTGTATTCTGTGCTTCATTGAAAAATTGCTTAAGTACTGATTGTTGTGTGATGTGAATTTCTAAACTCTGATAGTGATATGAATGTTTTTGTGACTATTCACTCCTATGAGGATAATTATGCTAGATGCTGACCTAGTAGTCTTTAATATACTAAAGATCCCATGTTTGAAGTAATTATTTATGTGGAAATCAATTGACACAAGAAAATTCTGATATTGAGCTTAGTTAAGTTTACTTTGTCTATCTTATTACTAAGATAAAAACTAGAATAATGCTTCTCATCTGTTAAGTTCTGATGTTAGTAAATCTAATGGATGTACTAAGTGCTGATAAACCTCTCTTATAAAAAAAAATGAAAAGAAAAGGGAATAAAAATCAGGTACTCCTTTGAGATCTAGAGTAAAAATGTGAAAGGGACGACCCAAGTACATTGCTGGTATTAAGTAATATGCATCAGAAAAGAAAAAATAATTATTTTTCTTGGTGACTTTTCACACTCTATGATTACTGGAGAAATACTCTGATAATAGCATAAATTCTGATAAGCAGTCGTGACTCAGTTACACTGAGAAGCCACTGTAAAATGGAATTTCAAAAGATGCATAAAATAAGCACAAAACAGTTGAGGTAGACTCATGCATGAACTCATTCTAAAGTTGACTTCAGAATTTTGACAGATTTTGAGCAAAGTTCTTAGTTATGCCATATTTCTAAGATGTATAGAAGTGAATCAGACTTTAATCTTTATCTGATATTTAGCTTACTGCACACACATACACTCCATATGAATGATGAAAATTACTGTGATGATAAATGATGTTTTAGATGAACAGTTTATGTGTCAGATTGCATATATTATGAGGACATGTTCTGATGATTAAGTTCTGAAGAACCAAAATCAGAATTTGTGTGAAGAATTACAGAGATAGGCATTCACTTTTCGAGTTAAGAAATCATGTTCTGATGACTGTTAAGTTCTGATATAAGTCTAAGTTCTGATATTAAAACCTGATTCTTTACTTGACTTATTTGTGGTTAAAATCTGAAACAGTCTTGTTTAAATTCAGAATATGTTTTGGTGAGATATTAACAGTCACTACAATTTGGGATTAGTGGTACACTTCTGTGCACAGTAATATTTACTTGTTTCATGTGCGCATTAAATCCTATTTTACACTTCCAATGGCTGTTTTTATTCTCATCAGTCTAGGGAGACGAGGTAGAATTATTTCTACCTATAATCATTAAATTTTCCTTGCATCTCCTGACATTCGATTGGCTATATAAACTAACATTTCATTCCAGCCAGCACATCTCTCACAAACTCACTCATTTATTTTTCTCTAGTCACCACCATGGTTCATTTCGACTTAGCTTTGAACTATGATACCTTCACTCTCACCATGAGATGTACAGAATGGCAATGGGAATGGCATGTTACTGGCATTCCTGATGAGGTTTGGGACTCAGTTCCCCAGGAGGTTATGACAGACCTCTTATTCTTCTATATGGATTACCATCACCATGTTGAGCGACTGGAAGAAGAACGGTTGGAAGCTCTCCGCCAGCAGGAGCGAATCATATGACTCGCTGTTCTTTTTGTTGAGAGCAGGAAGAAGAAATAGTTCCTGCTCCCTGTTTCTCTTCACCGTCAGCTTTGTCAGGCTTCTTAGCTTAGGACAAAAGCTGTTGATGTTAGGAATTGTAGCTTAGGACAATCTTGTAATTTTGTGATATAATTTAAATTTCATGAAATGTATTCACTCAATATATTAATGAAATTTTATATTGTTGCAAGATTTTGTCTCTGAGTTGTTTGGTATTTTAATGCATTTTTAAATCCTGATTTACCCATATTCTGATGACCGTTTTTATCTCTGATACAAATCAAGTTCTGATTCTGACGTGGCAGTACCTGTTTACTTGATTTATTTTTTTGTCATTCTCTCACTCATTGTATTTGTACAGAATATTGGTCTCGCAGTGAAAATGATTTACTCAAGGGGAACAGTTTTAAATTTTAAAATATAACTGAACTACCTTAATTAATGGGATTACTTGATAAATGAAACAGTTTTTCCTTGAAAAACTGCATGTGATAGGTAATGATTACTGTTTTCCCGTGCCCATTAATTATTCTTTCTGCTACATGTCTGACAGGTGTCCAACGGTTACTTTTTCTACTGTGTATAAGTAAAAGAGAGAGAAGATTGTAAAATCTTTTATTTACTTTCACACTTTATCTCTCTTTCTTTACTTCTATTCTCTCTCATCTCCTGACGTTTTTTTTCATACAGACATTTTATCAAACACCTTACAGGCAACCTTATTTCTCAATTTTTCTCATGGCACCTAAAGATTTGATTATGGATGGAGCTAAGTTTGTACCCAACAACTATGCTGCAATCTTAAACCATGATGAAGCTCCATCTGATTTGCACTTTGTGCAAGATCTTTTAGCACACAGTGAGATTGGGTATGCTTTGACCTAGCCTCAAGTCATTTCCAGTCAACAAGTTTTGACGTTCTGGCGGACTGGGCATTTTAATAATGGTGGTGCTACTGGTACTCCAAGCATTATTTTTGAAGTAAATGATGTTGAGCATGTGGTAACTCCTGGAGCAGTTCGTAAAGCTCTACACTTACCAGAAGGCTGCATTTTCTCAACACCGGAGGAACCCGTTCTCCAGCAGCTCATGGCCAATTTTTGGTATGAGAAGAGTTTGGCCAAGCTTGGACAGTTGAAACGAGCACATATTAGAAAGGAATGAAGCTTTTTCTTCGACTGCATCACTAAGGCATTCGCCAATAAGTGTTCCAATTTTGATGCCATTCCAATTATGAGTCAACACATCGGGTATGCTATTATTTACCAAACTCATTTTGATTTTGCAAGTGCTGTGCTAGGCTTTATAGGGGATAGGATGACAGAGGATAGAAATGTCGTATACTTTGCTAGATTCTGTCAGCTTATATATACTTTTTGTTGTGCTGATGACCCTCAACTAGCCAGTTCTTTATTTCCACCCTTTAAACTTGCAAAACGGGCTTTTAATGATCTGGTAAATGCTGACCTTAAGAAAAAGGTAGTTAGACCCTTACAGATACCTCAGTCTGTAAAACAGATCCTGGTAAATGCTGATCCTCACACTTACAGATCTGTTTATCCTGATATTCAACCCACAAGCACATCCCAGACACCACAACAACCATCTGAACATACCACACATACACCTCAACCTACTCAACCCTCTATCAGAACACATCTCAAACCTTCACAGATAACTCAACCTTCATCATCAGCACATACTGTGAAGCCTTCATCTTCCAAGCCCAAGAGGACAAAGACTGTACCTCAGACACCACAGAAGAGAAGGAGGATTGTTCTGAGAGATGAGTCAGACAGTGAGGAACAGGTTCCTGCATCAGAACCTATTGTTACAGAAGCTGAGAAGGTCTCTTCTCAGAAGGATACTGGAATTGGGGGTTCTAAGCTTCTCAAAAGGCTTAGAAGGATGTATTCTGATGAAACTCCCAAGGTATCTCCACCTTCAAAGAAAAGAAAGAAACAGAGAGCTCACAGGCCAGTTTCAGATGATGAGGAAGCAGCAGCTAAGAAAGGAGATCAGGAATCTCTGATCTCACAAGAGCCAGCATTTGCTGACGCTACTGCATCTTAACCTCCATTGTCACCAACTCAGGAAGCTGCTACAGATAAAGCATCTACGCCAACTGTGTCTCCTGTACATGAACAAGTATCTACTGCAGACCCAGGCACAAGTGCTGAAATTGATATTCACAACCTGGTTGTGCCTGAGGTTCTCTACTTAGAAGCTCCACCAGCTCCATTCAATCCATCAACAACACCCGTTTCTAATGCTAATGATACTCCAGAATTGTCTACAACACCTTCTCTGCATCTAGACGTTGAAGATCAGACTATAGGTGAGCATGAGAATATGGCTGTTGATTAGAACTTGGAAGCAGATCAGCACTTAGAGGATGATTTTGAAGCCTCAATAGCCTCTCATACTGTTCTTTTATCAGAGGATGTTGACTCTGTAGGTTCTGATGCTGCAAATGCTGATGATACTGGTGATGCTACTACAAATGCAGATGATCATGCAGCTATTCCATCAGGACATGCACCTCAACAAACTGTTCATAAAGCTGAAATAGTTAAGAAGTTTGTTACAGGTGAAGCACCAGTACCTTGGAGTGAAACTCCTAGAGGAAAGGAGTGGACTAAGGAGTGGAACACAGTCACCTTTGTTCCATCTGAAAATACTCTTGTCGAGCACTTGGCAAAAGCTGATGAGATGCTTATTAATGATGATTTCAAGACACAGCTTCGAGTCACTGCATTGAGTACTAGATATCTTCAAGGTCTACATTCAACAACTCATGCAGAGGTGCATAAAATTCAAGAAGAATTACTCAAGTAAGAGATGACTAAGAAAATTGACAAGAAAACTTTTTTCCAATCTACCTTTGACAGAGTTGCTTACATTGAGAAGACCCAAGAGAAGCAATAGTCTCAGATTGATGAAATTTTGAAAAATCAAGCTTCTCAGCAATCTCAACTCGATGAGATCCAATCCTCAGTGGAATTGCTTGTCTCTCTTCTCTTACCTGCTGATGCCAAAAAGGGGGAGAAAGTAATTAAGTCCAAATGCAAAACTGTTAAGACACTGAAGGGGAAGGATGATTAAAAAGATAACCAGGGAAACTCTGGAATGGGTGGTGGTCATGGTCAAGGTAGAAGTCTCTCATCAAGAAGAGCTGGAACTACAAGTAATAGAACAAGTTCTGATACTGGGAGAAGAATAACCTCTGATTCTGGTAAAAGGATAAGTTCTGATGAACTTTTGGATCTTGATGAAGAAATTTCAAGACAGTTATTTCTAAAAGAAAATCCAGGAATGGACTTTGAGAGTCTAATGGAAGAAGAAGCTAGACTTAAGTCAGAAAAAGTCAATTCTAAATCTGAAGCTTCTGTTGGTAAAAAGAAACTTCCTAAGTCCAAAGGCATTGTGATAAAAGAAAGGACAAATTTTGAGACAACCAAGGCTAAATCACAATTGCAGATAAATCCAAGGTCCAAGAGCAAAGAAAAAGTTGGTGAACCTATAAAGGTTTATGTGCCTCCTGTGGATGAAGAAATTTCTGTTGAAGATGCTGATCTTACTCTAACTTCAAGAAAGATTTCTAAGACAACCTCTGACATGGCTCAAGTTGTTTAGAGTTAATATATAGTTAGTTCTGATATAATCTTGAAGCAAGCAACCTCTGACATAGCTCAAGTTGACTTGATATCAGAAGATAAGGAAAAGGAAACCTCTGATGTTGCTCATGTTAAACCTTCAAGGTTACTCCTACCAGGTTTCACCAAAGCCAAACAGACTCAACCTTTGAAGACTGCAGCAAGTGGTTTTGAAGCAAGAGTGGTTACTGGAAAGGAAGCAAGAGATAAATCTGGATTGGGTAGTGCTGATGAAAGAAGAGTACGGAACACAACCAATGATCCAACTTCCTTAAGTGAATCAGGTGTTGGAGCAACTCCTAAAAGATTGAATCAACTAGAATCTGTACAGATGGTTTATCATACCTAATTGAAAGAACACATCTTGTTATATTTCATGACAGATGGTAGGGTTTACCATATAAGGGAAAATGCTATTCCACTGAAGTATTTTGAAGAACTGGAACATGTTTTATTCTTACTTCAAATGAATGACAGAATAACAGAAAGTGCTGCAAACTATTTGAAGACTCAAATTCAGAGACAGAAAAGACTTTATTCTGTAAAGTCTGACAGCACATATCTTCCAAAGTACAGAGATCACAAGGGTGATATTGTTGAGATGAAGCCTAACTCTGCTAAGATTATAACTACCTTTCTGGGTTATAAGGCTATAGAATTCAATCTTGAGTCTGACAAGGCATATTTGATCAGACTGGATCAGGACATAAGGAAAGCTAGAATAAATGATCTCAGGGCTGCTATCTTCCAAACTGGTGAAGATTTTGCAGAACTTAAAGATGTTAAAAGGAGGATGATTGATGAACTCATATATGCTGAGAGATGTTTGTTAAAGAACTATCTCAGAACAACTCCTGATATCTCAGAGATCAGAAAGTGAAGCCAAGTCAAGTTCTACAACTACTCAAATTCTGATATGTATACAGACTAAAGTTGTTATCAGAAGTTAAAGTTGGTAAAGCTTTAAGGATTGTAAGTTGTATTTATCTAGTCAAATTCTCATGCATTTGTACTTAATGTTTTTGACATCATCAAATATCTGTTAAACTTGTATATTATGCTAATTTACAAGTTGGGGGAGATTGTTAGATATATTTGATAATGTCATGACTAATATGATTTATGTTTAGTTTTCAGATCTTACTTAAATAGGAAAAATCAGTACTTAACTGAAATCAACACTTATACTGAAGTCAGAACTTAAGTCATCAGTACTTAAGGTTCAGGAGATATTTATCAGGAGATAATATCAAGACTTAAAGGAAACGTTCAGATAAGGAAGGCGGTTGATTGAAAGGAAAGAAGATCAAGACAAACGTAGGAAGAGATATGCATGAAGAAGGAATTCTATGAAGAATGGAATACTTGGAAGAAAAGATATCTGATTGATATATTTTAGGAAGCAGAATTATATTTCATATCAATTAGCGATTATCTTGTAACTGTGTGATATATAAACACATACATAGGGTTTACACTAAAATCTGTCATAGATCTCAGTTAAGGACTCATTATCTCTTGAGTCAAAGTACTCGTATTCTTGAGTAAGTACTGTCCTTCTGTTATTCTTGATATCAGTTTTGCCCTGACAATTAACTTTTAAAGCATCCCATATCTCTTTTGTTGTCTTACATCCAATAAACCTATTGGAGATAACACTATTAAGACTGCTATGAAAGATGTATCTGACTTTTGCATCTTTCATAATAGATGAAAGATCTTCAGGAGAATAGTCCTTCCTATCTTTGTTAACCATCCTTTCTGGTTCTCCTCCAACAGAAACAACTACCTTCATTGGTTTATGAGGACCATAATATATCCTGCTTATATATTCGGGATCTATGGCTTCCAAACACATAGCCATCCTAACTTTCCAGATTAGATATTCATGTATCTTCAGGATTGGCACCTTGATTGCTTCATACCTACTCATGTTGCTGCTAATCTGTGATGTGGCTGGGGGTGGTGGTTTTGGATTCTGTGGTTCTTCTTCTTTGTCTAACATTGAAGAATTGATTTTCAGATCTTCAACTATTTATATGTTAACATCAAGCTCTGATACCAATTGTCAGGTCCTTAATCAACTGTAGAGAGGGGGGTGAATACAGTTTATACAATCAATTTGACAAAGCTTCGACAGAGTCAACAATTTTTATATTAACAGATAAAAACTGATTACAAATGTACTCTCTCAAAAGGATGAAAAAATATCCTTGAGAGCTGCTAGGTTATGCGAATGATATAACAATGTTCACAATGCATATAGCATTAATCTAATATGTGATTTATATAGAGCACAACTATACAATCAAATAAGTAATCATATTCTATTATAATAAGGAAACCTATCCATATATGATTGCTTCTGAGATAAAGTCCTTCACCGCCTTGAATTCCTGCTTTCCTTTTCCTCCTTGAATATCTACTAAAGTGAAAAATCATGATGACATCATCTATTGATCATCAAGCACTGATATAAGTATTGATGATGTCACTCTTCTGTAAATACTGATATAAGTTCTGATAAGAACTTCAGATAGTTTCGGTCCAGATATCATCAATTATATCTAACAAAACACATGGGGGTGAATGTGTTTTAGATATTTTTAAGGCTTATTGAATGTTTGTTACTTGGTTAACAAAGCAGATTAGAAATGTAGTAATATGATGTTAGCTGAAATAAAATAGTGCACACAATATTTCAAAACTCACTTAATTTTGTATTAAAATCAAGCTAGTGTTTTGCTACAAATCCTAGGTTCTTTGTAAGTAAAGAACTCATGTTCTTCCTTGAGAGAGTAACTAGAAAACTAGATTTGTTTAATACTTATTAAAAGCTAATAACCAGTGTTTACTTTATAGATTAGTAAACACAGATTTACACAATATGCAATAAGATGTACTAAACCCTACTCTAAGTTATCTCTAAAGCTTTCCATTTATGGCTTAGTGAAATCCTTGCAAATCCTGTAGATCTGTGACTTTCCTTTGTCAATTAATCTTGGCCTTTGATCTTACACTCTTCAAGATGCTTTTGTAGACTTTTCAATCTAACTGATTAGATCGTTTATTGATTGATAATCTTGAATATTTAACTTGTCTGCATTCTGTACTTTGAGGTTCATATCGAGATCACCAGTTTGTTGTATAGAGAACTAACATCTCGATAAGTATAATGGTTTATCGAGATCTCTTAGTTCTCTACATTGTCGAGGTCTCTAAGTTCTCTATAAGTGAACTTGGCTTGTCGAGGTCTCTAAATTTCTGCATGTAAAAATGACTTGTCGATATCTCTAAGATCTCTATAATCATTTTGACTTGTCGATATCTCTGATATCTCTAATGATAGAATTGACCTGTCAATATCTCTAATCTTCATATCTTCATTTTGACTTGTCGATATCTCTGAGTTCTTTAATGCAAAAATGACTTGTCGATATCTCAAAGATCTCTATATACACTTTGACTTGTAGATATCTCTGAGATCTCTAATGATAGTTTGACTTGTCGATATCTCCAATCTTCATGTCTTCATTTGGCTTGTCAATATCTCTGAGACTTCTCTATAAGCCATTTTGGACTTCTCGATAAGTCATTTTAGAGTTCTCGAATGACTTCTCTATATGCCTTGATCTGTGACTTGTAGATATCTTGACTTAGAACATTTTTTCTAAAACAGATTTATTCAACTCCAAGCTTCTTCCCAATTTCTCTAAGGCATGATCTTCTTGATCTTCTTCCAGAATTTATTCTTAGGCTTGAAACTGTTTACAGAAAAATACTCTAGTCTAATCTTTCAAACTTTTAAAGACTCAAGTAATATAATATGTTGCCCAGTAATAATACAATTATTTAAGTGGGTTGGATACAATTGTATAGATGTTTCGAACAAGTATAAAAAAATAACAGTTCTTTATATTTTTGATAAAAACTGTTACAAACTCTCTCAAGAAATACTGATGTTCTTGAGAGCTGCTAGGTCGTATGATACTCGAGATAATCACTATGTGATGACCTAAACTATATTTATATAATACACAGCTGCTACAAATCAATCTAAGATATGCATTATCAATTACTAACAGAAAATGATACATATCTTTAACTGAATACATAAAGTCCTATCACTCAGAACGTAACAGATATCCATCCCTCAAAATAAGGTACAAAATCAATCTTCATAACAGACTGCCTTCAGATGCTGATAACATGCAAATATTGATGATGCATCCAATCCCGACGACACATCAAATACTAATGACATCTAAAACACAGTCAGATCCTGAGCTTCTTCTGATCATTGAGAATCAGCATGTAACAATCTCCCCCAATTTATGCTTAATGTAATGAAGCAAAAATTACATTCTCAATGATTCCAAAACCAATTACAAAATGTACAAGGAGTAAAACTTACTTAAGTCTCCTAAGATAACTGACAGTTGTTTTCAGAAATTTGTTCAACCTTTCTTCTTCTTTGTCTTGAAGGACTTTAACAAGCTTTTTCTTCAATTCTCTCTTATCTTCAGTATCTTCTCCAAGCTGTTAGATGGCTGATCTAAGTTTAGAGATCGAGTTTTTATTCAATTCCAGATCACCAATCAGTATAAAGCTCAAACTGACATCTTCATGATCAGGACTGAAGGATAACTGAGGATTGTTGAGAAAAAACTTTTTAGACTGCAGCTCCCTTTTGCATCTTCATTTCTTGACCAGTATAAGTTCTGTACATAGGAACATAATCACCATTATATTTATCTTCTTTGTTCATGACTCTTATTTTGATACTTTCAAGAATCATAGAAGACCAATTTCTGGTGACATTGTTCTCCATTCTTAGAAGATAGTGAATGTATTTCAACTCTGTCACAGTCTTCATCAAGAGTTACTGGAAGGTAAATTTTTTTACTTTACCATGTCTTAAAAAGTACAAAATCTCCTCTCTGATATCATCAATATTTATCTTCATATATACAATCCTTACGGCTTCAAGTTTTTCAAGATGTGAAGAAGTAACTCTTTCACCAAGATTGTCAGTCAGAATATTTATGTCCAGTAAATCAGACCTCAGAGTTTCCATTCCAGAATGGCCAATACATCCTCTGGTTATAGTTTTGATAAGCTTCAGCCTTTCATTATGTTCCACCCAAGAAGGTATCTTGATGGACTTGTTAATATCTTTCTGTTCTGAACCAGAATCTTCTAGTCCTGCAGACACATATTTAATATGTTTAAACCCTTTGGGATAACTGAATGAACCAACATCTTTCCATCTTCTATCCTATTTTCTGATAGGAGCATAACTTTTAGGTAGATCATAAATCTTCCCTTTTTCTTTATGCCATAGCTTTCTCTCTGAATTTAGAATTCTCCACATATAATCACCACATGCTTGATCAGCTTTCATTTTGTCAATTCTTTCTTTTTCATCAACCTCTAAATTATGAGAATCGACTACTGTAGTAAGAACCAACTGATCCAATCCTTTGACCACCTTTTCATCAGTGTCAAAATTAGCTATCAGATTTTCAGTATCAGGATTTGTTTTATCCTCAGGACTTGTGTCTGTCTCAAGAGTTACATTTGCATTAGTTATATCAACTTGAGCAATGTCAGTGGTTGATTTCTTCTTCCTTTGAATAATCATCTCTTCATTATTCTGAACTTCTTCTATTAATTCATGTCCTTGTATGGGAACATAACCTTCTTTAGATAAGACATTCAGAAATGCAGAATCAATTTTAATAATTTGACTTGGTTCGAAAGTCTTTTCTCTTCCTCTAACTCTTGTAGATCTTCCACCTCGTTTTCCTATTCCTTTAGAGGTTTTGACTTCAGCCTCAATTTGAGCCATTAACTCCTTTTGTTGCATAACTGCTTCTTCAGTTGTCAGATTAAGAAATTCTTCAGTTATCATTCCAAGAGTACTCCTAGCATTCTTTTTCTCAAACTTTTTATCTGTGTAGTACATAACAATCTCTTCTCCTGTTTCCTTGTGTTTGTAAGGAAAGAATAACCCTTTAGCATCTGCTAAGTTAGAGATTGTAACATCACCAGTCTCAAGAGCATCACCAGTAGCCTCGTGCTTGTCTTCATGATCACCAGTAGACTTCTTTGTCCTGAATAAATAGATCTTTTAGAATGTTGAGGTTGTTGAGCAGTAGGAACAATTGGAACATTGACAACCGGATTTTTATCACCATCACCATCAGTATCTTTATCCTTTAACTGAATAGAGTCAGCTGTATATTTTGTGGCAGCTATCTTCTCCCCTTTTTTGGCATCAGTATTTGAAAGAAGAGAAAACATAGCATCCAGTTTATCAGCCATAGAAGATACTTTATCTTCCAAAGAAGAAAATCGAGAATCCATGCTTTGTTGAGATTGAACCACAGCTTTAACGACATTTTTCACACTTATGAGTTTAGCTGAAGAAAGTGGATTAATCATGAATGCATCAATCTTTTCCTTTAAACTAGCATGAGATTTCTTCATATCAGCAAGTTCAGAATGAATTCCTTTCACATAAATGGTAGAGGCCTTAAGATGCAATTTCAGATCAGGATTTTTAATTTCATCATAGGCCCTGTGAACATGTTACATACCAACAGCAGATGAGATAGAAGTATTTGCATTTCTCCATTTAAAATCCCATTCAGTATTTTAAAAGTACTCAGCATCAGCATTGTAATAAGAAGGATTTTCACTTAAATGTGAAGAAGAACCAACAGTGGACTTCTTAGATGCATCAATAGCAGTTTTAAGCTGAGCTGTGTCAGAATCATTATTATCATTGTCATCATCAGAATCAGAACTAGACAGACCCTCAAAAGAATTTTCAGAACTGGGCAGAATTGCTTTGCCTTTAGAAGAATCCTTAGCAATAGGTGTCTGTTCCTGATGAGATCCTGAAACATGAACAAAATAACACCTAAATCTCTCTTTTCTTTTCAAGTGATCTCATCACTTCTGACACAACATATTACTTTTAAAAGTAAAAAAACACTTATAAAATTCTTTTCTTAAAGCTACCTCTCCTTTTTCCAGTACATGAGACTGCCAATCAAAAATTTATTTTCTTTCATAATATTTTCACACAGTCTCAACAAAAAAGCATAGTCACATATTTTGCAAATAAATAAGAGATGGCTGAGAGGAGGAGTATGCTTGTCATATAAATACAGGTAACCTCAAATAAGAGACAATTTATAATCATACAAACATGAGGAATAATAGAAGAAAATAAGCAATACCTAAAGGTGAGTCCTCAAGTGGAAGTGATGATATTGGAGGAACAAACGACACATCAGGATACTTTAACAAGCTAGTCAGCAACAAAGGATCATCAGTAATAACTGTTGTAGTGGAAGGATGAACAACATTAGGAATTGGTGTAGCATCAGGATTTGACTTGGCAGGAGAATGAGATAGGCCAGCATCAGTACTTTGAACTGATGGTTCTTGTGGGGCCTGAGGAATATGAGCTACTTCAGTAAGTTTTGGTGAAGGTTCTTGTGTACTCTCCTTAAAAATAGGATCATTGATAACTACATCCACCTTTGAAAGTTCATCCTGATGAGCTTTCTTTTCCTTCAGTAGTTGCTCAGAATCAGCAAGGAGATCACCTTGAGGAAAATCAACAATGATTTGTGCAGCCTCTTGGTCTGCATCTTCCCTTTGAGAAGATGGTTCTTGTGTGACTAGATGTGTCTCAGTTGCTAAATCCCTTTGAGACTTAGGTTCTTATGGACTGACATCCATAGCAGAGGACTGAGCCTTGTTCTTCTTTCTTATGTACCCAACTACTTTTTCACCTTTCTCTTCAAGCTTCTTTTTTCAGCTTTCTTGGTCACATCAGTTTTTTATCACTGGAATCTTTTTGAGCAGAGCACTAGCATCAGTAGTTGGCTCTTTGGTACCAGTAATGTCAACAGAGTCATCAGGTTTTGCAACTGTTGATTTCTTGATCTTTAACCTAGACCCAATGGGCATCTGATCATCAGAGTTAGAATCGTCTTGCATGATTAGCCTTCTTTTCCTGACTGGGAAATATTCTTCTTTCTTCTCACTCTCACTCAATAAGGCCTGTAGAGATTTATGTTCAGAGTTAACAGATTTCTTAACTAGCCTTTTCTTTGTTACAACTGATGCCTTTTGGGAGACACCGGAGAAGGCTAATTTAGGAGCTGGATTAGAGTTCTGTTTAGGAGAAAGAATTCTTAGGTTAGAAACAAGATGGGCAGTGTCTTGTTCCACAACATCAGGAAATGTTACAGAGGTGCCAGCATCAGGATTTGTAGTCACTTGTGAAGGAGTAGGTCTTTTTATCAACAGAAGTTGACTAACCTCCTTAGGAAGGAAAGGAGGTCCTGAAAAATTATTCTTTTCATCCCTTTTAATGTGATCAGTAATAGCTTTCTCAGAAATTTGAAACACATGGAGCAATTCATCATTATCAAATTCAGCATTAGGGCATAGAAAATTGAAAATCAATTGAAGAAATCTACTATACCCTATAACTCCTGATGTATATGCTCTCCTAGCAATTATGAATTGAAGAATAATATTACTATAGTCAAAATTACCAGAGTAAAGGAGAGAGTACCCAATTTTCAGAGAAGTAGATGGAAGAGCATCAAAATTTGTTGTTTTATTCAAGAAACACATGCTGATACGGTCAAAGAAGAAATTCCATTCTCTCTTCAATTTTGTCCTTGTCAGTTTACCAGTGGTTGTGATTTCACCTTTATAGCTCAGGGTTCTTAGCATATCAAACAGCTTCTCAGTTGCATAGTTATCAGGAGCACCATCACAAGCAGGCAATCTCAAGGCTTGAACCAGGACATTAGCATCAACCTCATACCTGTGTCCCTTATATTCAAAAGAGAAAGTAGTGTTTGTTTCATTAACCAGAGTTGTATTCCATACCTGCATTACAGCACTGTATGACACCTTAGTAGGAGTTGTGAGAGCATACCCAATTGGACATTGGAGTAAAAAATTCCTGAATATCATTAAAAGATTGTGAAAACTGCTGATGTGTAAGCAGAGCCAAATAGTTATTGGTACCAAAGGTGTTTCCATGAATGATAGTGGTTTGGATGAAGAATGGTGAAACTTTAGAAGATGACATGATGTGTGTAGGAATTGGGTATAGATATGTGTGTGATGTGGATAGTGAGGTTGTGTGTATGATGATTTGTGTCACTGAATTTCTTGTATGTATATAGGTTTGTAAGGCCGGATTATGTATAACACGCACATGAAGAAGGAAACTTAGTGAATTAGACTTCTGGCAGATAGCTATTACTGAGTAATAAGATTTAAAAGTGGAGTAAAGTGCAGAATTAGCAACAAAATGCGTATAGCTCTTTCAATAAATTACTGTGTAAATTTGTTCAACAGATAATCCACTATTAATCAATAATTAAATAAGATATTCAATTTGCAGCACTAAACAACTCAAAAATCATTTTACAGTAATATTCTAAATTTGAACATGCTGACCTGTCATCAGTATTTGGAACCTCTTATCAAGTTCATTGAAAAGCTTTGTAAATGTTGCTTCAGATAATGGCTTTCTGAAGATATCAGCCAGGTGCTGATCAGTAGGAACGAAATGGAGCTCAATTGTTCTTTCCATGACATGCTCTCTTATAAAGTGATATTTGATACTAATATGTTTAGTAAGAGAGTGTTGCATTGGGTTTTCTGTCATGGCAATAGCACTTTGATTATCACAATAAATAGGAATTTTAGAAAATGATAATCCATAGTCCATGAGCTAATTCCTCATCCATAATAACTGAGCACGGTATCTCCCAGCTGCAATATATTCAGCCTCAGCAGTTGAAGTAGAAATGGATTGCTGCTTCTTACTGAACCATGAGACTATTCTTCCTCCCAAAAACTGACAGCTTCCTGAGGTACTCTTCCTGTCTATCTTGCAGCCAGCAAAGTCAGCATTCGAATATCCACACAATCCAAAATCAGCTTCCCTTGCATACCATAGACCAAGTGATGTAGTACCCTTGAGGTATCTAAAGATTCTCTTCACCGCAATAAGATGTGGCTCCCTAGGATTTGCCTGAAATCTTGCACACAAACAGGTGGCAAACATAATGCCTGGCCTACTAGCCGTTAAGTACAAAAGAGAACCAATCATACCTCTGTAGTTTGTGACATCAACTTCTATACCTTCATGAGGATCAAGCTTTGTAGCAGTTTTCCTAGAAGTAGTTGCAGTTGCACTTTCTTACATATTAAACCTTTTCAACAGATTCTTTGTGTACTTGGACTGATTAATGTAGATGCCATTATCAGTCTGTTTAATTTGTAACCCCAAGAAATAGTTCATCTCTCCCATCATACTCATTTGATATCTTGATTGCATCAGCTTTGAGAACTTATCACACAGTTTTTGATTAGTTAATCCAAAAATGATATCATCCACATAAATTTGAACAAAATGCAGATCTTTACCTTTACTCAAATAAAATAAAGTTTTATCTATTGTACCTCTTTTGAATCCACTTTCAAGTAGAAACTGAGCAACGGTCTCATACCATGCTCTAGGTGCTTGCTTCAGTCCATAGAGTGCTTTGTCAAGTCTATAAACATAATCAGGATGTTTAGGATCCACAAAACCTGGTGGCTGTTCAATAGACGCCTTCTTCGAGTTCTCCATTGAGAAATGCACTTTTGACATCCATCTAAAAGGTTTTGAATTTATTGTGTGCAGCATATGCCAAGAAAAATATGATTGCTTCCAGTCTAGAAACAGGAGCAAATGTTTCATCATAGTCAATGCCTTCCTGTTGGGAATATCCTTTAGCCACTAACCTTGCCTTGTTTCTGACAATGGTTCCATCAAAATCAGTTTTATTTCTGAAGACCTACTTTATGCCTACAATTGACCTGTTTTTAATTCTAGGCACCAGCTTCCATACTTTATTTCTTTCAAACTCATTCAACTCTTCTTGAGCTAGATGTTCCCCCTGAATCAGTGTTGTTAACTCTTGATGAAGAATTAGGACTTGAAACATGTTATCCTGATGTTAAATCAACATTAATTTCTAAGTGATCAGATTGAGAAAAACCTTGAGTTGATTATTCAGTATTAGTACTATCAGTTGAACCTTGTTGTTGCCCCCCTCAACATGTACAGGTTCATTAGTACAATGATCATCTTCAGGATCTGAAGGAGTATCAGGATTTGTTTCATCAGTAATTGATAATCCATTAGAGTTTGATGCAGATTCCAATAGTGCATTTTCATTTGCAAAGATCAAACTTTCATGAGAGTCTTCTTCAATCTACTTATCATCAAAAGATACATTGATAGAGATAACTACAATATTTGTTCTTAGATTGAAAACCATGTATGCTCTTGACGGTGAGTAACCAAAAAATATTCCTTCATCAGCTTTTGATTCAAATTTTCCTAGCTGATCAGTATGAGTTCTCAGAACAAAGCACTTACATCCAAATACATGAAGATGTTTGAGACCGGGCTTCTTTTCTTTCAGCATATAATAAGGAGTAGTACCATGTCTGTTTATCAGTGTGATATTCTGAGTATAACAGGTTGTGTTTACTACTTCAGCCCAGAAGTAAGTGGGTAGTTTGGTTTCTTCTAGCAGAGTTCTGACAGCTTCAATAAGGGTTCCGTTCTTTCTCTCAACAAAACCATTTTGTGGAGGTGTGCCAGGAGCTGAGAATTGTTGTTGTATGCCTTTGTACTTACAGACTTCCTCCATTTTTGAGTTCTTGAACTCAGTGCTATTATCACTTCTCAGTATTTTAACCGTTGGATCCATTCTCAATTTGCCTTATATGATCTAGAAGAATTTCTGGAGTTTCATCCTTCCTGTGTAGAAAATAAACCCAAGTGTATCTATTGAAATCATCAAAAATTACAAGTGTGTACCTTTTCTTGTTGATAGACATTATGTTCACTGGTCCAAAGAGATCCAAATGTAACATATAATGTGGTTCAGTGATAGAGAATTATGTTTTACTTTTGAAAGATACTGTTCTTTGTTTGGACTTTTGAAAAGCATCACAAAGACCATCAGATGAGTCTAGCATATTTGGTAATCCTCTTACTAGCTCCTTCTTGGAAAGTTCATTGATTGAATTGAAATTGAGATGTGAGAGCTTTTTGTGCCAATTCCAGCTCTCATCTACTAATGCCTTAGAGATAAGGCAAGTAGCTTCTTGCTCAAGACTTTCATGCAGCCTTACTTCATACATGTTTCCATGTCTGTATCCCATCAAGAAAATTTTCTTTGACTTGCTATGAACAACTTCACAGTGAGAGTCATAGAACGCCACATGATAACCTCTATCAGTGATTTGACTGATGCTTAGTAGATTGTGTTTCAGTCCTTCCACCAGAGCTACATCCTCTATTACTACCTTTCCAATTACCAAGTTGTCATATCCCAAAGCGTGTCCTATATTTCCATGCCCATAAGATACATTTGGCCAGCCTTCCTCTCAAATTCTGAAAGTAGGGATTTATTTCCAGTCATGTGTCCTGAACATTCACTATCCAAGATAAGAGTATTTTTCATGTTACCCTGTAGTCAGAGGAGTGATTAATTAGAAAGATGTTTAAGGACCCACACTTGTTGGGCCCTTATTTTGGATAACTTAAGTCTTTGTGATTCAAACTTACTTCTGACAGTTTTTGCTTTGTCAGGATTTGTCTTATCAGAAGTAGATTTAGTAGAATTAGGAGAATTAAGCACATAAGCAGTTTTATTGAATTTTGGCAAAGGTTCATAATAGTTATGATACAACTTATGAAAGGAACTACAAGTGTAAATTGAATGTCAACTACTACCACAATGAAAACAAGGATTTTGTGGTTTGTAAAATACTGATCTACCCCTAACATCAAACTGAGGAAGCAGTTTTCATTTTCTTACTCCTCATGCAATCAATAGAAAGAGGATTACTATTACCACAATTAAAATAAGTTTTTCTAGGAGCATTGAGAACAAATCTATAGTTAGATTCCTTAGAAATACCTTACTTACCATTCCTGTTTCTTTTTGGACTTTTTACTTGAGGGTTGTCAGTAACCTCATATAATTTCTTTTTCAATTATCTTTTAGACAAAAGTCCTATGTTCTTTTCTTTCTTAATAGCCTTAATGGTCTCCTTGTTTTCCTTTCTTTGAGTTTTATCATTTACTACCTTTTCTTGGGATGTTGAGGTTGAACCCTTCTCAGAGGTATATTTGGGTTCATCAGCTTCTGAAGAGATAAACTTAACATGAGTCTTAAGGGTAATTCTATTTTCAGTGTCAACATCCTTAACTCCATCTACATGACCAAGACATTCTCCCCAGTTTTTTGTAGAAATCAGCTCATTAACCTTTTTTCCTGAAGCGTTCCAGGCTTTAAGGGTTTTCCTCTCAATTTCTAATTCATTGTCTAACATACTATACTTAGCTTCTAGTATCTTTGATGTATGTTTAGCTTTCTCACATTCTTTTTGAATTTCAATCTGATTTACTAAGTCAGACTCCAACTGATCATTCCTAGATTTTAAGACTCCATTTTCAGTTAACAGTCTATTATTCTCTAGAATCTTATTTTTAAAATTTCCATGGAGAGACTTAAGAATAGATTTCAATTCATATATATATTCAGTATCAAGAGAGAAGAAGGAAGTTGATACCTTAGAATCAGAGGAAGCAGGAGTACCAAACTAGCCATCAGTGCATAGCATGTTTCTTCATTTTCAGAATCAGTGGAATCCATCCAATCCTTGCTTTATGTAATCAAGGCTTTCTTCTTCCCTTTATCATGCTTTGTCTTTTTGCACTCTGTAGCAAAGTGACCAGGTTCATCACAGTTGTAGCACTTGATTTTTGATTTGTCGACTTTTCTAGCTTTAGAGTCCTTTCCTTCTCTTCTTCCAAATGAATTTCTTTCTCCTCCAGTAAACTTCTTCCTGAAGCTTATTTTCTTCTGAGACTTCCTAAACTGCATCCTCTTGAAGCCCTTAACTAGCAATGTAGCCATTTGTATGACACCAAAATCTATCACATTCTCATCAGTTTCAGAATCAATATCATCATCAGGATTTGATGATGAATCATTAGTATCTTATTCTGGAAGATTGTTATTTTTCCTTGCAGCTTTAACAGACCTGTCTTTAGAAGCTTTAGTATTCACTTTCAAAGCAATTGATTTTCCCTTGTTGCTTTTCCTCTCTTTCCTTTGCTGAACTTCCAAATCATGAGTTCTCAGCATGCCATAGATTTCATCCAGAGTGACTATTTCCAAATCATACTGATGTCGTATGATTGAAGTCTGAGTCTCCCATTCCTCATTCAAAGCTCTTATAAACTTGGTGTTTGAATCTTCCAGATCATACACCTTTCCCACCAAAGATAGATTGTTAAGCAGAGTGAGAAACCTGTCATAGATGTCGGTGAGACTTTCATCAGACTTGGCCTAAAAATGTTCATATTCTTGAATTGAACAACCCTTCTGTTCTTCTTGATGGCAATGGTTCCTTGACATTGAGTCTCAAGGACATCCCAGATTTCCTTGGCAGTCTTGTAGGCTATAACCCTGTTTGACATCACAGAGTCAAGACTGTTATGCAAAATGTTTCTTACCCTTGCATCCTTCAGCACAACAACTTTCTATTCTGGTTTCCACTCACTCTTCTCCTCCAACTGAAAGTGTTCAGCAACAGTAGGAGTTGCAGGAACCAATTTTGTTGGCTTGTAAGGTCCATCATTGATTACGTCGAGGTAGTTTGGATCTGTAGCTTCTAGGTGCATGAGCATCTTCACCTTCCATGTAGGATATTTAGTCCTTTTCAGAATAGGGATTTTAATACTTTCATACTTATTCAGAGACATGTTTAGATCGTTTCTGATTGTAAATTTATCAGTTCGCTCTGATACCAATTATTTCCCAGTAATAAAATAGTTGTTTAAGGGTGTTGGATACAATTGTATAGATGTTTCGAACAAGTATAAAAATAAAACAATTTTTTATATTTCTAATAAAAACTGTTACAAACTCTCTCAAAAAATACTGATGTTCTTCAGAGCTGCTAGGTCGTATCATACTCGAGATAATCACTATGTGATGACCTAAATTGTTACAAATCAATTTAAGATATGCATTATCAATTACTAACTGAAAATGATACATATCTTTAACTGGATACATAAAGTTCTATCACTCAGAACGTAACAGATATCCATCCCTCAAAATAAGGAATATAATCAATCTTCATAACAGACTACCTTCAAATGCTGATGACATGCAAATACTGATGATGTATCAAATCTTGACGATACATCAAATACTGATGACATCTAAAACGCAGTCAGATCCTGAGCTTCTTCTGATCATTGAGAATTAGCACGTAACATAATACAAAATACAAATTTAGATTATCATACAACTAATTCTTAGGGATGTCAATGTGACTTAGTCTTGTTATAGTACATGCATGTCTTGCACAACAGATATCAAACTTTCTACCTTTTATGAGGTCAAATTAAGGGCCTTCTAAGGCTCTCAAGTCGAAGAAAAATGAGCTTTATTTGAGATTGATCTTTTGACCTCGTGTGAGGTCGATTTAAGGGCCTTCTGAGGTGCACATGCTTGAATCGCGATTCATCGTACTTAATAGAGGTCCAAATGTCATTGATGTTCATCGATCTCGAAATGAGCTTTATTGGGAATGAAACAAGGTCCACATGACTATTTTAACATCATTCAACCAGGATTTAAGTTAGATTTATGTTGAATTATTAACTCTCATGGCTTTTTCTACAAGCCTTGTGTTATTTGAGAAATGAATTCATTTGTACGAAAATGATAATAACTTTTTACGTTACTCTAATTTAGGTTTTTAATATATCAAATCGAAGATTTTTTCGAGCTCCACATTTTTTGTAAATTGTTGTTTTTCATTACCCACATTTTTCAAGCCCGAAAAATGTCATTGAAGGAACTTTACAACCTCAAAATATTTCATGCCCGAATTTCGGGGTTCTCTTGAGGTTTAACAATTCCAGTTTCCACTCAAACTTTGAGCTTTAAAGTTTATGATTTCCTGTATTGAGTATGTCGACGTATGATGGTATTACCTTCTTTTTAAGTTTTTTTGGGGCTTCAACCCTTCAATTTTATGATCTCCGCTTAAAGTAGTTCACTTTCAAGTCTTACATATGCATTTATCATATCAACATGTATTTTTATATGAGGAATTCATAACATCACGTACCTCAGTGGGAGAATTTTGAGCATTCCTATCGATGATGGGAAATCCTATGATCGAATTTGCACCAAGTTCATCGTATTTTCTAATCTTTGAGCGTTCAACCCTTTGCACCAAAGATAAAATTTTTCATTAAAGGAAATAGGCCTTCAATGACCACCTCTCCTTACTAATAGCGGGCAAATATGATCTGGTTGGTTCTGTACACTATGGTGACGTCTTTCAGCGAAGAAACATCAGCGACCACTAATAGTAACGGAGCAGTACATGATCCTAGTCAGTAGCTTTATTATAGCAATCCTCGTAGCAATAATGTCATCTTCGACCGACTATAGTCGCTAATATTAGTGACGAACCGTAGCTAGGGTTAGAAATCACTATTTTTGTTTTTATTTGCTACCCATTATTAGCTATAGGTCAAGTGGTCATAGAATTTGACTACCAACATCAGCTACCGCAGACCGTCACTAATGGTCTTATTAAAAAATAGTCGCATATGAGTTTTTTTTCTTGGAGCTGAAAAGCCCTTCCAATTTTAGACACCTCAAGTGATTTAATCTTATAGGAATCTCACTTCATCACACTTTTAACTTGATACATCCTTTCCCATTCAGTGGCCCTATTTTCTTTTTATCCTTCGAGGATGAACATATTGGCCAATTTGGCTTGCCTATTTATGTTGGGATGAGCAATGGAAGTAATGTAGCTCAATATCATTGTATTCATAATACTTCTTGAAGTCGTCATTGTTAATTATCATGCATGGTCTGCTACTAGGAATCACGATAGTCCATACCTTTTATTTCAATATAAACAACCCCTTCACAAGATCTTTTCCAGGTTCAAGTATAACTTAGGTTACATACCTATCACAAACCAACTTATTGAAAACAACCTGACATAACTAATATTCTACAGTAACTCAGAGACCACACTTGGTCTCACACAACACATTCAGAGAAGCTCAACACAGGAGGAACTGGAAACTGGCCCTTACCAAGACAGCAACCTCTTCTAGGCATCTGCAATGCAAAAATATATAAAAATATTTACAAGAGTGAGCGATCAATCGCTCAGTAGTACCACTATATGAATATTAATCAAAACAGTTTATGTTAAACAATTGTAGGAACATAAATCACAACTTGTTAGTAGAAAATAAGTAAAGCAAATGTAAACATATGGAAAATGATGAACTGATGAAAACTGGATATCAACAGTTAGCATGCCCTATAAAACATTTCATTAATTGTGCTGTGTAAATATCATAGTTCAATTTTAGCATGCTACTTTCCTTTCCAAATCTTCCGTTCCATCACAGGAATCATAAAACCATTTGTCCCGTTACGGGGACCCAAAATCGCTTGTTCCGTTACGGGAATCATAAAATCACATTCAGATATAAAAGTATTGGATGATCCCTGGTGAGACAGCTGATCAGGCTATCTCCATAGGACAACTCTATCTTGGCCATCCTATAAAATTTGTTCCGGAACTCAGAGACTAGCTAGGTCTCTGTCACGCTGGGTTGGTGGTTATAATAGGGTGCTTAACCACTTCGCCTCTTACGCTATCTTCCTGACCGTTACGGGCCGTTGCACACACTCATCCAATTATCTGATCATTTTTATCCAGTTTTCCAAAACACTTACCTATCTCTTTTCAAAACAATACTATCACATCACACTTTCCAAAACATTTTCATTTTATTCAAAATTTTAGAGATAGGTACTTTCAGAAGTTATTTTTCCCCCAAAACACAAGTTAACAAAACAATTTGAACACAGGGGATACGTAACTTAAACCGTTTTGTTACAGTACGTAAATTTAAACCAACAATTATTCATATATTACTGAACCATGAAGATATGGTCAGGGGTATTTGCCTCAATACGCTTTAACAACTATTACTGGATGGCTTTGCACCGACCGGGATGCTAAGAATTTCGACTGAAACCTAGAGGAACCGAAATACCCTAAATTAGACGTCCGAATATGCTTGACTATCCTCACTAACAGTCTACCCGTACATTAACAAAACCTGACTCGTAACATTCTCAATATAATAATACACGTATCAATTAGGGTTCACATCCTTGAAAGTCGGTTCAATGTTCATTTTCAAAAATATGTATATTTGTCCTTTTTCGAATTTAGGGTTATCGGTTTTCGCAAAGTATTTCATCACAACACATTATCAAGTTTCGTATAAAGTACTCATATATAACTGATCGACGTTCCGATAGTCATTGGTTATAGCCTCGCATTTCCGTAATTTAATTTTCCGGAAATCGGGCAACACCTCCTTTAATTATCGGCTAACCCATCAAACATCCCGACGTCAAATCAATCAACCACAACCAACCACAATCCAATTCCCAACCATCGATTTCAGTCAACAATGTCAATTCGCAAATTCACAAACACCAATTAAATACACTTATTAATCATTATTATCTGTATTTTATGTTTTAATTCATATTTTGTATTTAAATCCTAGGACTCAGATCGTATTATCATAGTCCACGGTCGGCTCGCCAAAACTCATCGCCGACGGCGATAAAATTTACGGGTTCCCATTTATACCGAGCATCCTACGTAAATTCCATCGATTAATTACTATAATTCTCGTAATAAAATATTTTATTTCATGAATCACCAATCAATTAACTAATTTCTTCAAAAATTAAGTAAAATAATTGGAAGAATATAATCAAGTACGCATATACAATCACAGGCAACAATCAGAGAAATGTCCCGCTACCAACACGCGCGGCAGTGGTAACAAAACCACCGGAACCAGAAGAAAAATGGCAATAAAGCGGCTGAAACCGAACAACACAATAGAGAAACAGGGAACAACTACAAGATATACAAATCAACCATATGCATATATACGGACAAAAACCACACACCACAACTATCACCTTGCTGGAAAAGCGAGGGAAAGCGGCGGCGGCGAAAGTAAGGGCAAGAGCGGCCATGGACTTACCAGAAACCGGAGGAACCGGGGAAGAAGAGAAAAATAAAGAAGAGGGAGAGGGAAAAACGAGAGAGATTATAGAGATATGAGGGATGAAAGATATATGTCCTAAGTCCAATCATGTATGAGGATTTAGGAATAACTTTTATGTAATCTGTTTTGATTTCATAGATATTAATAAAAGACTTGTTTTGTTTTTATTGCGGGTTCTATCTATTTAAATGTTAAAATAAGATATACCACAGTTTAGAGTAAAGCTTTTTATGGATTGTGATGAGATCATAATAATGAGACCTAAAAGATGATAACTCTAAACTTAAATAGTTCCTGCTCGTAGGATTACTAACTGGTAATTAATAATCCACAAAGATCGGTACACACTATGCTTGCTTCATTATGAAGGATGTCTGTTCTCATAGACATTTGTGTGGTGACACTATAGCTAGTATGTAGGTGCTTATTATAGTATAAGTTCACTGAACATGACTCACACAGCTGAACAACTGATGGAGTTCACTCACGTGTCAGCAGTTGTTCACATAGTGATAGTTGTACAAGTATCCTTAGATTTGAGGTCATCATAGTCATCTTGTGTACACTGAACTATGCTTTGGTTTAGTTCTTAGTCTCAAGGGACAATTATAAGGGCTCTACCGGGTATAAGAATTTGTACAGGAAGATAGTGTATGATCAATAAAGGATCTACCCCTTCCAGAGTGAATGAAATTAGAAAGGAGTTTCTAATTTACATTAAATAGAACTAAGCATAGTGAATGGGAAAGTAAGTGATTAAATAAGATAGGCTTGACACAAGTTCCATGCCTTATATTTAATCGTGACATTGCAGGGTAGAAGGAATTAATTGTACGGTAACTACTCACTGAATATGTTCTTGGTATTCTAAGCAGTGAATTCGTATTATCCGGATAGTCGCGATATACTGAGAAGTATCCCTCACGATGAAGAATAAATATGATTAATTAATTAATTAATCATATTTAATGAATTAGAGAATTTATATAAATAATGATAAAATAGTTTTATTATTATTTATTTCTACTACCGGCTTAATATTGAACCTACAGGGTCACACCATAAAAGAGAATGATTTAATGGTGGAGGAATTAAATAATAATGGCTGATAATTATTTATTTATGAAATAAATAATTAATTGGCAAATTTAATAATTGATTAAATAAGATTTAATTAATTATAAATTAATTAAGAAAATGTTCTTAATATTATTAATTAAGAATTTAATTTTTGGAAATTAAATCAAGTGAGAGAATTATTTCTAAAGAGTTTAGAAAAAGGATTAATAATTAAAAGGTGTTTTTAATTATTATTGAGAATAATAAAGGGTTAATAATAATAATATTTTATGGGAAAAATTTCAGCTGAAAATTTTGCCTATAAATATATTATTATAGACCCTATTCTTGCCTCAACCAAAAAGATTTACAAAACCTTAATTCTCTCCATCTCCTCCTCCTTCATTACATCGTTTTCTTGGTGGATACCGGTGGAGTGTTTCACACTTGAGGAGCAGCTGCTAAGGATCTCCGTTCATCGTTTTTTGATCACCATTAAAGACCTCCATCTTTCCATTAACATAAAGTTTCTTAAGGTAAACATACTGAACTACGAATTAAATATTATTTTTCGCATGAATCCTGTGGAGGGTTTCGGTTTTTTTAAGATTTAAATTTATGTTTTCGCTGCGTTTATGTGCTAAAAACCCTTCAATGGCATCAGAGCTACTTGTGAAAAGTTTTTAATTCGTTTATGTGTTTAACTATGCTTATATATGTATGGTTTTAAATATATGATATTCATGTGAGTTGTATAATCATAAGATGATTATGTAATCTGTATATATACTGATATATACATGATTTATATTTGTTCTAATTATGAGAATCATATTACATACGGATTCTGAATTGGCTGCTGCAGATTTGTTGAAATCTGGGTCTGGTGTCCGATTTACGCAAACGAATACCCTATTCCATAGGTATACGAGCGTCTGAACAAAACTGATAGCCAAAGCTATCAACGACTCGTCTGTAAGGCGTTTAACGTCGTTTACTTCCCGTAAACAGTGATTCTTGTTTTTCTGATTTGATTCTGATTTTTCTGATTTTTGTCATATTTTCTTTTTATGATTAGATCATGGATAATATGATATGTTAAGATCAGATTATGTGTTTTAACATTGTTTTATGTATTGTATGAGCATGGTGGATGGTTTTGGCCTTTCGACCTTAGTGTAATGGTTTTGGTTTTGATTTTAAATACGACTTGCATGTCGTCAATCTTTGTAAACATAAATCTCAAATATAACTCGAGTTATTCTTGTAAGTTCATTAGATTAGTTTTACTTTCAATTATGTAATGTAATTGAAGACTCAAGAAGGCTATCCAATGGAGGTGATACAAAGAAGAACACGAGGCATACAAGAAGTCTAAATAAAGAAGAAGACTTATGTAATAAGTAGTTGTATTTATTTCCATCACCATATTAGATTGACCTTGATCTTTATCATGAGCTTGATAAAGATCACATAGGATGGGGCCATAACCAAAAACATTTACTTTATTGCACTTTACATTTACTTGTTTATTTAATTTTATATATGAGATATATGCCTATATTTACCATGCGATGATAGATTTAGGTGAACTTAAATCAATATAAGGCGTGCTCTAGAAAATCTAGAATAGGAATCGTTTCTTGCCTTAACAATAAATATTATGAATACGATCATGAGATTCTTGTGTTTATGAAACACGTAATTGAATATGAATTTTCAATATTGAGAGAAAGGATGATTCTGTCAATAACAGATTTCTATCTGTAAGAAAGGGTTATTAAGTGACGCCTCTTGACAATGCTCCACCCGATCTGGGAATCATCTGATTATCGATTATTGATTTGAAATATTTAATTTAAAAGGAAGAATCTCTTTATAATATGATTATGATTGTAACGTAATATAATCCCTCTAAAATTAAATAATATCAAGTACTAATTGGCCAATGACACAACGGGCTTGTGTCGATCATAGCCTTCCAACATGGTAGAAAGTGGTTCTTATTTTTAAATCATTGTCGTTTCATGCTACAGCCGAGGGCTTTGATTTCGAAATAAGAAATACTTGTCTATTTCATAGAGATGTGTACATTGAATTAGAATCTAAAGGTCGGTACGTGCTACAGCCGTGGGTCGTTGGAGACTGATTCAATTGTACGAAATGTTGGGTTAGACTTGACTTAGAATATTGAGTTTGTCATGCCACAGTCGTGACTCAATTACTCAAGAGGCTAAACTTATATTAGGGAATAACATAAGATGTAATTGACAAGAGTTGTCTGCCTATTGAACATCACATGACGTTTCGTACCACAGCCGAGGTTGTGTGATGGAATGTAGGATCCCTATTCCCACTAGCATTATGAATGCTTAATTTTCACTTAGGGGGTTGAAAAAATTAGATAAACTAGTGGGGGACACTTATGAATAAAGACCCGATTCATATAGTATTTTGAAATGAAATTGAATATTTGCTAAGTGTTGTTATGTTTTTATCATTTACAGATTTACTATATTCGTCATGTCTTTTGCACTCACTCCGGAGCATACTAGATGCTCACAAGTTGACTGGTCCTAATTTAGCTGTTGTTTTCACTGTAACAAGTTGGGGCACTGGAAGAGGAACTGCAAGGTTTACCAGAATTGAAGAAGAAGAAGGGTAGTAAGACTACCGCTTCTGATTCAGGCATGTTCATGATCGAAGTTAATATGTCACTAGGTCAAATTTCTACTTGGGTATTAGATACCTGCTGTGGTTCTCATATTTGCAATTTGTTTCAAGGACTAAAGGGAAGTAGGACTCTTGAAAAAGATGAGGTGACAATGGAGCAAGGGTTGTGGCCATATCTGTAGGATCATTTAGTTTACATATGCCTACGGGCAAGACTATTATTTTGAATAATTGTTATTACGTTCCTTCTATTTTGAGAAATATTGTTTCTATTCCTATGTTGGATATGGATGGTTTTTCATTTATTATTAAGAATAATGAATGTTCTATCCTTAGAGATAATGTTCTTTTTGGACGTGGCATTTTAAATAATGGTCTGTATGTATGTGACGTAGAGCATGATTTACTTCAGATTGAACAAACTAATAAAAGAAAACGAGATGATGAAAATCTGACATATTTATGGCACTGTAGGCTAGGTAATATTAGTGAAAATAGACTGCGGACATTGCATAAGGAAGGGTTACTTGACCCCTTTGATTTTGAATCATATCCTACATGCGAGTCTTGTCTATTGGGTAAAATGACCAAATCTCCATTTAGTGGACATGGAGAGAGGGCTGCAGATTTGCTATAATTGGTACATACAGATGTATGTGGACCAATGTCTACACAAGCCATGGGTGGATTTTCATACTTCATTACTTTCATAGATGATAGATCTAGATTCGGATATGTATATTTGATGAAACACTAGTCTAAAGCCTTTGAAAAGTTCAAAGAATATAAACATGAAGTGGAGAAACAAACCAAACACAGTATTATAACTCTTCGATCAGATCGAGGTGGTGAATACTTGAATGGAGAGTTTCTAGATTATCTCAAAGAAAATGGTATAGTCTCCCAGTGGACTCCTCCATACACTCCACAGTTAAATGGGGTATCTGAAAGGAGAAATTAAACTTTGTTAGACATGGTTCGGTCCATGATGAGCTATGCGAATCTTCCAGTATTCCTATGGGGTTATGCATTGGAAACCTCAGCATATTTACTGAATAAGGTGCCTTCCAAATCCGTTCCTTAAACACCATATGAGATATAGAAAGAAAGGAAACCGAGTCTTAAACACGTTAAGATTTGGGGATGTCCAACTTATGTCAAGAAAGTTGACCCAGATAAGCTGGAATCTCGATCCGTAAAATGTAATTTTATGGGATATCCTAAAGAGACTTTGGGGTATTACTTTTACACCGATCATCGGGTGTTTGTCTCCAGACATGCTACCTTCTTGGAAAAGGAGTTTATCCTTGAAGGAAACAGTGGGAGCAAAATTGAACTTGATGAAGTTCAAGAAGCACAAACTACTACGGATCAAGTGAAAACACCTATTCAGACTAAACAACCTTCTGTGGAACAGCCCATTCGTAGGACAGGGAGAGTGTCTCACCAACCTGAGAGGTATTATGGCCATTTCATTGAGAATGACAATGAGTTGTCAATCATTGATGATGACAACCCTGTGACCTATAATGAGGCTATGAGTAGTGTTGACTCAGAGAAATGGCATAGTGCCATGAAATCTGAAATGGAATCTATGTATGCCAACCAAGTATGGACTCTGGTTGAGGTGCCTGAAGGTGTTAAGCCTATTGGGTGCAAGTGGGTATATAAAAGAAAGATTGGAGCAGATGGCCAGGTGGAGACCTATAAGGCCAGGCTCGTGGCAGAAGGATTCAAACAAAGGCAAGGGATTGACTTTGATGAAACTTTTTCGCATGTAGCCCTGTTAAAATCAATTCGGATTTTGCTTGCGATTGTTGCTTACTACGACAATGAGATCTGGCAAATGGACGTGAAAACGGCCTTCCTCAATGGGGAACTTGAGGAAGAAGTGTATATGACACAGCCAGAGGGTTTTCTTTCCAAGGGAAATGCACACCTAGTGTGTAAGCTGCTGTTAACCATATATAGTTTAAGGCAAGCTTCTCGTAGATGGAACATCCATTTTGATGAGACAACCAAAGAGTTTGGTTTTATCAAAAACATAGATGAACCATGTGTCTACAAGAAGGTTAGTGGGAGCGCGGTAACATTTCTTGTATTGTATGTGGATGACATACTTCTTATAGGAAATGATATACCGATGCAACAATCAGTCAAAGTATGGCTATCAAAGAACTTCACCATGAAGGACTTGGGAGAAGCATCCTACATTCTCGGTATGAAGATCTATAGAGAAAGATCTAGAATAATGATAGGTCTTACCCATGGTACATACATCCAGAAAGTGCTTAAAAGGTTTAGCATGGAAAACTCCAAAAGAGGTCTCATACCGATGAGCCATAGAGTGTCCCTTTCCGAAAAAATGTCTCCTAAGACACCTGAGAAAAGAGAGCGTATGAGTAAGATTCCTTATGCTTCAGCAATAGGATCTATCATGTACGCGATGTTGTGTACAAGGCCTGATGTTGCTTATTCAATTAGTGTGACGAGCAGATATCAGTCCAATCCAGGTGAAGACCACTGGAAAGCAGTGAAAAACATATTTAAGTACTTTCGAATGACTCAGGACATTTTTCTTATTTTTGGTGGTGAATCTGAGTTGAAAATAGAGGGTTATACTGACTCTAGTTTTCAATCAGAAAGTGATAGCAATTCCATGTTAGGGTACGTGTTTACTCTGAATGGTGGTGCAATTCAGATTGTTGAAAGAGGAGATGTCAACGTCGACAGAGTTGACACACATAACAACGTAGCAGACCCACTCAAAAAGCCACTTTCTCAGAGTCACTTTGATCGTCATAAAGACAAGATGGGTATTAGATACCAGAGTGATTGGCTTTAGTACAAGTGGGAGATTGAAAGAGATATGTCCTAAGTCCAATCATGTATGAGGATTTAGGAATAACTTTTATGTAATCTGTTTTGATTTCATTGATATTAATAAAAGACTTGTTTTGTTTTTATTGCGGGCTCTATCTATTTAAATGTTTAAATAAGATATACCACAGTTTAGAGTAAAGCTTTTTATGGATTGTGATGAGATCATAATAATGAGACCTAAAAGATGATAACTCTAAACTTAAATAGTTCCTGGTTGTAGGATTACTAACTGGTAATTAATAATCCGCAAAGATCGGTACATACTATGCTTGCTTCATTATGAAGGATGTCTGTTCTCATAGACATTTGTGTGGTGACATTATAGCTAGTATGTAGGTGCTTATTATAGAATAAGTTCACTGAACATGACTCACATAGCTGAACAACTGATGGAGTTCACTCACGTGTCAGCAGTTGTTCATATAGTGATAGTTGTACAAGTATCCTTAGACTTGAGGTCATCATAGTCATCTTGTGTACACTGAACTATGCTTTGGTTTAGTTCTTAGTCTCAAGGGACAATTATAAGGGTTTTACTGGGTATAGGAATTTGTACACGAAGATAGTGTATGATTAATAAAGGATCTACCCCTTCCAGAGTGAATGAAATTAGAAAGGAGTTTCTAATTTACATTAAATAGAACTAAGCATAGTGAATGGGAAAGCAAGTGATTAAATAAGATAGGCTTGACACAAGTTCCATGCCTTGTATTTAATCGTGACATTGCAGGGTAGAAGGAATTAATTGTACGGTAACTACTCACTGAATAGGTTCTTGGTATTCTAAGCAGTGAATTCGTATTATCCGGATAGTCGCGATATGCTGAGAAGTATCCATCACGATGTAGAATAAATATGATTAATTAATTAATCATATTTAATGAATTAGAGAATTTATATAAATAATGATAAAATAGTTTTATTATTATTTATTTCTACTATCAGCTTAATATTGAACCTACAGGATCACACCATAAAAGAGAATGATTTAATGGTGGAGGAATTAATTAATAATGGCTGATAATTATTTATTTATGAAATAAATAATTAATTGGCAAATTTAATAATTGATTAAATGAGATTTAATTGATTATAAATTAATTAAGAAAATGTTCTTAATATTATTAATTAAGAATTTAATTTTTGGAAATTAAATGAAGTGAGAGAATTATTTCTAAAGAGTTTAGAAAAATGATTAATAATTAAACGGTGTTTAATTATTAGTGAGAATAATAAAGGGTTAATAATAATAATATTTTATGGAAAATTTTCAGCTGAAAATTTTGCCTATAAATATACTATTATAGACCCTATTTTTGCCTCAACCAAAAAGATTTACAAAACCCTAATTCTCTCCATCTCCTCCTCCTCCTTCATTACATCGTTTTCTTGGTGGATACCGGTGGAGTGCTTCACCCTTGAGGTAAACATACTGAACTACGTTCATTGTTTTTGGATCGCCATTAAAGACCTCCATCTTTCCATTAACATGAAGCTTCTTAAGGTAAGCATACTGAACTACGAATTAAATATTATTTTTCGCATGGATCCTGCGGAGGGTTTCAGTTTTTTTAAGATTTAAATTTACGTTTTCGCTGCGTTTATGTGCTAAAAACCCTTCAAGGGAGACCCGAGAGAGATTCCAATCGAGATAAAAGAGAGACGGGGGGGGGGGGGGGTTTGAGCAGATGAGAGAGAGAAAAAGAGATGAGATTAGATGAATCAGTTAATTTTATCTTTTAACCTTATCTGCTAGTTTAGTCCCGAATACATTATCAACATAAACCAATTAACGAACCATTCACGGGTAATTAAAACCCGAAAATTACTAAAATATTTTATAAAGTATCACAAAGAATTAAAAGTTATTTAAAATAATTTGTTTTTCATATTTTTGAAATTATTTTTAAAATGCAACTCATATGTGTATTTATCAATCAAATAAAATAACACGCGGGTCGAACTATTCCCAAAAATTTCCGAACAAATTTTAAAATTCTCGACATATTCCAAACCTAAAAAAATATGAATTTCATAATTTTTGACGAATTTTAGAATTAAATACGTATTTTACAATTGAATGAAATCACAAAATCATTTAAAGATAAATAAACAATAAAATATTAATTTCCAAATTTTATAAACTCTTAAAAATAATAAATAAAATTGTAAAGTGATAAAATTGATTTTATAGATAATCCAAATATTTATGGAAATAAATTTTAAATAAAATTACCTTTAACTCCAAAAGCAAAATAACACAGCGTCACAACTAATTACACAAATGATCCTCGAACACCAACAACCACACATAATTAATAAAAATATTAACAAAAATAATATCCAGCTGACGGAACCCATATACATAGTTTATTTAATTAATCAGTAATTACACATTTAAATAACACAGAAATGCACGAGCCTTTATATATGTTTGGTGGCTATCTTGGTTAAATGTTCCGTCTTAATCCACCTAGTAAAGTAGTCAATGACTTTAATGAGGAACTTTCGTTGAGTAGTGGTCACGAGGCCCAGTATCAGAATATTCATTCTCCATTTAGAAAAAGAAATAGGGGAGTTAATGGATGCCAAGATCCCCGGTGGTTGCTTGACTATACGTGTCTATGGCATCAATAGTACTTTTTTACTTAGCTTTTGGCTTTGACTATCATCGTTGGATAATAAAATATCAAATGAGTTATCTTATGAATGAGGGTCTTGTGTCAAGCTCCCAAATCTGGCGTCAGAGGGTTTGATCGTCACGATGAAACCTCAATATAAAACCACATGTTTAATCAATAAACAAATGTCACCAACTGCTTTGCAAATAAATATATCATCTTGACCCCAACTATACTAAGATCGTTTTAGATTACAGTTCTAGAAACAAGAATTTTTAACTTCCATAAATAAAATTTTCCTTTCTCAACTCTTTTGACAAATCCAAATCTCTAAACTCAACCCACTAGTATAACTTCGAAAAGAAGTATACTAGACCCAATTATTTGATGTACAACTAATATACATACAAACAAATATAATAGAACTTACACTAGTTCCGTAAATCCTGGACCAACCATCTTCAGAATTGCATCTTTCTCTGTCTTTCTCAAATTAAGCGGCTAAACAACGCAAGTTATTCCTCACTGGAAGGTTAAATTTAAAACAGGCAAGTATGAGTGAAAGAAATGCTCAGGAAGTTCAGTATAACATATATATGGTCTTTTGATATAAAAACCAACATCTGCAATAGAGTAGAACATTTAAAATCATAATTGTTAAACTGTATTTAAAAATCTTTTGATATTTTTGAGCAAAAATGCTTCGACAATAATTTGAATCTCATTAAGGATCAGAAATTATAAATTAATGTTTACAGGAATAGTGTAAACAACAATTATAGAAGTATAACGTGTGCATAACGTGTTTTATGTGTCATTACTTAAGAAGTATAATCCTGATGCCAACCATATAATATAATATGAACCTATAGAGATTCAGGTAGACCTGTCATTTGTGGAGCAACCTGTCAAAATACTCGACTGGCAAGAGAAGAGTCTTAGAAATAAGTTGGTCAAGTTGGTAAGAGTACTTTGGAGAAATCTCAAGGTTGAAGAGTCAACGTGGGAACTAGAGTCGGATATGCGTAGCCGGTATCCTCACCTATTCTCCTAGATTCCGAGGACAGAATCCTTAAAGGGGGAGAGGATGTTACGACCGGTATTTCTAAACCCTATCTATGTATAATTGTGTGTTTATAATTAAAATTTAAATTATATGGAATTATAAATGTGGATGATCTATATGACTGAGTTCCTATAAACTAAGTGTTTAATGTATTAGTTTATATAAAAAAAATTGAAAAGAAAATCTTATCATTTAGTAATTTTAAATGATAATCAAAAGTACTTCATTTTATATAAAAAATCAATTTTAAAAATCTTTTAACAATAAACTTTCAAATTTTATATCATTAAATTTCTAAAATCATAAGCTATTTTATGATATTTATTTTATGATTTATGGAGGTGCATTTATATTTATAAAAATGGTTTTATATAAATTAGTTGATTTTTAAATTATAAATTACTTAGTTGCCCATGCATGCAAATACCCTCCAATTCAATTTAAAAGGGCACAAGAGACAATTCATACCCCACTAACCTTCTTCTATCCACCAAAAGACTAAACTACCCTTGCATGCACTTTTGCTTTGTTATTGGAGAAGGGCACTTTAGTACATTCCAAATTCCACTATTGAATTAGTGCATGATGAACCATAAAGAGAGGAGTTAACCCAACCACACTCCACTCAAGCTCATCATTTTTACTCTCAAATTTTCTCTCCTCCCCCTCTCTTTTTCTTCATTCGGCCGAAGCCCCTTCCCTTCAATTTTTCTTCATCAAATCCTTGCCATTCTAGTGTAATTCCATTACCCATTCATATAATATACACTTTACAAGAAGTTCAATGCTTTGGAGATGAAGTTTAATGCTTGCATGTCTTGATTTTATGTGATCTCCAAAGAGAAACTCTTAATTCATGTGGATTAAAGAGTTCTCTATGAGATATACTTTTTATGTGCATAAACTAAGTGTTTCCATGAATAAAACTCTTTTAAAACCTTTCCATGCTACTGATATTTAGTTGTAAAGTCATATTCTACTTTGCATGTTAGAGATAGGGCATTGTTTTCAAGTATAATCATGTTATATATGCTCTTCTTTTTGAAAATGTACATGCATGCTTAGTTTGTGTTAAATTCAACCTTATATGTGCTTAAAATGAATTATTTCCTTGATAGTATGCTTGATCTGAATTTTTAAAAGGTAGTGTGCATGATCTTTGAAGTAGTTAAGTATTTTAAGTCAAATTTATGAGCTAATAACCCTCTTGTTTAGTCGAACTTGATTTAGTGATCATCTTGAGTTGCATGTTAAGTTTTATTTTACATATTGGTACTTTAGGGCATGGATGATCTCCATTATTGGTTAAGGCCTTAGTTTAGAGTCTTATAGTATTTAATTTTCCTTGGTTGAGATTTAATTCGTGGTTTTAAAGTGGGAGTTAAGGTTGAAAGGCTAGGATAGAATTTTGAAATTTTTGTCCAGATTTGCATGTGAGTTTTGTGTTGATTTTGAATGGGCATTTCTTAGGCATTGTTAGGCCCAAGTGACGGGTAGTTAAGACTTGGAGTATAATTGAGTCTAGAAGTCACAAATTAGAGAAAATCAACCATTTAGTGAGGTGCACACACCAAAATTTAGAATTTGTCCGGCAGGGGACAGTTTTGTTGCAACTTAGAAATGAGGAGTTTTGACCATGTCATGGGTAGGCCCTCACTAGGCCTTAGTTAGCCCTAGTTATAAGGAGTGTCAGAGGAGTTTTTCCAGCTATATTTCATAGGAATTGAGTTAGAATCATGTGTCATAAGTTAGTGCAAAACATGACACTTTTCTTTCCAGAAAACAGGGGAACATTGGACTTTAAGCTTAGGCCCAGGTATGCCCAAGCTAGGCCCTTACCCACACCAAGTTTGAGAGTTTCCTTATGGTCAGAAGAGTCTAGTGTAGAAGTTTGAGAGGTAAACTTGAAGTGTAAGGGTGTCAATTGTACTCATAAACCCATTGGTGTCACCCTGAAATCAGTATAATGAGCAAAATCACTTAACCATTAGTTTTAGGGCACTTATGAGTGAGGCCTAAGTTGACCACCATAGTTTTAAGATAGTATGAGGTCAGTAGAGTGTAAGGCCTAAGTTAGGGTCCATAAGAACTTTATGGTTTAGAAAAGGCACTTCGAGTTAAGAGGACGATATTAAGAGTTTTGGCTAGTTTAGCATAACTAAGAGACTTAAGTAAGTGGAGTGAGATCATCCAAGCGTAGTGATGCAATATAGTGTGTATGGATATATTATTATGTACTTAAATGAGCTATGTGAACATGAGTGGCTATGTGAACTATTATGCTTATAAGGTAATTATAAGCGTTTATGTGTATATAAGCCTAAGTGCCAATGTGCGTAATTTCGGTTTATAATTAGGTTGAGTTAGTGAGTATATATTATAATGAGGATATCATTATTTTTTGTAGGCTCTCGAGACGAGGGTAAACTTTCCATTAAAGTCGAGTGAAGCTCCAGTTGCTCCCACCTGCCAGTCAAGTCAAGCCTTTCTCAAGGCAAGTGTTTCAACCTACCTTTTTGTATATACTACAAGATAGTGTTAGCCCAGCTTTTATATATGATGCGAGTATTCTAATTCACCTTGATATATATGATCCAAATGGTTTCAAATCTATCTTTCGTATAATATGCAAATGCCATGAACCCTCAAGTATCTATTGCAAGTAGTTTAACTTTACTTGGAGATTTCTATGCAAGTAATTCAAAAGTCATACCATGCTAATCTACCAAGTAATTGTGATTTGGAACCCTGTGGAAGTTATGCTCAGTAACCTTATCTTGATACCTAAAAGTCAGCTATCCCTTAAAAGTTGTTCATGTCTGCTTGATAACCCTATTCTTACCCCTAAAACATGATACCATGTTATACTTTAAACTGATGCTCACTTCTTTATATTTCAATACCTATGTCTTATCTGGAACCATTACCTTGAACCTAGTTTGACTTAGTTCCTTCATACTATCCGATAACCCTGCTAAATCTCATTGTCAAATTCCTTGTGAATAGAAACCTTGCAATTCCCTTGATAATGTATAGTCTAGTTGATCATGGCCTTGAAATTTAGTGGATCTATTCCCTGTGCTTCAAAGTTGATCTAGAACCCTTGATAAAGATGCTCACTGTTTAAGAAATTAACTGTCACTTGGCATCAGTTTTTTAAATAAAAAGTTAAAATTTGTGTTTCCAGACCCAAAGGGGGACAAATATTTTCTTTAGATAGTGGATCTGGACTGAGACGCAAGTCCTTTCCGCTCTTAATTTGTAGGCTTAAAAGTTGCCTAGGGATTCCCTTAATGTTCTAGAACCCAGCGAGGTTTAGGATTACTTCGCGACTGAACACTGGCTGTAATCCGCAGCGTTATAAATTGGTTTTTGATAAGGAAATGGTTTTGAATGGTTTTATTACAATAAAAGATTCCATCATCCTGAAAGTTAATCTCTTTATACTATATTGTTGAATCTTTCAATTCCATTGTTAATGTATTATTCTTGTTTATGTATATTATAGCGCTTGTTGAGCATTTGGCTCACTACTTGCTTACCCTGATATTACAGCTAGCAGATATGGTTAGATTCAAGCAGACAGCGCGTAAGACTTGTGATTCCGATTCGTATGTTCAAGCTCAGGTAGTTAGTGATTTTGTGTGTGAGGACTCGATATTGGAATCAGGTTGTAATAGTTAATAGTGTTGGGCTGTTCCAAACCCCTAACTGTAAAGATCTTGGATTCGGATATATTTACTTCATTTTGTTAACTAATATAATTACTCGTATATTGTCTTTTGTAAGTGTTTGGGGCGTGACAGTTTTGAAATGAAAGATTTGTCAAAAAGAATTAAATTGTAGAATCATGAGTATTAATGTTAGGACGAAAACACGCGCTAATATTCACACAAGTATATGCATTCGCAAGTAATGTAGAATTCTTTCTAGTTCGTTCCTATAGAGGCTGGTTTAGGTTAACTTCAATTAATGTACTTATGCAACAATGGTATGGTTATCGTTCAATGCTAAGATGATAACAAGTTGAGATTGTTTATAACTAAGAATTAACTAACTAACTTTAATTAAGAGAATTGAGGTTGAATTACCTATATGAGACAAACATGGGATTCTAACTTCATTACTACTTCATTCAATAGCCTTTTTTTCTTAACCTTAGCATGCACTGGTCATGACACTAATCAGACAACACGAAACTAGTAAACGCCAACTTTCGTTGTACGAATATCCTACTACCAGGCATCCACAAAAGAGATAGAAGCTGAATAGACACCAATTATATTGAGACCCTATATGTCTATGAATTTGACAACATAAAGGTTTAATGCGCAAGTTATCTATCATGATTACATAGAACAAGTAAGATGGTTGAAATTACCTATGAATCATGCATATCAAATACATAAGATGAATAGAGATTAACACGATATATTATAAGTTCGTGACGCTCATAAGCACAATCAATAGTAGGATATCATACAATCATCACATGCTAAGGTATCGGAACAAATTAACTATTGAAATCCATAAGTAAATCCGTTAGAACCCCACAATAACAATTAGTTCATAACCGAACTCATCATCACCGAGGGTTCTAATGAAAGCATGGTATAATAAACTAAGTCTTTATAAACTGAATAATAAACCAAAGTACGTTAAACAAGAGTATAGGTTCAAAAATCAAGAAAACTAGCATCCAAGATTACAACTTAAACAAAGAATCACAAGAATAAACTAGATCCTCTTCGCCTTCGTTGTATTTGTGCTTCCAGGTCTTCTCGCCGTCTTTACCTTAGTCTCTGTTATGAAAAACGTCTTTTAGATTTCTTTATATAGCAACCCAATCAATCTAGAAGACTAGAAAATCGATCTTCTACTTGCAACAGGATTCTCTGAATTCGGCATGGCGTGGCCGCGCGCTGTCTCTCTACGATTCTGGCATGGTTGCGCGGTGTCCCAGCACGGGCGTGCTGTCTCTCTGCTATTCTGGCGCGGGCACATGCTATCACAGCTCGGGCGCGCTTACCTACTGGAAAAAATTCTGAACTTTGTTTTTTTGCTGGTTTTTTATGGCGGTCAATGAGCGAACATCCGAGACACCTTCCTAACACCAATTTAGCACCAAAACAATACTAAACCTCCTTATTCCTTGTGCTATACCTGAAATGTAAAAACACTACAAAACATATCAAAAACACAAATAAATCGAGTACAAAACACCAATTCAAGCCTTTATAGGACGTGGACATAAATGCCACTAAAACACCCCCAAACTTGAACTGATGCTTGTCCTCAAGCATAAACAGACTCAAAGAACGAGAAATAAAAATGCATGAATGCAACTACATGAATGCAACGATCACCTCAGAATAACTAAACCAACCGATGAGCAACATCTCAACAAGTGCAGTTATTCATACAAAGATCAATCAAATCCCACAATTCAAGTCACAAGCCGGAAACATACGTGTGTGCAAATGCTTAACGGATATACTATCGCAACTAGATCAATAATCATGACTACTACTTATCAAGGAAATCACAAGGTTATAAATAGAATAAACGATAGACTCAAAATGACTGACAACACTTCAATTTTTACCGGAGTTATACCAGGATTCATGCTTTATTGATAATACATAAACAAACACAAATATGGTTATTTGATCGTGCAATGAGTGAGGTCCGCAAAAGACTTATGCAATAATATCCATGTAGCGAGCGTTAGGTTAGTGGATCCCCGACTATTAAAGCCTTAGGTCAATAGACACAAAGTCCCCTAAGAAATTAATAACTCGAGTATTAAAGAGCCCACTCGTGAACAATTATGCATCAACGCATATTTTTTTTCTTTTTTTTCCATTTTTTTTCTCTTTTTTTTTAACAATTTCTGAACGAGTGCGTTTCGCTCCATCTCGCTCAACCCTAGACTACTCATATAAATATGAGCCAGCTACTAGCCATTTGACCCCTAGCCACAACAACTAGCAATGAAATCCAATGTTTTTCTCCAATTTTAAAAATCCATGTTATGTTGTCATTAAGAGAATATCCTAAATTCTAAACATAAACAAGTGATTAAACCTCGACAAACAAACAAACCATGATCATGATGTAGCACACAAGCAACCTATAAGACTTAGTGAAATTTTTCTTGTTTCTAGCATGCAAATCAAATCGATAGAACTTAACATTCCTCTATACGACATCACCACACTCGCATCAAAATTATAAATGAATCGGCAAATTAACCTAAGAGATCATGTTATATTGCAAATGCATGAAACTATATGCACATGCAAAATAAATAAAAAAACTACATGACAAATTTGCAACTATATGAACTAAACTATCATGACTATGCAAACTATATGGACACACATAAATATATATTCCTTAACTACCACCCCAAACTTAAAATATCCACTGTCCTTAGTGAAGGTAATAGTAAGGAAGTAGGCATACCTACTCGAAATCAGGATCATCACCCTCAGCGGGTGTAGTGTCAGGAGGCGGGTACACAGAATCCTCACCAAATACTGGCCACCGGATCTCAACTCCTGTGGCTCTGAATGTTGTTCCCAATGCCTGGGTTAGATCATAGGAAAACCTACTGTAGATGGCAGGCATCACATCCATCCGTCTAGCTATATAATGTGCTGAACTCAAACCATCACTGTCATCTGCTTCCTGTTGTTGCTGCCACTGTGAAGGACCGGCCTCACCCAACTGATGTCTCCATGTTGCCATGCTCGCCTAAGTCGTACCACCAGCATATTCCTGATCAGTTGGCCATCCACCTAGAAAGTGATCATATGTGTAACCAAGCCCCTTTTTATCCGGATTCCCACCATACCATTCCTGCATTCTCAAAAGCATAGAACTGTCAATGGGAGCGCTCGGTAGCTGCAGCTGCTCGTGTGCCGGCCAATGAACTCCAACTATCACACACAGCTTCATCACAATCGAAGCATAAGGAATAGAACCTGTAGTGCTGCCTCGCAGAAAGCTTAGAATACCCTGATAAATCACCAACCCGAGATTCACATAATCTCCCTGTAGAATCCCCCATAATAATTGTGCACGCTCCACAGTAACATCATGCACATGAGAAGCTGGCATGATATTTACATAAATAAAAGAATTCCATGCACGTGCAAACCTGTTCATGCATGACGCAGGGAAAGTGGCATACTCGTTCATGCCCCTCTTGAACTTCCAATGAGTCTCTGGCACACATAATGTAGCAACAATCAAGTCCAAGTTAAAATCATCCCCCGTTTTAGCATTCCAATCCTCCTGCTCTGGCCTCCTCTCGGGCTGGTTGATCACCCTCCGAATAGCCTCAGCAATGTAATCCACCGTCAACCCCCTCACCACAGTAAAACCATTCTTATCCGCCTTAGCGTTCGCATAGAACTCACGAATAATACTCATGGGCATAGCAGCGGGTGTCTCGCAAAAAGTGACATAACCCATCTCCAAAATCATCTCAAAAAACTTACCATCCTTACTCGATGGCAGAAAACCCCTCTCCTTCATAATTGGCTTCATCAACAGCCTCGCATATTCCGTTTCAGCTTCCAGAGTAGAAAACGTAGGCCTCACACCTCCAATACTTGAAGAATCGGTGGTGCTGCTGCTAACTTGAGTTCTTTGTCTCTTGGGTGCCACTGAATTCGAATAAGAGAGAATAATAGAATATAATGAGAGATGTATATGTTTGAGAATTATTAATGTGGTGGAGATGGTTGTATGTAAGTGTATGTATATATAGGTAATTAGGAATTAGTTTTGGAAAAGAAGTGGGATTTGATTATGGGAATAATGGGAGTAATGGGGGTAATGGAATTGATTTGGAGAGGGGAATATAGAAGTAGAGGGAGTTAAATTCGGCTGGGGTTTACTTTGTGTTTGAATTTTTCATTTTTTTTCTTCTTCTTTTTTCAGGTTCAGGTAACCAGCGTGGCCGCCCCGCCTGACAGCGCAGGCACGCCATGCTTCTGGAAAAACAGTGCGGCCGCCCCGCATACCAGCGCGGGCGCGCACAGCTACTGGCCTTTCAGCGTAGCCGCCCCGCTTCCCAGCACGGGCGCTCCGTGCTACTGTAGTTGACACTAAATTTTTTTATTTTTCTGATTTTTTTGTCTTTTCTTCTTGTTTTCTTTTTCCTCTATCTACTAATGTACAACAAACTTGGGTTGTCTCCCAAGAAGCACTTGGTTTACGTCGTAAGCTTGACGTAGAATACCCGAGATCAAGTGGACAATAAAATGGCACTAACGACCTCGCGGTTTGCCATATCTCCGTAGTAATGCTTCAAATGTTGTCCATTCACCTTGAATGCTTGGCTGGATCATTCATAAAAATCTCCACCGCTCCATGTGAAAACACAGTTTTGACAACAAACAGCCCTGACCACCTCGACTTCAATTTCCCAGGAAAAAGACGGAGATGAGAGTTGAACAAAAGAACTTGTTGCCCCGTCATAAATGATTTGAGCACTAGACCCCTATCGTGCCACCTCTTGACTTTCTCCTTGTACATTTTGTTGTTCTCATACGCTTGAAGTCGAAACTCATCGAGTTTATTCAATTGAAGCATCATTTTTTTTCCAGCTACATCCATATCAAGGTTCAATTTCTTCAAATCCCAATATGCTTTATGCTCTAGCTTCAAAGGAAAATGACATCATTTACCATAAACCAATTGAAATGGTGACATGCCTAGCAGAGTCTTTTATGTTGTTTGATCCGCCCATACAGCTTCATCCAGCTTCAAAAGACCAATCCTTTCTTGATAGACATACAACTTTCTCTAGAATACTCTTGATCTTTCTGTTAGATACCTCATCTTGACTATTAGTCTGAGGATAGTAGGCTGTAGCAATGCGATGATTCACATTATATCGCTGCATCATAGCATTAAACTTGTGATTGCCACTACTACAAATAGTGCCTACGACATCACCCCTTTAACATCGATTAGAAATGTCACCGATGTTAAAAGTAGTTTTAACATCGATCGCTTCAAAATCGATGTTAAAGGTGTTATAAGACATCGGTATCTTAACCTACCGATGTCTATAATCGTTTTAAAAAAAATAAAAAAGGTCCGCTTCTTTCTTTCCCCCGTTAATACACCAAAAAATTCCCCCCTTAAATAAAATTTTCATTCTCAATTTTCCCCCATTTGACCAAAAACGTTTTCCCCCTCATTCTCAGTTCTCTCTCTTATTTTCTCTTCTCTCTCACTCTCTCTTCTCTGGTCTCTCTCTCTCTCTCTCATTATCTCCATCTCTTGTTGTTTTGTCGTTATCGTCATCTCTTGTCTTTCTCTCACCATCTCCTTCTCTCTTGTCACTCTGAACCCTAATTGATTTCTAATATCTCTCATAAATTAGTATTCATCTCACAAATTCAGAGCACAAATCCTAATTAAGCATGAACCCAGCTTGAAATTAGTTTGATTAGTGCTAAGTAACCTTCAAAGCAGGTGGTTTTGTTTGATTGGTGTGAAGTAAGTCTTTAAAATTCAATTTATTTTCAAATTTTACTTTTTGTTCACATGATTGAGTTTGAAAATCGGCTTTGAATTAGTAACATATTCCTATTTTCTTGAGATATCTTTACATTTTTTCTTTGTTGAAATTTCTTGATTTACTTTTAACTTCTTTAACTTTTCTTTGTGTATGTATGTATGTTCAGGGAGATACAAGGGACACAAAATGGTTAGATGTGAATTTCAAGCCATAGTCATTTATATGAGGACTTATAATTGGTTTATGTGTATTCTTGATTGATTTAGCAAAACTTATAAGGGTATGATGTTGCTCTGTATTTATAAATATAGAGAGAAAACTAAGAAGAGTAAGCCAAGTTTTTAGTCTATAATTAATTATTCAACGGCGCTTGGAGAAATAACATTTGATTTCAATTCATGTTTGTGATGTTGGATGTTGTTGCAGGATTTAGTAGTTTAATAACATTTGAAGATGGGATCAGAAAAGATTGCGTCTAATGTGCTCATCTCAAGCATATCATAACATCCAAAAGTTGCTTCCTGTGGTGCTTATAGAATTCCTATAAAATTGCATATCATCATAACTTTTTTAATCTATGTCTGATATACAAATGGATGTTTGCTCAGCTAAAATTTATCTGTATTGTACTCATATCTCGCAGTGTCTGATAAAGAAAGACAAAGATGACCTGAATGAAAGTACAGTGGATGCTTTTATGAAAAACTTGTCACTGCTTATCGTGATCCTGCTTCGTCGCCAATTTGAATTACTGAAAACACCGATGGGCACATATCTCCCTTTCTTCAGGGTACTGAAGTCTACAGCTAAGTACAGGAATATTTCTGTAAGTTTTTTATGCCTTTCCTTCCCTAATCAAGTTGGTCTCTTTGGGCTTACATATGAATGTGCTTCTTTCTAAGTTGAATTAATGTTTTTTGGGCTTAATTTAGGACCTTTTAGTTATTGCTGATTTAGTTTGAAGCAAGAATATAGATGACCTTATTGCCATCTTGAAAGAAGTCAAGAGTACAAAAAAAAACAGGCCTGGTCCTAATCCATGTTATCACAGAGAAAGGCCGCAGATACCCTTATGTTGAAAAGGTTGCAAAAAAATACCATGGTAATTAGCTAATTCTAGTCCAGTAATTCATTATCTTATATTGATTGAGTCGTTGTTGCTACAAAGTAAAATTATATGTTTATATATGAAATTAGCAAGAATGAGACCGTTAATGTATTTTGCTTTTCAATTTTGCAGGTGTAGCAAAGTTTGATCCGGCGACTGGAAAGCAATTCAAAGCTGTAGGAAACGTTTTATTGCTCTAATTTATCGTATGCACCCTGCTGCTCCAAAAAAGTGGTTAGCGAGTTTCTATAAAAACCCTGGCTATTCAATTTTGTAAATGCAGACATGTATATAAGTATAGCCTCTATTTTGGCAAAAAAGTGAACTGATTTGTGTAGTTGAATATTTCCAGCAACATTGCTAATTGCTATGTACCAAGGATGTGTTTCTTAACTTGTTTTGTTAAAGATAACTGATCAATTACTTTTGGCAATGTTATAGGATTATTTAAGAACTGTTCTCCAGGTATAGCTATGTATGCAGGTGTATCATATATTATATGTTGTTTGGTCTCGTGTATCTCTGGGTTCTGACCAAGATAATTACTTGGCCATTATCCCTCCTGGAGTAAGATTTGAGAAATATTATCTCATATGCATATATTTATTAGTTAGTCTCTAATTTTTCACAGAAAGCATCGGGATATTAATGTTTGTAAATTTAACAGATACTTTCCGCAACTATATACAACTTGTTGTTTTATATTTAAGATTCATAATTTAGTCAGGACAACTGTTAAACCACTATATATCTCTCAAAAGGAAAACATGCAAGCATGCTAATATGCTTTAAAAGTTTATCTAGAGAATGCTTAATTTCGAAGGTGATAATGACGGCTGGTAAGAAAATTATGAAGGGATCACATACATTAATTTGCAAGGGATTTTGGAAGAGGGACAAGAAATAGCTGTCTAGAGGCTCTCATAAATTAGAGGAACTAGGGTTGGTGTCAAGCTGCCACCAGGGAACAAAGGAATCCTGCTTGAGTTATTGTTCATCTAACTCCTGGATCATGTAAACAAGATATTTTCATTAGTCGTGACAAATTAAGTTGAAAGTAATTGTCCTTTTTTTCTTCTGGATAGGTAGGGAAAGGGCGGGTATTGATTGAAGGGGGGAGGGCTACACTATTTGGATATGGAGCAGCTGTTCAAAGCTGTTTGGTTTTAAATCCTAGAATACATAGATCGAAGTATAATCTTTATTGACTTTAATATCTACCACTGATCCCAATGATAAGTCCTTTCTATCATAAAAAAACATGTATACCATCATATAGTGGTGACAAGGTGTACCTAAACTATACTAGATCGTACCATCAAAGCCGAACTAGATCAAAAAAAATGAGAGAGTGCCTTTCAATCCACATTGGTCAAGATGTAATTCAAGTAGGAAATACGTATTCGGAACTTTACTGCCTTGAACATGGCATTAAGGTTATTCCTATTATGTACATGCCATTTTTACCTCTTTTTGGTTTACAAAAACTCGTGCATGTTTGTTAATGTTCATTATTTGTTTGATAAATTTGTATTTGGTGAAATGTGAATTAACAATTTCTTGATGCTTGTGAATAGGCTGATGAACAAATAGCGAGTGATCAGAGTGTATGGAAAGAAAACGATGCGTTTAACACGTTTTTCAGTGAAACAGGGTCATGTAAACACGTCCCTCGTGCCGTGTTTGTTGATCTTGAACCTACTGTTATTGTTGAGGTTCATACTGGTGCCTATCGACGGTTGTTTCATCCTGAGCAACTTATCAGTGGCAAAGAAGATGCTGCTTATAACTTCGCTCGTGGACACTACACAAGTAATTTCATTTTCTTTTGGATGAGTAGTAATTCACAGTACTTTTATTATTCAGAAGATCGATAACATAAATTGTTAACAACATTTTGTCTAGTAATATTTATAGGCGCTCAAACGAAGTTATTGAATTGTTATTGAAATTTAAGCTAAATCTACCAACCTGGATGCATCAGTAAATGATTTATGACATAATCTCCCTGTTTAATCTGGATGTTGGAAGGTAATATCAATTTGTAAGATAAAACAAGTGAATTGAGGTCAAAACTGTTGTATTCATTTGTGCTAACCTTTGTCAACTTGTTCTTGCATGATTTCCGCGATCTGATGGGAATTTTTAAAATGTGGTTGGTGCTTTATCTTATCATAGATGCTAATTTTTTCTAGCGGTGGCTGTTTTGTGATCACCATTCTTATCTAGCAGTATTAGAGATTCTGAAAACTAGGTGTGCACTGCGCTTCAGCTGCTTCTAGTTCCTTCGTTTTTTATACATTGAACTTTTATAAATTTAGGAGGTATAGCTAGGTTGAAGATAGGTCATTGAAATGTTTTAGACTGTCCGGGATCTTAGAAGTCCTATAACTGTCCAGTACTCCCCCCCCGTTCTGCAAGTCTTGATAGTTTAAACAGAAATTACAGCAAATATGGTAGTACTAATAAGAAGACTTATGTAATAAGTAGTTGTATTAATTTCCATCACCATATTAGATTGACCTTGATCTTTATCATGAGCTTGATAAAGATCACATAGGATGGGGCCATAACCAAACATATTTACTTTATTGCACTTTACATTTACTTGTTTATTTAATTTTATATATAAGATATATGCCTATGTTTACCATGCGATGATAGATTCAGGTGAACTTAAATCAATATAAGGCGTGCTCTAGAAAATCTAGAATAGGTTCGTTTCTTGCCTTAACAAGAAATATTATAAATACGATCATGAGATTCTTGTGTTTATGAAACACATAATTGAATATGAATTTTCAATATTGAGAGAAAGGATGATTCTGTCAACAACAGATTTCTATCTGTAAGAAAGGGTTATTAAGTGACGCCTTTTGACAATGCTCCACCCGATCTGGGAATCATCTGATTATCGATTATTGATTTGAAATATTTAATTTAAAAGAAATAATCTCTTTATAATATGATTATGATTGTAATGTAATATAATCCCTCTAAAATTAAATAATATCTAGTAGTAATTGGCCAATGACACAACGGGCTTGTGTCGGTCATAGCCTTCCAATATGGTAGAAAGTGGTTCTTATTTTTGAATCATTGTCGTTTCGTGCTACAGCCGAGGGATTTGATTTCGAAATAAGAAATACTTGTCTATTACATAGAGATGTGTACATTGAATTAGAATCTAAAGGTCGGTACGTGCAACAGCCGTGGGCCGTTGGAGACTGATTCAATTGTACGAAATGTTTGGTTAGACTTTACTTAGAATATTGAGTTTGTCGTGCCACATCCGTGACTCAATTATTCAAGAGGCTAAACTTATATTAGGGAATAACATAAGATGTAATTGACAAGAGTTGTCTACCTATTGAACATCACATGACGTTTCGTGCCACAGCCGAGGTTGTGTGATGGAATGCAGGATCCCTAATCCCACTAGCATTATGAATGCTTAATTTTCACTTAGGGGGTTGAAAAAATTAGATAAACTGGTGGGAGACACTTATGAAAAAAGACCCGATTCATATAGTGTTTTGAAATGAAATTGAATATTTGCTAAGTGTTGTTATGTGTTTATCATTTACAGATTTTCTATATTCGTCATGTCTTCTACACTATCACTCCGGAGCATACTAGATGCTCACAAGTTGACTGGTCCTAATTTAGCTGTTTATTTTCACTGTAACAAGTTGGGGCACTTGTAACGCCCCCAAATCCGGGATCAGAGGATTTGGTCGTCACTATAAAACTTCAATCCAAATTAACCTGTTAAATCAATAAATAAATGCCAGCGGAAGATAATTATCATAAATGACCCCAAATTACTCCAAGATCTTTTAAGGTTACAGTTCTAGAAACAAGATATCCAAATTCTACAAATAAATTTTTCACTTTCTTTTAAAACTCTTTTCAATAATTCTCAACCTTAAAACTTAACCCGCTAGTATAACTTCGAAAAGAAGTATACTAGTCCCAAATACAATACACAATTATAATATAATATAATATAAACAACTTTACACAATAAAACTTACACTAGCCCGCAAACCCTGGATCAACCACCTTCCAAAAGCTTCTTCTTTACTTCCTCGAATTATGCAGCTAAACAACGCAAGCTAATCCTCACTAGAGGTTAAATTTAAAAACAGGCAAGTATGAGCGGAAGAAATGCTCAGCAAGATCATTATAGCATATATAGGGTCGTTTGATATAAAACCGACATCTACATTAGAGCAGAACATTTTTAAAATCATAGTTGCTGAATCATAAATTTTAGTTGAGAAATTCCAGATTTAATTCCTTAATTATATTCAAAACCATTTTGATATTTGTGAGCAAAACGCTTCAGCACTACTTTGAATCTTGAGGAGAATAAAACTCGTAAAACAGTGTTTACGGAAATATCGTAAACAATTCTAACATGAAACAATGATTATGGATTGAATCGTAAACTTTACTCAAAACCGAACTCTTGAAATTAATACTTATTTTGTTATCATATCAAATTAGATATCACTACGAACTTTGATGCTCATAACATTCCATACTGAAGTCAACACTAATCATCGGTACAAATACCATCTTTGATATTTAACAACAAACTAAGTATCCTCAAAATAAGAAACTGAATCAAAACCACATTTCATATTTTATCCGAAAATAAAATACTTAATAAATCATTCCTTGTAAGATGTCAAAATCAATATAATAATTTCGATTGGAACCAAATTATGCACTATGCTGTTCCTGATGATCAGTCATGAAACAACACCGGTATCCCGCAGCCATACCGTTAATATAGGTACTACCCGTATCCCGAAGACATACGGTACCTATAGGGCGCCAGAAAAGGCATAACAAGCCTTGTAAGATATTACACTTCCGTATTACACTTCTGTATAATAGCTCACGCTGGACCGGTGCCTCGGCCTCTTACGCTACCAGTAACCATCAAATCTCAAAACCTTTTATTGAAAAGGGGTTATAATACTCGACACCCAAAATAATTTTATTCCCCCATTAACTTGGGTAGGAATATTTACAACCAAATCACTTTTCTCAAAATCCAAAACATTTATAAATCCAGAAATTGGATAAGTAAAACGATCTCCGAATCATTTAATAATAAAAATAATAGGGTTCAAACACCCTAAAATAATTTTACAAGATTTATCGAGCCTGAAAAATAATTTAAAATAATATTTTAAAGCTCGAAACTATTTTTCAGAAATTTTTAAATCAAGAATAATTAATTAAATCTAATTAAATAATCAATTAAAATTAATTAATAACTAATTAAATTAATTAATCAATTAATATTTAAATTAATTGAATAATTAAATAATTAATTATCAACTAAAATTAATTAATTCATTAATTTGGATTTATTTTTGAATTAAAAATAAATTTTCAGAATAAAAAAAATAATATTTAGAATTAAAATGCATTTTTCAGAAATTAAAACAGAATTTTTGATTTATTTTAAAACAAAATTCCAGAAACAACATTTAGGAAAGGGAATTGGGGAAAAATGGATCGAAGCCGGGTTTAAGGACGGGTCACAACCGGGTCGACGAGGAACAGCCGACCCGCTGGACCTTCTTCCAGAAACCGGCGAACAGAAACATTTCCGGCGAGCCGAATTCGCAGCAAAACACGAATCAGTTGACACGATTCCGTATATCAATCGATTCCTGACCATACCAGCAACTCAAAAACGTCTTTATTTCTTGTTTATAACCCCTGGAATCAGTTTTCCGGCCACTTCGGCCATTAAAACCGGCGATGCACGAAGTTTTCCGACAAGCAGCGATTTTTGCTAAAATCTTAACCAAATTTAACGTACTATATACCAAAATAAAGCTTGAGCAATATACAATCTATATACATGATCAAAACAAGCCAAATATAGCTTAATCAAAAATCCCCAAATTCGGATATAAACCCTAAAATTACGAATTTACAAATCACTAGTCGTTTGAATGATTTGAGGGCATAAACAGAAAAAACATGAAAATCTGAACATTTTGGTTACTCATACTTCAAATTCTGAAGTCTGCATCACCCTCAAATTTGGGTTTGATTCTCAGAACTTTTCAAGAACACCAAGAACACATATTCAAAGAATTTTTAGAAAATTAAACCTCAATTTATATATGATACCGAACCCTATTTTTGAAGTATAATATACCAAATCGACCAGAAAAACATACTCTACAACATGGAAGCATCAAATCACATCAACAACATCAAGAACAAATTTTCATAATTTAATTATCAAATAATTCGAATATAAATAAATAAATAAGAAAATTACCATGATTTCTGGGCAGAAACTGATGATTGATTCAGAAAGAAGATTTCGAGAGCTTCGTTTTGATATGCTGCACGCCCGAATCGGAGTTCGATAACACCTTCGTTCTTGTGTTTGATTCTCAGGAACGTATCGGTTTCTCGGGTTTTTCTCTGTATTTACGGTATTTTAACTGGTTGCAAATGAATAAACGAAATAAACGAAATAAGAAATAGGCTATTTATATTTATGGAATATTGGATCGTTCTGGATCGTTTTGGATCGTTAAATTAGTTGCTTAGCCGCTAAGTAACTGTAAAAACGATACAATTCAATACCAGAATTGGATAATTATCAAAACCGAGCTTTTTATAAAACACTATATACGAAAATAACGTAAAAATATCCCGTCTCTCGAGAATACGGGTTTTTGTTGATTACCGAAATAACTATCGTATCGAAAATCTTGCGCCGGGCCGCGCACGGGTCAAACCGTAATCCGAATTGAAAAAGTCAAAACACGGAAAATGTCCGAAATTACCAGATTAGGTTAGGAAGGAGTTTTCGGAAGAGTTTCGGGTTGTAAAAACGCAAAAACGGTTAAAGTCGGACGATTCCCGGCTTTATAAAATAATTTTGGTAATTATTCAGAAAATAATTAATAATTCATAAATCAATATAAAATCATCTAACAGTCCAAAAATTACCAGAAAAATATCACAATTATCTATATTCTATTCTGAACATATAAAAATTAGAACACTCAAGGAATATCACATATAAACACCCAAACATCAATTCCACTTATCATATAATTCACAAAAATTCACATAAAAATCACATAATAATTCTAAATAATTATAATAATAATATTTAAAAATATGGGATATTACAATCTACCCCCCTTATAAGGATTTTGTCCTCGGAATCAGCAGAAGAAAGCACTAAGGGTTTTCTAACCAACTTTCCAAATCTTGTAAACGTAACTTTTCTCAAAATTTCTAATAACACTGCAATTCCTTATACCATACAGTTACCACATGAGCTTCACTCTCCATTATTATTCCATCTACATCTTTTGACCAATTCCTCAATAGAATCACTTTTACTAATCGCGAGAAAGAAGAATAGAGAGAAAGATAGAGAGAAGAAAAGAAAGAAAAATAGAGAGAGAAATAAAAGAACAGATTGACTTCGTTATATGCCACCGATATTCTAATCGCATTACAATCCACTGTCGTCCTTGGTAATTCCATCACATCGCTTTACTCTGACTTGACCAAGATAACTCAACTTAACTTGATTGGCATACCTTTGAATATTTGAGATAATAAAATCATAGAATTTCAAAGAGAAAATAATTTTGTAGCATAACAGGATAGAATCTGAATTTGAGAAAAAGTATTGTTGAAATGAAGGAATAACTGAGAGATCAATATTATCAAACGAACTTAGTATTGCGTGTCCAAATTAAGACACTACTAAAGGTTGTTAACCTTCATGTATTCACAATACACACAAGTGATGGCGTCCCATCCAACTCCTATCACACAGACAGGTATACCTTGTGTCCCCTATAGTTAGGGTTGTTCATCTCAGTCAGAATAAAAGAATATGAAAGAAATTGAAAATCAAATGAATAAAGCTGACAAGATTTCAAAGCTGATATTTCTGAAGGAAATGAAATCCAGAGAACAAAATTTCTGACACCAAATGAGCAAGTGGTGTCACATCACCAAGAAACTATCCACCAAATAAGAAAAGTGGAAGTTCAATATCACAACTTGACAAAGCTATCAAAACATGAACAATAGGCTTCATGACAACCTCTGGCACATTTAAAACACATTTATGATTGAAAATGAGTGTTAGGGAATATATCCTCTAACAATTACTTCTTTTGAGAGATGTCAAAAGGAATTATAGAAAGAGAAGGTATTGCCAAAGTCTTAATATTTATCTTCAATTTGAACTATCCTGTTGACTCGTCGTCCGATTCTAGACACTTCTTCATGTTTTAAGGATATCGATAATCTTCATCGTCGTCAAATCGTAGTAGCCTCGAAAGATTCCACCATATAAGTTTGCAGTTTCCCGGAGTTCCATCCAGCTCAACACAGCCATCTCGAATGAATGCGCCTATCTTAGCTTACTCGTTGGTACTATATCCAATAGTCCAACAGGAACTCGATATGAGCTCAAACGTCCTCACATAGCTATACACACTCCTACACACTCTCGTTTCTAGTTTACTATAACCTCAGCTCTGATACCAACCTGTAACGCCCCCAAATCCGGGGTCATAGGATTTGGTCGTCATTATAAAACTTCAATCCAAATTAACCTGTTAAATCAATAAATAAATTCCAGCGGAAGATAATTATCATAAATGACCCCAAATTACTCCAAGATCTTTTAAGGTTACAGTTCTAGAAACAAGATATCCAAATTCTACAAATAAATTTTTCACTTTCTTTTAAAACTCTTTTCAATAATTCTCAACCTTAAAACTTAACCCGCTAGTATAACTTCGAAAAGAAGTATACTAGTCCCAAATACAATACACAATTATAATATAATATAATATAAATAACTTTACACAATAAAACTTACACTAGCCCGCAAACCCTGGATCAACCACCTTCCAAAAGCTTCTTCTTTACTTCCTCGAATTATGCAGCTAAACAACGCAAGCTAATCCTCACTGGAGGTTAAATTTAAAAACAGGCAAGTATGAGCGGAAGAAATGCTCAGCAAGATCATTATAGCATATATAGGGTCGTTTGATATAAAACCGACATCTGCATTAGAGCAGAACATTTTTAAAATCATAGTTGCTAAATCATAAATTTTAGTTGAGGAATTCCAGATTTAATTCCTTAATTATATTCAAAACCATTTTGATATTTGTGAGCAAAACGCTTCAGCACTACTTTGAATCTTGACGAGAATAAAACTCGTAAAACAGTGTTTACGGAAATATCGTAAACAATTCTAACATGAAACAATGATTATGGATCGAATCGTAAACTTTACTCAAAACCGAACTCTTGAAATTAATACTTATTTTGTTATCATATCAAATTAGATATCACTAAGAACTTTGATGCTCACAACATTCCATACTGAAGTCAACACCAATCATCTGTACTAATACCATCTTTGATATTTAACAACAAACTAAGTATCCTCAAAATAAGAAACTGAATCAAAACCACATTTCATCTTTTGTCCGAAAATAAAATACTTAATAAATCATTCCTTGTAAGATGTCAAAATCAATATAATAATTTTGATTGGAACCAAATTATGCACTATGTTGTTCCTGATGATCAGTCATGAAACAACACCGGTATCCCGTAACCATACCGTTAATATAGGTACTACCCGTATCCCGAAGACATACGGTACCTATAGGGCGCCAGAAAAGGCATAACAAGCCTTGTAAGATATTACACTTCCGTATTACACTTCTGTATAATAGCTCACGCTGGACCGGTGCCTCGGCCTCTTACGCTACCAGTAACCATCAAATCTCAAAACCTTTTATTGAAAAAGGGGTCATAATACTCGACACCCAAAATAATTTTATTCCCCCATTAACTTGGGTAGGAATATTCACAACCAAATCACTTTTCTCAAAATCCAAAACATTTATAAATCCAGAAATTGGATAAGTAAAATCACTTGACTATTTTGAATATAGAATAGCAGATGAGTATTTGCATAAACAGAACTATTTAATTCAGCGATATGCAAAACATTTATCTATTCCGAACAGAGAATAGGGAAAACAATACTTGCATAATATGATTCGAAATAAATGTCACTTGAATGATAAGTGAAGTCAGGGGTACTTGCCTTTGAGATTTAGCAGTTAGTCACACTCGCAAAGACGCATCTATCCTGACATTCTGTCTTAAAATATCACCATCTTTCTTTTCAACACTTCATCGATATGCTGCTCCTGCGATTGCTAGAAGCCAGCTACCCAATACCATTCCATCTCATTCTTTATCCAACGTCTTGTCCTGATCAACTTGAGAGATCCGCATCTCTAATTAAAATATAGAACTTTAATCGTCTAAACGATAATTACTCGACGAACTGCGCGTCAAACCCTATTGTCTACCCATACGACAACCCGCATATAAAGAAGACGGTCAAACACAAGACCATTGACCCACGTATGCACATAATTCACGTAGCATATAAACACATAACTCACGTATCACATAATTCACGTAGCATGTAAACACATAACTCACGTATCACATAATTCATATAACACAGGACTCAGTTCATCAAAAGGGTCGACTCGGTACGTTTAAAACTGAAATCAGGTCAAAAATATGATTTATCGATCAAAATCGACTCAGAATGATTCGTAAAACAAGCGACCTTTCGAAACCAAAGGATTTGGGTCTCGAAAGTATTTTTATTGAAAGCGGAATATTTTTCTGAGTCTGGAGGCGTTCGTTTCGTATTAAACGGACGAGCGGTTAATTTATTATGAATTTTTGAACATTTTTCAGAATAAAAATGATCTCCGAATCATTTAATAATAAAAATAATAGGGTTCAAACACCCTAAAATAATTTATAAGATTTATCGAGCCCGAAAAATAATTTAAAATAATATTTTAAAGCTCGAAACTATTTTTCAGAAATTTTTAAATCAAGAATAATTAATTAAATTTAATTAAATAATCAATTAAAATTAATTAATAACTAATTAAATTAATTAATCAATTAATATTTAAATTAATTGAATAATTAAATAATTAATTATCAACTAAAATTAATTAATTAATTAATTTGGATTTATTTTTGAATTAAAAATAAATTTTCAGAAAAAAAAAATAATATTTAGAATTAAAATGCATTTTTCAGAAATTAAAACAGAATTTTTGATTTATTTTAAAACAAAATTCCAGAAACAACATTTAGGAAAGGGAATTGGGGAAAAATGGATCGAAGCCGGGTTTAAGGACGGGTCACAACCGGGTCGACGAGGAACAGCCGACCCGCCGGACCTTCTTCCAGAAACCGGCGAACAGAAACATTTCCGGCGAGCCGAATTCGCAGCAAAACACGAATCAGTTGACACGATTCCGTATATCAATCGATTCCTGACCATACCAGCAACTCAAAAACGTCTTTATTTCTTGTTTATAACCCCTGGAATCAGTTTTCCGGCCACTTCGGCCATTAAAACCGGCGATGCACGAAGTTTTCCGACAAGCAGCGATTTTTGCTAAAATCTTAACCAAATTTAACGTACTATATACCAAAATAAAGCTTGAGCAATATACAATCTATATACATGATCAAAACAAGCCAAATATTGCTTAATCAAAAATCCCCAAATTCGGATATAAACCCTAAAATTACGAATTTACAAATCACTAGTCGTTTGAATGATTTTAGGGCATAAACAGAAAGAACATGAAAATCTGAACATTTTGGTTACTCATACTTCAAATTCTGAAGTCTGCATCACCCTCAAATTTGGGTTTGATTCTCAGAACTTTTCAAGAACACCAAGAACACATATTCAAAGAATTTTCAGAAAATTAAACCTCAATTTCTATATGATACCGAACCCTATTTTTGAAGTATAATATACCAAATCGACCAGAAAAACATACTCTACAACATGGAAGCATCAAATCACATCAACAACATCAAGAACAAATTTTCATAATTTAATTATCAAATAATTCGAATATAAATAAATAAATAAGAAAATTACCATGATTTCTGGGCAGAAACTGATGATTGATTCAGAAAGAAGATTTCGAGAGCTTCGTTTTGATATGCTGCACGCCCGAATCGGAGTTCGATAACGCCTTCGTTCTTGTGTTTGATTCTCAGGAACGTATCGGTTTCTCGGGTTTTTCTCTGTATTTACGGTATTTTAACTGGTTGCAAATGAATAAACGAAATAAACGAAATAAGAAATAGGCTATTTATATTTATGGAATATTGGATCGTTCTGGATCGTTTTGGATCGTTAAATTAGTTGCTTAGCCGCTAAGTAACTATAAAAACGATACAATTCAATACCAGAATTGGAAAATTATCAAAACCGAGCTTTTTATAAAACACTATATACGAAAATAACGTAAAAATATCCCGTCTCTCGAGAATACGGGTTTTTGTTGATTACCGAAATAACTATCGTATCGAAAATCTTGCGCCGGGTCGCGCACGGGTCAAACCGTAATCCGAATTGAAAAAGTCAAAACACGGAAAATGTCCGGAATTACCAGATTAGGTTAGGAAGGAGTTTTCGGAAGAGTTTCGGGTTGTAAAAACGCAAAAACGGTTAAAGTCGGACGATTCCCCGCTTTATAAAATAATTTTGGTAATTATTCAGAAAATAATTAATAATTCATAAATCAATATAAAATCATCTAACAGTCCAAAAATTACCAGAAAAATATCACAATTATCTATATTCTATTCTGAACATATAAAAATTAGAACACTCAAGGAATATCACATATAAACACCCAAACATCAATTCCACTTATCATATAATTCACAAAAATTCACATAAAAATCACATAATAATTCCAAATAATTATAATAATAATATTTGAAAATATGGGATATTACAGCACTGGAAGAGGAACTACAAGGTTTACCTTGCAGAATTGAAGAAGAAGAAGGGTAGTAAGACTACCACTTCTGATTCAGGCATGTTCATGATCGAAGTTAATATGTCACTAGCTCAAATTTCTACTTGGGTATTATATACCGCCTGTGGTTCTCATATTTGCAATTTGTTGCAAGGACTAAAAGGAAGTAGGACTTGTGGCGCCCTCCAAACCCGGGTAAGAAGTTTGGGGTCCACAAACACCCCTTATTTATAACCTGCTTATAATAATAATAAAGATAATAATAATGTGCAGTGACCCTACTTACCAACTATCACGGACCGCAACAGGTTAAAGTATGCACACAAGCCAAACACACCTACTTATATTACAAACGTTCAAATCCCAACTATTCCAAACTCATAACTTAGTATTAAACATTATTACAAACTTTTAAAAACTCAAATTATCCCAAAAGAAGCCTACTAGCTTAGCTCGATCAACCTGAACCCCTAGCTCTCGCGCTGGACTGGGGATCCTCGGTACCAACCGATTCCTTCTTAACTGGAAAATAACATAAACAATATTGCACAAATGAGCTAACTAGCTCAGCAAGTCACAATGACAAAACTGAGAATAATGATCATCAGGTAAATATGATTATGATATCAGGTGAACAATGGATTATGATTTAGAATTGGATATTATATTTTCATGTTAAAAACCAAGGTTAGGCTGCTGATCAGTCACACACTAACCCCGAGCAAAGCACACAACACTGCTCTAACTACTGGATCCAGGGCACACATTGGCCTAACTTGACCATTATATGGTCTGACCACGTATCTGGTCCACAATTTTATAAAAATAATCCAATTCTAACATAATAACATAATAACAGAATGAGCAATAATAAACAATAACCAGAATCATTAACAACATTTGACGTTCAATAATGAAATGGTTTTAATCTGTATAAGAATCAAAAGAGCATTTTCAAAGTTTGGATGCTAGGTAATGAAAGAATTAGATAACAATGAATCAATGTTTCAGGGTTTCAAGGATTTGGTCTTTCAAAGCATAAAATACAATGGTTTGAATGTGTAAGCAATCTGGTTCAGTGTTTGATATGTAGTTTGTATATATTTGTGGAGTAGTATCGTATATTTGAGGTTCATATTTGGGTATACAACAATTGATGGTCTAAAAAGAATCAGGTTTACGGCTCAAGATCAATAACTTGAAATCAAGGTTTAGGGTTCAGTGCTTCGAAGCACTTGCAATATAAAACAGGAATATCAATCACGACAATATCTCGAGAAAGTTCAGAACACTTGCCTGGTACTAGCTTACTACACTGCACTTGCTCTCAATCACCACTGTTTTATCTCCTTGACTATCTGTTTCCCTTTCCTAAGATTCTAACTACCCTTCGTTAACTCATACGACTGTATTCGATATATGCTTCTATCTACCCTTCGTTTCACCCAAATCCGATTAACGGATTGAAAGTTACGCAATAAACAAGTAAATATCGAATACACAGACCGACAGTCAACCAAAAAGTCACATATAACACATAGCACGTCACATAATCAATAGTATATTATTTATAAAGAAGTCTGGGGTCATAAACAGGGTTTCGGGTACTTAAAATGATTTTTAAAATATTTTTCGGAATTAAAACGGATCGTTGGATCAATATTGGAATAATAAACAGGGTTCGGCTGGCCAATTCTGGCTTCAAAATAATTATATAATAATTATCGAGCCTTGAAAATAATTCAAAATAGTATTTTAAAGCTCGAAACTATTTTTCAGAATTTTTAAATCATTTTTAAGTAATTAAATCTAATTAAATAATTAATTAAAGTCAATTAATAATTAATTAAATCAATTAATCAACTAATTTTCAAATTAATTGACTAATTAATCAATTAAAAATTAACTGAAATTAATTAACTAATTAATTCAGATTTATTTTTGAATTAAAAATAATTTTTTTGGAATTAAAATAATAATTTTAGAATTTTCAGAAATTAAAATCAAATTTTTATAATAAAAATAAATAGGAAATATGATTTTTGAATATTTTTAAAACAGGAATCCTAAATTTGCAAACTCTGGAAACTTCAGGGACCAAACTTCATCGTCCCCAAAAGTCCAGGTACCAAACTGCAATTTACACCCCCCATCGCCGGAAAATATAGGGGTGGCCGGAGAACTCAATTCCGGCACCCTCACCTCACCATCTGCTCCAGATTTACACTAAACAACATCAGGAATCTATTCGTGCAATCAAAACACATCAATAACCCCAAACTTGGCCGGAAATTGGCCAAGAACATCGCCGGTTTCCGACGAAACATCGAAAATTTAAAAAGACAACTCCCTACGATTCAAGAATCCTCTGTTAACGAGGTATATACCAATCGATTGAAAATTTCATAAGGAACATAATCCACTATAAATCAGCAGCTAATAACCCCTAAATCAAAAAGCCCCAAATTTCAATTAAAAATATTCATACGGGTTATAAACCCTAATTTTAAAATTCGAGAATTAAACCCACTTTTGAGCATGTTATTGAACACCAAATCAGACGTATGACATATGAAAATCATCAGGAAAACAAGCTCTACAACATGCAATCATCAAATCATACAAACAATCATCCAAACAAAAATTCATATTTTTAATAAAAATAATTCGAAATTAAATAAAAATATAGAAAAATAACCTTGATTTCTGCAGTTCTGAAACTTGAAGAAACTGAAAGAACACCTTAAAACCTCTGTTTTGGTTACTCGAGTGTTCCAAACGGAGATCAATAAGACCTTCAGTTTGGGGTTTGATTTTTAGAAGGGTTTATGAATATAAGGATTTTCTCTGAAAATTATATAATTATTTGTCTGCAAATGATTTTGATACGAAATAAAATACGGGAAAAGGCTATTTATAATTACGGAAAATTAGTTTCCCGTCGGATCATTCCAGATATAAAACGGTACGTTTATTTATAAAAACTGATCCAATCGGTATCGGTTTTCAGGACAGTTATCCAAATCAGTACAATTTGTACTACGGTCTTGGTCTCAGCGCCTGGTTACACGTATTACGAGGTGATAATTGGGATAGTTTAATAAAAAGCTCCCGTTTATCAAAAATACGAGTTTTATTGATTTACCGAAATGAATATTGTATCGAAAATGTTGCACCGGGACCCGCGCAGGACAAACCGTACGCCCGATCGAAAAAGTCGAACCATGGAATATGCTTTGAATATTACAATTAGGTTAGGAAGGATTCTCGGAAGAGTTTCGGGTTCCAAAAACGTAACAAAGGATGACGTCGGTTGGTTCCCATTTTTATAAAATAGATTTCAAATACTCGGAAAAAGATTTTATAAATTTCACATGATCCTTATAAATCCATAAATCAACATAAAAATAATTAGGAAGATATGACAATTATCTATATTTTATTTTTGGACATATAAAAATTAAAATACTCAATTAATAATTTTAAACATCCAAACACATTTAACACTTAACAATTAATTCACAGAATGGATACTAAACACATATATTAATTATTTATTAACAAAAATAATTACACGATATATCCCGGATATTACATCCTTCCCCACTTAAAAGGATTCTATCCTCAAAATCTCCTAAGAAAATAAATGAGGGTACATTTCTCTCATATCACCTTCTAACTCCCAGGTTGACTCTTCAACCTTTGGGTTTCTCCATAACACTCTTACTAGCTTCACCACTTTATTTCTCAATACCTTCTCTCTTTTCTCTAAGATCTCTATCGGACTCTCTACATATGACAAATCTGCCTGAAGCTCTATTGGCTCATATTCTATTACATGCCTGGAGTCTAGATTATATTTCTTAAGCATTGATACGTGAAAAACATTGTGAATGTGCTCCATGTGCGGAGATAACGCCAACTCGTAAGCTACTTTACCAACATGCTTTAGAATCTCAAAATGTCCGACATATCTTGGACTCAGTTTTCCTTTCTTTCCAAACCTCGTTAGTCCTTTCCACGGTGATACTTTCAGTAATACCAAGTTTCCTTCTTCAAATCCCATGTCTTTCCTTGACTGGTCTGCATATTTCCTTTGACGGTCTTGTGCTGCTATCAATCTTTTCTGGATTACTTCAACAACTTCCTTTGTCTGCTACACCAATTCAGGTCCAAGTATTTTCCGTTCTCCTACTTCATCCCAATGCATTGGAGATCTGCATTTGCGTCCATAAAGGGCTTCATAGGGTGGCATCCCAATACTGGCATGATAACTGTTGTTATAAGCAAACTCTACCAGAGGTAAATACTCGTCCCAACTTCCTTTAAAATCAATAGCACAAACACGCAACATGTCCTCGATTGTCTGGATCGTTCTTTCACTTTGGCCGTCCGTCTGGGGGTGATAAGCCGTACTCATATTCAATTTCGTTCCCAAACATTCTTGAAAACTTTTCCAAAATCTTGAATTAAACCTTGGGTCTCGATCAGATACGATAGACACAGGAACTCCATGTCGAACTTCAATTTCCTTCAGGTACATATGGACCAACTTGTTGAGCGAAAATCTTTCATTTATAGGCAGAAAATGAGCTGACTTGGTAAGTCTATCCACTATAACCCAAATGGCATCATGATTAGCCCTTGTCCTTGGTAATCCTGTTGGATTTTAGTCGCAGCGGGGGCATGGTAAAACACTTTTACACATATAAAATCCAAATAAAAGCATATAAATCGTGGTAAAAATATAGGGATCGATTACTAACCTTTAATATGCGATCCAAAAGCAACGTTCGGAGATCCTTAGCAGCTTCTCCTCAAACGTGAAGCACTCCACCGGTATCCACCAAGAAAACGACGTTAAGGAGGAGGAGGTGGAGAGAATTTGGTTTTCTAAAACTTTTGGGTTTTAGGGGTTCAAATAAAAATAGGGTCTATAATAGTATATTTATAGGCAAAATTTTCAGCTGAAATTTTCCCATAAATATTATTATTATTATCCCATTTATTATTCTCATTAATAATTAAAACACCTTTTAATTATTAATCCTTTTTCTAAACACTTTAGAAATAATTCTCTCTCTTGATTTAATTTCCAAAAATTAAATCCTTAATTAATAATATTAAAAACTTTTCTTAATTAATTTATAATCAATTAAATCTCATTTAATCAATTATTAAATTTGCCAATTAATTATTTATTTCACAAATAAATAATTATTAGCCATTATTAATTAATTCCTCCACCATAAAATCATTCTCTTTTTATGGTGTGACCCTGTAGGTTCAATATTAAGCCGGTAGTAGAAATAAATAATAATAAAACTATTTTATCATTATTTATATAAATTCTCTAATTTATTAAATATGATTAATTAATTAATCATATTTATTCTACATCGTGATGGATACTTCTCAATATATCGCGACTATCCGGATAATATGAATTCACTACTTAGAATACCAAGAACTTATTCAGTGAATAGTTACCGTACAATAAACTTCTTCTACCCTACAATGCCCCGATTAAATACAAGGCATGGATCTCGTGTCAAGCCTATCTTAATTTAATCACTTGTTTACCATTTACTATGCGTAGTTCTATGCAAATTAGAAACTCCTTTCTAATTTCATTCACTCTGGCCAGAGATTCCTGAACTAGCATAAGTAGATCAGCCTTGAACATATGCTTCCTTCACTGGAAGGGGTAGATCCTTTATTGATCATACACTATCTTCGTGTACAAATTCCTATACCCAGTAGAGCCCTAATAATTGTCCCTGGAGACTAAGAACTAAACCAAAGCATAGTTCAGTGTACACAAGATGACTATGATAACCTCAAGTCTAAGGATACTTGTACAACTATCACTATATGAACAACTGCTGACACGTGAGTGAACTCCATCAGTTGTTCAGCTGTGCGAGTCATGTTCAGTGAACTTATTCTATAATAAGCACCTACATACTAGCTATAGTGTCACCATACAAATGTCTATGAGAACATACATCCTTCATAATGAAGCAAGCATAGTATGTACCGATCTCTACGGATTATTAATTACCAGTTAGTAATCCTACTACCAGGAACTATTTAAGTTTAGAGTTATCATCTTTTAGGTCTCACTATTATGATCTCATCATAATCCATAAAAAACTTTACTCTAAACTATGGTATATCTTATTTACACACTTAAATAGATAGAGCCCGTAATAAAAACAAAATAAGTCTTTTATTAATATCAATGAAATCAAAACAGATTACACAGGAAGTTATTCCTAAATCCTAATTTATGATTGGACTTAGGACATATTCCTTTCAATCTCCCACTTGTACTAAAGCCAATCACTCTGGTATCTAATACCCATCTTGTCTTTATGATGATCAAAGTGACTTTCATAAAGTAGCTTTGTGAGTGGGTCTGCTATGTTGATATTTATGTCAACTCTAATTCAATACAATATAAGAAATGTTACCACGCTCCCACTAACCCTTTTGTAGACGCATGGTTCATCTACGTTTTTGATAAAATCAAACTCTTTGATTGTCTCATCAAAACGAATGTTCCATCTTTCGAGAAGCTTGCTTTAAACCATATATGGTTCGCAGTAGCTTACACACTAGGCTTTCATTTCCCTTGGAAAGAAAACCATCTGGCTATATGCCAGATCTCATAGTCGTAGTAAGCAGCAATCGCAAGCAAAATCCGAACTGATTTTAACAGGGCTATAGGTAAAAGGTTTCATCAAATTCAATCCATTGCCTTTGTTTGAATCCTTTTGCCAAAAGCCTGGCCTTAAAGGTCTCCACCTGGCCATCTGCTATAATCTATCTTTTGTATACCGTATACATAGATTCCATTCTGGATTTCATGGCACTATGACATTTCTCTGAGTCAACACTACTCATAGCCTCATTATAGGTTACAGGGTCGTCATCATCAATGATCGACAACTCATTGTCATTCTCAATGACAAGGCCATAATACCTCTCAGGTTGGCGAGACACTCTCCCTGATCTATGAATGGGTTGTTCCACAAAAGGTTGTTCAGTCAGAACAGGTGTTTCCACTTGAACCGTAGTAGTTTGTGCTTCTTGAACTTCATCAAGTTCAATTTTGCTCCCACTGTTTCCTTCAAGGATAAACTCCTTTTCCAAGAAGGTAGCATGTATGGAGACAAACACCCGATGATCGGTGCAAAAGTAATACCCTAAAGTCTCTTTAGAATATCCCACAAAACTACATTTTACGGATCGAGATTCCAGCTTATCTGGGTCAACTTTCTTGACATAAGCTGGACATCCCCAAATCTTAACGTGTTTAAGACTCGGTTTCCTTTCTTTCCATATCTCATACGAAGTTTGAGGAACAGATTTTGGAAGGCACCATATTCAGTAAATATGCTGAGGTTTCCAATGCATAACTCCATAGGAATACTGGAAGATTTGCATAGCTCATCATGGACCGAACTATGTCTAACAAAGTTCGATTTCTCCTTTCAGATACCAATCTGGAGGAATCCACTAGGAGACTATACCATTTACTTTGAGATAATCTAGAAACACTCCATTAAAGTATTCACCACCTCGATCTAATCGAATAATTATAATACTATGTTTGGTTTGTTTCTCCACTTCATACTTATACTCTTTGAACTTTTCAAAGGCTTCAGACTTGTGTTTCATCAAACACATATCTGAATCTAGATCTATCATCTATGAAAGTAATGAAGTATGAAAATCCACCCATGGCTTGCGTAGACATTGGTCCACATACATCTGTGTGTACCATTCCTAGCAAATTTGCAGCCCTCTCTCCATGTCTACTAAATGGAGACTACAGTGCCACAATGAAGTGAGATTTTCATCATCCCTTTTCTTTTATTAGTTTGTTCAATCTGAAGTAAATTATGTCACATTTATACAGACCATTATTTAAAGTACCACGTCCATAAAGAATATTATCTCTAAGAATAGAACATTCATTATTCTCAATAATAAATGAAAATCCAGCCAAGTCTAACATGAGAATAATATTCCTCACAATCGAGGGAACAAAATAACAATTATTTAAAACAATAGTCTTGCCCGTAGGCATATGTAAATGAAATGATTCTACATCTTCAGCAGCAACTCTTGCTCCATTTCCCATCAGTAGAATCACCTCCTCTTCCTCAAGAGTCCTACTTCTCCTTGGTCCCTGCAACAAATTGCAGATATGAGAACCACAGGCGGTATCTAATACCCAAGTAGAAATTTAATTTAATGGCATATTCACTTCTATCATGAACATACCTGAATCAGAAGCGGTAGTCTCACTACCCTTCTTCTTCTTCAATTCTGCAAGGTAAACCTTGCAGTTCCTCTTGCAGTGCCCCACCTTGTTACAGTGAAAGCAAACAACCTTGCTCTTGGGGTCTTCAGCTTTTGGTGGAACCAGCTTTTCTTCACCTACTTTCTTCTTCTTGGAAGAGTTCCCCTTCCTTTTCTTAGGATTGGAACCTTCACCAATTAGAAGAACAGAACTCTTCTTAGGGGGAAAATTCGATTCCGCAGTCTTCAACATGTTGTGGAGTTCAGGCAGGCTGACATCCAACTTATTCATGTGAAAGTTCACAACAAACTGCGAGAACGAACTCGGAAGCGATTGCAAGACCAAGTCTTGGCTCAGCTCCCCATCCATGGCAAAACCAAGTTATCCAAGACGTTCAATCAAATTGATCATCTTAAGTACATGGTCATTCACAGATGATCCCTCAGACATCCTACAACCGAACAGCTCCTTCGATATCTCATATCGAGCTGTCCTCCCCGCCATATCATACAACTCTTGTAGATGCATTAGGATAGTGTGAGCATCCATATGTTCATGTTGCTTCTGTAGCTCAATGTTCATGGAAGCTAGCATGATGCATTGAGCAACATTTGCATCATCTATCCACTTACGATAGACAATATGTTCATCATTATGTGCATCACTAGCAGGTTCAGTAGGCTTAGGTGAGTCAATCATGTATTCCAGCTTCTCAATCCTGAGAACAATTCTCAAGTTTCGAAACTAGTCAGCATAATTAGGACCAATCAACTTGTGAGCATCTAATATGCTCCTGAGTGATAGTGCATAAGACATAATGTATATTTTAAATCTGTAAATTATAAACACATAACAACACTTAGCAAATATTCGATTTCATTTTAAAACACTATATGAATCGGGTCTTTATTCATAAGTGGCTCCCACTAGTTTATCTAATTTATTCAACCCCCTACGTGAAAAATTAAGCATTCATAATCCTAGTGGGAATAGGGATCCTACATTCCATTACACAACCCCGGCTGTAGCACGAACCGCCATGTAATGTTTAATAGGCAGACAACTCTTGTCAATTACATCTAATGTTATTCCCTAATCAAACTTTAGCCTCTTGAATAATTGAGTCACGGCTATGGCACGACAAACTCAATATTCTAAGTCAAGTCTAACCCAACATTCTGTACAATTGAATCAGTCCCCAAAGGCCCACGGCTGTGGCACGTACCGACCTTTAGATTCTTATTCAATGTACACATCTCTATGTAATAGACAAGTATTTCTTATTTCGAAATCAAAGCCCTCGGCTGTAACACGAACCGATAATGATTCAAAAAATAAGAACTACTTTCTATCATGTTGGAAGGCTATGACCGACACACGCCCGTTGTATCATTGGCCAATTACTACTTGATATTATTTAATTTTAGAGGGATTATATTACGTTACAATCATAATCATATTATAAAGAGATTCTTCCTTTTAAATTAAATATTTCAAATCAATAATCAATAATCAGATGATTCCCAGATCGGGTGGAGCATTATAAATAGGCGTCACTTAATAACCCTTTCTAACAGATAGAAATCTGTTGTTGACAGAATCATCCTTTCTCTCATATCGAAAATTCATATTCAATTACGTGTTTCACAAACACAAGAATCTCATGATTGTATTCATAATATTGTTATTAAGGTTATGAAACAATTTCACTATACTAGGTTGTCTAACAAACGCCTTATATTCATTTAAGTTCACCTAAATCTATCATCGCATGATAAACTAAGCATATATCACATATATAAACATGAATAAACATCAAGGTAGGCATGTTATATCATCTACCACATTAGTCTAAGCATTATACATCTCTATGTATCACATGAAGTATTTAAAAGCAGTTAAAACAGTTAAAAACAACTTTAAAACACTTTCGGAAATATAAACAGTTCAAAACTTTTATATAAACTAAAATTGATCACTCCATTAGATCCGTCTCGGAAAAACGAATCCAACGGTATATTGCACGCCTAAAACGGAGTTACGAAACTCCCAGAAAATTAATTTTAATGTAAACAGTCGGGCTGTAACGCATTACAGGAACGCGTTACAAGCCCTGTAACGCATTCCGGTGATGCGATACAACCCTTTTAACCAATTAAAAGGTGTAATGCATTCCGTGAATGCGCCACAGGGTGTAACGCATTCCCGGAATGCGCGACACCTCTTTTTTTTTCTTTGCTGCAGCAGCCGCCGTCTTTTTCCTCGATCGCCGTGCCTGACAGCGCCTGACAGCCGTACCTGTTTTGTGTCTTCTTCTTCCGTGCATTCATTCAACACAACAGACTTACAGCAGATACAAACATATATATATACTATATATACAAATATTTACTTATTTAATTACGAATTTAATTGTAAGAACTTCAAAAATTCATAATAAAAAATCTATACATCATAAAATTATGAAAAAAATACCAAGACGATCTACAACACTTATAGAACCCAGATCAACATTCAAAATTATTCTGAGAAACGATTTCTCATCAGACAAAATTAGTCCATGATATAACTTGTAAAAATCATAATTAATTCATACAAGCACATAAAATTCTGAAATTTTTACCACAGATCTATATGCATACAACCTATGCTCTGATACCATTGTTGGATTTTAGTCGCAGCGGGGGCATGGTAAAACACTTTTACACATATAAAATCCAAATAAAAGCATATAAATCGTGGTAAAAACATAGGGATCGATTACTAACCTTTAATATGCGATCCAAAAGCAACGTTCGGAGATCCTTAGCAGCTGCTCCTCAAACGTGAAGCACTCCACCGGTATCCACCAAGAAAATGACGTTAAGGAGGAGGAGGAGGTGGAGAGAATTTGGTTTTTTAAAACTTTTGGGTTTTAGGGGTTCAAATAAAAATATGGTCTATAATAGTATATTTATAGGCAAAATTTTCAGCTGAAATTTTCCCATAAATATTATTATTATTATCCCATTTATTATTCTCATTAATAATTAAAACACCTTTTAATTATTAATCTGTTTCTAAACAGTTTAGAAATAATTCTCTCTCTTGATTTAATTTCCAAAAATTAAATCCTTAATTAATAATATTAAGAACTTTTCTTAATTAATTTATAATCAATTAAATCTCATTTAATCAATTATTAAATTTTCCAATTAATTATTTATTTCACAAATAAATAATTATTAGCCATTATTAATTAATTCCTCCACCATAAAATCATTCTCTTTTTATGGTGTGACCCTGTAGGTTCAATATTAAGCCGGTAGTAGAAATAAATAATAATATAACTATTTTATCATTATTTATATAAATTCTCTAATTTATTAAATATGATTAATTAATTAATCACATTTATTCTACATCGTGAGGGATACTTCTCAGCATATCGCGACTATCCGGATAATATGAATTCACTTCTTAGAATACCAAGAACCTATTCAGTGAATAGTTACCATACAATAAACTCCTTCTACCCTACAATGTCCCAATTAAATACAAGGCATGGGTCTCGTGTCAAGCCTATCTAATTTAATCACTTGCTTACCATTTACTATGCGTAGTTCTATGCAAATTAGAAACTCCTCTCTAATTTCATTCACTCTGCCCAGAGATTTCTGAACTAGCATAAGTGGATCAGCCTTGAACATTCGCTTCCTTCACTATCTTCGTGTACAAATTCCTATACCCAGTAGAGCCCTAATAATTTTCCCTGGAGACTAAGAACTAAACCAAAGCATAGTTCAGTGTACACAAGATGACTATGATGACCTCAAGTCTAAGGATACTTGTACAACTATCACTATGTGAACAACTGCTGACACGTGAGTGAACTCCATCAGTTGTTCAGCTGTGCGAGTCATGTTCAGTGAACTTATTCTATAATAAGCACCTACATACTAGCTATAGTGTCACCACACAAATGTCTATGAGAACAGACATCCTTCATAATGAAGCAAGCATAGTATGTACCGATCTCTGTGGATTATTAATTACCAGTTAGTAATCCTACAACCAGGAACTATTTAAGTTTAGAGTTATCATCTTTTAGGTCTCACTATTATGATCTCATCATAATCCATAAAAAGCTTTACTCTAAACCATGATATATCTTATTTAAACACTTAAATAGATAGAGCCCGTAATAAAAACAAAACAAGTCTTTTATTAATATCAATGAAATCAAAACAGATTACACAGGAAGTTATTCCTAAATCCTAATTCATGATTGGACTTAGGACATATTCCTTTCAAATCCAACTATGAAATCCATGGCAATATGTTCCCACTTCCACTCTGGAATCTTCAATGGCTGTAGCAATCCACTTGGTCTTTGATGTTCGGCTTTAACTCTCTGACATGTATAACATCTGCTAACCCATTCCGCAATTTCTCTCTTCATATCTGGCCACCAATAATTTTCCTTTAAATCTCTGTACATTTTGGTACTCCCTGGATGGATTGAATACCTTGAATTATGAGCTTCCTGTAAAATTTCATTCTTTAGCTCTGTCACCGGTGGAATCCAAATTCTTGAAGAAAACCTAAGAATACCTTGATCATCCTTCTGCGTGCACCATTTCTCACCTACCAAATGATTCATATCTTGATCCATTATATTTTCCTGACACTTCTTCATTTTCTCTAGCAACTCCAGTTGAAAAGTCACACTGTACACTTTTGCTTCATTAGGCCTGCAAACGTTAATCTCCAATTCCAGTTTCTGAAATTCCTTATATATCTCTTCAGGTACTGATAACACATTTAACTTTTCCATCCGACTTAACGCGTCTGCTATAATGTTCACTTTACCGGGATGATAATTAATCGAGCTGTCGTAATCCTTGATCAATTCTAACCATCTCCTTTGCCTCATATTTAGTTCCTTCTGTGTGAATATGTACTTTAAGCTTTTGTGATCTATGAAAATCTCGTACTTTTCTCCATACAGATAATGTCTCCAAATTTTCAAAGCAAAAACTATGGCTGCTAGCTCTAAATCATGAGTAGGATATTTCTGTTCGTGTGGTTTCAATTGCCTTGACGCATACGCAATCACCTTATCGTACTGCATTAAAACACATCCTAGTCCTTTGTGGGAAGCATCGCTATAAATTACGAAATTCCCTTGATCGTCTGGAAGTGATAAAACAGGTGCTGTGATTAATTGTTTCTTCAATTTCTAAAAACTTTCTTTGCACTTGTCGTTCCATGTAAACTTTTCATTCTTCCGTGTAAGCTTTTTCAATGATGTTGCAATCCTTGAAAATTTTTGAACGAATCGATGATAATATCCAGCTAATCCCAAGAAACTTCTTACCTCGGTGGGTGTTCTCGGTCTTTCCCAATTTGTAATTGCCTCGATCTTTGCTGGGTCCACTTTGATCCCTTCATTACTGACTATGTGTCCTAAGAACTGAACTTCCTGTAGCCAAAACTCACACTTCGAGAATTTAGCATATAACTTCTTTTTCCTTAAAATTTCCAAATTTGTTTTCAAATGTTCCGCATGATCCTCTTCCGTTTTTGAATAAATTAAAATATCGTCTATAAACACAATAACGAACTTGTCCAAATACTCCTTGAAAATTCTGTTCATCGGGTCCATAAATGCTGCTGGGGTATTGGTCAATCCAAAAGACATCACTAAAAATTCATAATGTCCATACCTTTTTCTGAAAGCTGTCTTTGGTATATCTTCTGGCTTGATCTTCAGTTGATGATATCCCGATCTTAAATCAATTTTGGAGAAAAACTTGGCTCCCTTCAATTGATCAAACAAATCATCAATTCTGGGTAACGGATACTTGTTCTTGATTGTAAGCTTGTTGAGCTCCCTATAGTCGATACACAGTCTCATGCTTCCATCTTTCTTCTTGACAAATAATACCGGGGCTCCCCACGGGGATACACTGGGTCTGATTACTCCTTTCTCTAATAGCTCTTGCAATTGCTTCGCTAGCTCTTTCATCTCAACAGGCGCCATCCTATATGGGGCCTTGAATACTGGTTCTGTTCCAGGTGCTAAGTCGATTGCAAACTCAATTTCTCTATCTGGAGGAAGTCTTGGTAACTCGTCGGGAAACACGTCTGGAAATTTATTCATTACTGGAATATCTTCAAGTTTTGCTGGCTCCTGACTTCTGTCAATCACATATGCTACAAAATGGTCGCATCCTTGTCGTAATAACTTCTTGGCTTGAATCATCGTTAAGAATTTCTTTACTTGTTTCTGACCCTTGAACGTTACTATTCTTTCATCTGGTGTTTTCACCATTACCTTCTTATTTCGACAATCTATCTTAGCATCGTGCTTAGATAACCAATCCATCCCTAATATAACGTCAAATTCCCCTAACTTAAATGGTATCAAATCTACACAAAACTTACTACCTGAAATCTCAATCTCACAATTGCCACAAACTTGATTAACGGATATTCGTTCTTGATTTGCCAATTCCACATACATTATTTCATTTAAATACTCAACTGGACAATTTAACTTACTAACAAAATCTTGGAAAACAAACAATCGAGTTGCTCCCGAGTCTATTAACACTTTGGCACATAACGAATTCATATTAAGCGTACCTGCCACGACATCCGTATCCTGGATAGCATCCTTCACAGACATGTCAAAAACTCTAGCCCTTGGAGTCTCATTCACTGCTGAGGTAGATCCCATAATCCTCAATACATTACTGACTGGGGCTGGTGTATTGCAATCCCTGGCTATGTGTCCCGGTTTCCCATATTTAAAGCACATAAATCCAATGGCTGGAACCTTCACTGCTGGATTCCGGATAGGCTGATCCTTATTTGTTGGCTAATTTCGGCACTCCCATGAATAATGCCCTTTCTGATTGCACTTGAAACAAACTACATTCAACTTATTACAAACTCCCCCATGCTTCTTTCCACATACTTGACAATCTGGAAAAGTTAATCTCAACTGATTTGGCTGATTCGCATTAACTGGATGGTTGCCCTGGCTTCCGTCGCTTGTATTTTGTCTCCTGAAATTAAAATTACTCCTTGGCTGAAACTTGCCCTTCTTAAAATTTGGAAACTTCCCTGGTTGTGACTAACCTTCATTCCCTTCAAATTTCCTTTTCTTGCTTTGCTTTTCCTTCTAGGACATCTCACTCTCTGTCTCTGCGATCATAGCCTTCTGTACCACTCCTGCATAGGTATCCAATTCAAAAATGGCTACCTTCCCTCTGATCTATGGTTTCAAACCCTGCTGGAATCTTTTAGCTTTCTTCCTGTCAGTATCCACATACGACGGCACATACCTTGACAATTCCTCAAACTTACTCTCATAATCTGCCACCGACATATTCCCTTGCTTTAATTTTAAAAACTTCAGCTCCATCTGATCTTGGACAAATTGAGGAAAATACTTTTCTAAAAACAATTCCTTAAACTTCTCCCAAGTAATAACATCTGTACCTTCCAATGTCTTCACCATCTCCCACCAATAGGTGGCCTCATTCTTCAGATAGTAACTTGCAAACTCAACCTTCGGTTCTTCCTTTACTTTCACTAAGGCAAATGTCTTCTCTATTTCCTTTAACCAAACATTTGCTTCAATCGGCTCTAGGGATCCCTTGAATTCTGGTGGGTTTATTGCTTGAAAAGTTTTGAAAGTTACCTGGGGATTGGTCTTTCTTTGTTGTTGTTGTGCCAGGTGAACTGTATGTTGGGCCAAAATTTGGAGAATCTGGGCTATTGCTGGGTCCATGGGTCCTGGGTTCACATTTGGATTTGTATCATCTTGGTTGTTATTGTTGTTGGTTTCTTCATACTGGGTGTTGGTGCGGGTATTTCTTCTAGGAGGCATTTTTCTGTAAAGAATCAAACAACTTATTTAGCTTTTAAACCAAATTCTTTGTAGAAAAGAAAAGTTTTGTAAAACAGAAATATCTCCTTTTTGAAAACAGTTATAACTAAGTAAATTGCATGCTACTTTACAGAATATAAATAGTTATGAAAACAGGGTACATGGTATCACAGGGGTATAACTGGTGCAATGAATAAGGTAAAGTAAAACAGGTGCAATAAAATGAATGAAAATACTGAAAAGGAAATGTGCTGATATATATAGATCCAAAAGTTTTAGGTAGTACAAGCGTAAAGACGCTTCGGAAGTAAAAGTAAAAGGGTACAACAACCTACTCACTAGTCAGCATAGCTAGTCTATAAATACAACTCAAAAGTCTATTGATACACACTACACACTACTGTAGATACTATACAACCATCATAATACTGCTCAGCACCTCTGGATTTCTAACTCAACTCCAAGGAAACTCTGGTCCTGCCAGCCTCTCAAAGCCCTCCATCACCTCAGTAGCCCAGCCCATCAGTGCATCAGGGCCTCTGCCAGGTAGTGTAGATCCATGTAGCCTAGCCTCAAGAACCCTCCGTGTTACATGAATCTCCTCTCAAAGCTCTCTCACACCACGATCAACATCAGTAGTCCTAATGATATGCTGTAACTCTCTGATCTGGGCCAATAAGGAATCACGCTCCAATAGAAGAGCCTCATACCGGTAGTAAAGAACTGGGGGTAAGGTAGACTGGAATGGGGCACTCGTAACTGAATGTCCAGTAGAACCTGAATCAGCTGGTGGAGGTCCTCTGATAGGTGGCCTCATGCATGGGGGTGGAATAGCCTGTAGTGGTACGGGCTGCAACACAGGTGGAGGTAATATAGCCAACACTGGTGGAACAACAGGACGTGGATCTGATGACGGTACTCCAACTGAAGGCTCTGAGTGATCAGCTGATACGGGAATAAAAGAGTCGGCCATCGTTGCTATCTGAAATCATATCGCAATATAAGAATCTTGAACCATAACGCGAATTACACTAATACGTGTTATACCGAAGCACTCAACCTCTCGACGTTTTATATTTCTATTCCTTACTTCTAATCCTAACCCTCTACCCATTCCCGTCAACCTAGGCTTGTGTCAGTTACTTATAACCTGTAGCTCTGATACCAAACCTGTGGCGCCCTCCAAACCCGGGTCAGAAGTTTGGGGTCCACACACACACCTTATTTATAACCTGATTAAAACAATAATAAAGATAATAATAATGTGCAGTGACCCTACTTACCAACTACCACGGACCGCAACAGGTTAAAGTATGCACACAAGCCAAACACACCTACTTATATTACAAACGTTCAAATCCCAACTATTCCAAACTCATAACTGAGTATTAAACATTATTACAAACTTTTACAAACTCAAATTATCCCAAAAGAAGCCTACTAGCTTAGCTCGATCAACCTGAACCCCTAGCTCTCACGCTGGACTGGGGATCCTCGGTACCAACCGGTTCCTTCTTAACTGGAAAAGAACATAAACAATATCGCACAACTGAGCTAACTAGCTCAGCAAGTCACAATGATAAAATTGAGAATAATGATCATCAGGTAAATATGATTATGATATCAGGTGAACAATGGATTATGATTTAGAATTGGATATTATATTTTCATGTTAAAAACCAAGGTTAGGCTGTTGATCAGTCACACACTAACCCCGAGTAAAGCACACAGCACTGCTCTAACTACTGGATCCAAGGCACACATTGGCCTAACTTGACCATTATATGGTCTGACCACGAATCTGGTCCACAATTTTATCAAAACAATCCAATCCTAACATAATAATAGAATAAGAAATAATAAACAATAACCAGAATCATTAACAACATTTGACGTTCAATAATGAAATGGTTTTAATATGCATAAGGATCAAAAGAGCATTTTCAAAGTTTGGATGCTAGGTAATGAAAGAATTGGATAACAATGAATCAATGTTTCAGGGTTTCAAGGATTTGGTCTTTCAAAGCATAAAATACAATGGTTTGAATGTGTAAGCAATCTGGTTCAGTGTTTAATATGTAGTTTATATATATTTGTGGAGTAGTACCGTATATTTGAGGTTCATATTTGGGTATACAACAATTGATGGTCTAAAAAGAATCAGGTTTACAACTCAAGATCAATAACTTGGAATCAAGGTTTAGGGTTCAGTGCTTCAAAGCACTTGCAATATAAAATAGGAATATCAATCACGACAATATCTCGAGAAATTTCAGAACACTTGCCTGGTACTAGCTTACTACACTGCACTTGCTCTCAATCACCACTGTTTTACTCCTTGACTATCTGTTTCCCTTTCCTATGCCTTGCCTCTTCTGCTCACATATCATAAGCATCCATCAATATTTAACTCATACGATTCTATTCGACACATGCTTCTATCTACCCTTCGTTTCACCCAAATCCGATTAACGGATTGAAAGTTACGCAATAACAAGTAAATATCGAATACACAGACCGAAAGTCCACCAACAAGTCACATATAACACATAGCACGTCACATAATTAATATTATATTATTTATAAAGAAGTCTCGGGTCATAAACAAGCTTTCGGGTACTTAAAATGATTTTTAAAACATTTTTCGGAATTAAAACGGATCGTTGGATCAATATTGGAATAATAAATAGGGTTCGGTTGGCCAATTCTGGCTTCAAAATAATTTTATAATAATTATCGAGACTTGAAAATAATTCAAAATAGTATTTTAAAGCTCGAAACTATTTTTCAGAATTTTTAAATCATTTTTAAATAATTAAATCTAATTAAATAATTAATTAAAGTCAATTAATAATTAATTAAATCAATTAATCAATTAATTTTCCAATTATTTGATTAATTAATCAATTAAAAATTAACTGAAATTAATTAACTAATTAATTTAGATTTATTTTTGAATTAAAAATAATTTTTTTGGAATTAAAATAATAATTTTAGAATTATCAGAAATTAAAATCGAATTTTTATAATAAAAATAAATAGGAAATATGATTTTTGAATATTTTTAAAACAGGAATCCTAAATTTGCAAACTTAGGAAACTTTAGGGACCAGACTTCATCGTCCCCAAACGTCCAGGTACCAAACTGCAATTTACACCCCTCATCGCCGGAAAATACAGGGGTGGCCGGAGAATTGGATTCCGGCACCCTCACCTCACCATCTGCTCCAGATTTACACTAAACAACATCCGGAATCTATTCGTGCAATCAAAACACATCAATAACCCCAAACTTGGCCGGAAATTGGCCAAGAACATCGCCGGTTTCCGGCGAAACATCGAAAATTTAAAAAGACAACTCCCTACGATTCAAGAATCCTCTGTTAACGAGCTATATACCAATCAATTGCAAATTTCATAAGGAACATAATCCACTATAAATCAACAGCTAATAACCCCTAAATCAAAAAGCCCCAAATTTTAATTAATAACATTCATACGGGTTATAAACCCTAATTTTAAAATTCAAGAATTAAACCCACTTTTGAGCATGTTATTGAACTCCAAATCAGACGTATGACATATGAAAATCATCAGGAAAACAAGCTCTAGAACATGCAATCATCAAATCATACAAACAATCATCCGAACAAAAATTCATATTTTTAATAAAAATAATTCGAAATTAAATAAAAATGTAGAAAAATAACCTTGATTTCTGCAGTCCCGAAACTTGAAGAAATTGAAAGAACACCTTAAAAGCTCTGTTTTGGTTACTCGAGCGTTCCAAATGGAGATCAATAACACATTCAATTTGGGGTTTGATTTTCAGAAGGGTTTATGAATATAAGGATTTTCTCTGAAAATTATATAATTATCTGTCTGCAAATGATTTTGATACGAAATAAAATATGGGAAAAGAATATTTATAATTACGGAAAATTAGTATCCCGTCGGATCATTCCGGAATAAAAAGGTACGTTTATTTATAAAAACTGATCCAACCGGTATCGGTTTTCGGGACAGTTATCCAAATCAGTACAATTTATACTGCGGTCTTGGTCTCAGCGCCTGGTTACACGTATTATGAGGTGATAATTGGGATAGTTTAATAAAGAGCTACCGTTTATCGAAAATACGAGTTTTATTGATTTACCGAAACGAATATTGTATCGAAAATGTTGCGCCGGGACCCGCGCAGGACAAACCGTACGCCGGATCGAAAAAGTCGAAACATGGAATATGCTTGGAATATTACAATTAGGTTAGGAAGGAGTTCTTGGAAGAGTTTCGGGTTCCAAAAACGTTACAACGGATGATGTCGGTTGGTTCCCGTTTTTATAAAATAGATTTTAAATACCCGGAAAAAGAATTTATAAATTTCATATGATCCTTATAAATCCATAAATAAACATAAAAATAATTAGGACGATATGACAATTATCTATATTTTATTTTGGACATATAAAAATTAAAATACTCAATTAATAATATTTTTAAACATCCAAACATATTTAACATTTATCAATTAATTCACAAAATGGATACTAAACACATATCTGAATTATTTATTAACAAAAATAATTACACAATATATCTCGGATATTACATCCTTCCCCCCTTAAAAGGATTCTGTTCTCAGAATCTCCAAAGAAAATGAATGAGGGTACTTTTCTCTCATATCACTTTCTAACTCCCAGGTTGACTCTTCAACCTTTGGGTTTCTCCATAACACTCTTACTATCTTCACCACTTTATTTCTCAATACCTTCTCTTTTTTCTCTAAGATCTCTATCGGACTCTCTACATATGACAAATCTGCCTGAAGCTCTATTGGCTCATATTCTATTACATGCATGGAGTCTGGATTATATTTCTTAAGGATTGATACGTGAAAAACATTGTGAATGTGCTCCATGTGCGGAGATAATGCCAACTCGTAAGCTACTTTGCCAACGCGCTTCAGAATCTCAAAAGGTCCGACATATCTTTGACTCAGTTTTCCTTTCTTTCCAAACCTCGTTAGTCTTTTCCACGGTGATACTTTTAGTTATACCAAGTTTCCTTCTTCAAATCCCATGTCTTTCCTTGACTGGTCTGCATATTTCCTTTGACGATCTTGTGCTGCTATTAATATTTTCTGGATTACTTCAACAACTTCCTTTGTCTGCTACACCAATTCAGGTCCAAGTATTTTACATTCTCCTACTTCATCCCAATGCATTGGAGATCTGCATTTGCGTCCATAAAGGGCTTCATAGGGTGGCATCCCAATACTGGCATGATAATTGTTTTTATAAGCAAACTCTACCAGAGGTAAATGCTCGTCCCAACTTCCTTTAAAACAATAGCATAAACACGCAACATGTCCTCGATTGTCTGGATCGTTCTTTCACTTTGGCCTTCCGTCTGGGGGTGATAAGTCGTACTCATATTCAATTTCGTTCCCAAACATTCTTGAAAACTTTTCCAAAATCTTGAATTAAACCTTGGGTCTCGATCAGATACGATAGACACAGGAACTCTATGACGAACTACAATTTCCTTCAGGTACATATGGACCAACTTGTCGAGCGAAAATCTTTCATTTATAGGCAGCAAAATGAGCTGACTTGGTAAGTCTATCCACTATAACCCAAATGGCATCATGATTAGCCCTTGTCCTTGGTAATCCAACTATGAAATCCATGGCAATATGTTCCCACTTCCACTCTGAAATCTCCAATGGCTGTAGCAATCTACTTGGTCTTTGATGTCCGGCTTTAACTCTCTGACATGTATAACATCTGCTAACCCATTCCGCAATTTCTCTCTTTATATGTTGCCACCAATAATTTTCCTTTAAATCTCTGTACATTTTGGTACTCCCTGGATGGATTGAATACCTTGAATTATGAGCTTCCTGTAAAATTTCATTCTTTAGCTCCGTCACCGGTGGAATCCAAATTCTTGAAGAAAACCTAAGAATACCTTGATCATCCTTCTGCGTGCACCATTCCTCACTTTGATGAAAATTTTTCGCCTGTAGCCCTGTTAAAATCAATTCGGATTTTGTTTGCGATTGCTGCTTACTACGACTATGAGATCTGGTAAATGGATGTGAAAACAGCCTTCCTCAATGGGGAACTTGAGGAGGAAGTGTATATGACACAACCAGAGGGTTTTCTTTCCAAGGGAAATGAACACCTAGTGTGTAAGCTGTTGCGAACCATATATGGTCTAAGAAAAGCTTCTCGTAGATGGAACATCCGTTTTGATGAGATAATCAAAGAGTTTGGTTTTATCAAAAACATAGATGAACCATGTGTCTACAAGAAGGTTAGTGGGAGAACGGTAACATTTCTTGTATTGTATGTGGACGGCATACTTCTTATAGGAAATGATATACCGATGCTACAATCAGTCAAAGTATGGCTATCAAAGAACTTCACCATGAAGGACTTGGGAGAAGCATCCTACACCATATTTACTGAATAAGGTGCCTTCCAAATCTGTTCCTCAAACACCATATGAGATATGGAAAGAAAGGAAACCGAGTCTTAAACACGTTAAGATTTGGGGATGTCCAGCTTATGTTAAGAAAGTTGACCCAGATAAGCTGGAATCTCGATCCGTAAAATGTAATTTTGTGGGATATCCTAAAGAGACTTTGGGGTATTACTTTTACACCGATCATCGGGTGTTTGTCTCCAGACATGCTACCTTCTTGGAAAAGGAGTTTATCCTTGAAGGAAACAGTGAGAGCAAAATTGAACTTGATGAAGTTCAAGAAGCACAAACTACTACGGATCAAGTGGAAACACATGTTCAGACTGAACAACCTTCTGTGGAACAACCCATTCGTAGGACAGGGAGAGTGTCTCGCCAACCTGAGAGGTATTATGGCATTGTCATTGAGAATGACAATGAGTTGTAAATCATTGATGATGACGATCCTGTGACCTATAATGAGGCTATGAGTAGTGTTGACTCAGAGAAATGTCAGAGTGCCATGAAATCCAAAATGGAATCTATGTATACCAACCAAGTATGGACTCTGGTTGAGGCGCCTGAAGGTGTTAAGCCTATTGGGTGCAAGTGGGTATACAAAAGAGAGATTGGAGCAGATGGCCAGGTGGAGACCTATAAGGCCAGCCTCGTGGCAAAAGGATTCAAACAAAGGCAAGGGATTGACTTTGATGAAACGTTTTCACCTATAGCCCTGTTAAAATCAATTCGGATTTTGCTTGCGATTGCTGCTTACTACGACTATGAGATCTGGCAAATGGACGTGAAAACGGCCTTCCTCAATGGGGAACTTGAGGAGGAAGTGTATATGACACAGCCAGAGGGTTTTCTTTCCAAGGGAAATGAACACCTAGTGTGTAAGCTGCTGCGAACCATATATGGTTTAAGACAAGCTTCTCGTAGATGGAACATCCGTTTTGATGAGACAATCAAAGAGTTTGGTTTTATAAAAAACATAGATGAACCATGTGTCTACAAGAAGGTTAGTGGGAGCGCGGTAACATTTCTTGTATTTTATGTGGATGACATACTTCTTATAGGAAATGATATACCGATGCTACAATCAGTAAAAGTATGGCTATCAAGGAACTTCACCATGAAGGACTTGGGAGAAGCATCCTACATTCTCGGTATGAAGATCTATAGAGATAGATATAGAAGAATGATAGGTCTTACCCAGGATACATACATCCAGAAAGTGCTTAAAAGGTTTAGCATGGAAAACTCCAAAAGAGGTCTCATACCGATGAGCCATGGAGTGTCCCTTTCCAAAAAATGTCTCCTAAGACACCTGAGGAAAGAGAGCGTATGAGTAAGATTCCTTATGCTTCAGCAGTAGGATCTATCATGTACGCGATGTTGTGTACAAGGCCTGATGTTGCTTATTCAATTAGTGTGACGAGCAGATATCAGTCCAATCCAGGAGAAGACAACTGGAAAGCAGTGAAAAACATCCTTAAGTACTTGCGAAGGACTCAGGACATTTTTCTTGTTTTTGGTGGTGAATTTGAGTTGAAAATAGAGGGTTATACTGATTCTAGTTTTCAATCAGAAAGTGATAGCAAATCCATGTCAGAGAACGTGTTTACTCTGAATGGTGGTGCGATTAATTTGAAGAGTTCCAAACAGTCTACAACGGCTGACTCCACAGCGGAAGCAGAATATATAGCTGCAAGTGAGGCTGCAAAAGAAGCCATTTAGATGAGGAAATTTGTTTTTGAGTTGGTACTTGTTCCCAGCGTTGAAGAGCCTATTGTGTTGTATTGTGATAACAATGCAGCAATAGCACAAGCCAAGGAATCTAGGTCTCATAGAAATTCCAAACATGTCCTGCGGCGCTTTCATCTGATTAGGGAGATTGTTGAAAGAGGAGATGTCAACGTCGAGAGAGTTGACACACATAACAACGTAGAAGACCCACTCATAAAGCCACTTTCTCAGAGTCACTTTGATCGTCATAAAGACAAGAAGGGTATTAGATACCAGAGTGATTGGCTTTAGTACAAGTGGGAGATTGAAAGAGATATGTCCTAAGGCCAATCATGTATGAGGATTTAGGAATAACTTTTATGTAATCTGTTTTGATTTCATTGATATTAATAAAAGACTTGTTTTGTTTTTATTGCGGGCTCTATCTATTTAAATGTTTAAATAAGATATACCACAGTTTAGAGTAAAACTTTTTATGGATTGTGATGAGATCATAATAATGAGACCTAAAAGATGATAACTCTAAACTTAAATAGTTCCTGGTCATAGAATTCCTAACTGGTAATTAATAATCCGCAAAGATCGGTATATACTATGCTTGCTTCATTATGAAGGATGTCTGTTCTCATAGACATTTGTGTGGTGACACTAAAGCTAGTATGTAGGTGCTTATTATAGAATAAGTTCACTGAACATGACTCACATAACTGAACAACTGATGGAGTTCACTCACGTGTCAGCAGTTGTTCACATAGTGATAGTTGTACAAGTATCCTTAGACTTGAGGTCGTCATAGTCATCTTGTGTACACTGAACTATGCTTTGGTTTAGTTCTTAGTCTCAATGGACAATTATAAGGGCTCTACTAGGTATAGGAATTTGTACACGAAGATAGTGTATGATCAATAAAGGATCTACCCCTTCCAGTGAAGGAAGAGAATGTTCAATGCTGATCCACTTATGTTAGTTCTGGAATCTCTGGCCAGAGTGAATGAAATTAGAGAGGAGTTTCTAATTTACATTAAATAGAACTAAGCATAGTGAATGGGAAAGCAAGTGATTAAATAAGATAGGCTTGACACAAGTCTCTACAATGTTGTACCCATTTTTTTAGCACTAACAATGATGCCCTTCATGATGGTTCCCCTCGGGTATGCAACATTATCTTCAATTGTCTATTCCTGGAATTACATTATTTGATCAGTTCTTTTCACTTTTCAGGCTTATGTTTTTTGTTAGACTTTTAAATTTTTCCCGTACCTTTTCAGATTCTTCAGATTACATCCCATCACCACCAAAGTTGTGATGAACAACCTTAAGCTTGGAGTTGATGTAGCAAGTGCCCACAACCTTTTGCCAACGGACGGGCAAGGCCTTTCACAAAGATCCTCGCGGTGAAACACAAGGGCCTTTTTCTGGTGTTGATATTAGAATGAATTTTTTTATGTATGTATAAGCTTTTTTGTTAACAGTAATTATATTACTAGCATTATTAATGACAAATTCATTTTTTTTGATTATTTTTGTTTTAAATGCTTCTTTTATCTATGGTTTATATCACTTTCCACTCATGAATCTATGGAATGAAAATGATGTCTAAAATGTTAAAACACATCGACTTGTGTAAGTGAAATCGATGTCAAAAGTAAAAGTTTATATTAAAATAATTGAAATAAACCGATGTCTTTCACTATAATGCACAACGGTTCCATTGAAAAATGATGTTAAATAAGAACTTTGACATCGCTACATCAAGGAAAACTGATGTGATTTATAACATATAACATCATATCTTGAAAGAGAACTGATGTCTAAGGTCCTCTTTAACATCGCTTCCACAGACCAACCGATGTACTATAGAATTTAAGACATCATTTTCTTTAAGAATTTGATGTCTATCTGTTAAAAGTTCTTCCCTGTTATATATTTAATGTGCTTTTTAACCTCCTAAATACCATTTTTCACAATCTAGTTTTAACATGTTAATTAAAAAAAGGGCTAATTATACATCAGTTTGCTCGGAAAACCGATGTCTATGTTAATCTTTAACATCGGCTAAAAACTGATGTTAAAGACCCCTACCTTTCTCTACACATGCGAAGACATCGGTTTGAAAAAAAAAGACATCGGTTTATAACCGATGTCTAAGGGCATTTTTCTAGTAGTGTGCAGAAATGCGATCCCTCGTCACTGATTATGACTCTTGGAGTCCCAAATCTTGTGAATATCTGCTTATAAAGAAAATTTAGCACTACCTTTGCATCATTCGTCGGCAAAGCCCTGACTTCAACCCTTTTCGAGACATAATCAAGCACGAACAATATATACTGATTATTACAAGATGAGACAAATTACCTCATGAAGTCAACTCCCCAAACATCGTAGACCTCAACCTTGAGAAGTACATTAAGAGGCATCTCATCCTTCTTAGACATATTACCAACACGCTGGCAGCGATCACACTTTAAAATGAATATAGGCCATAAGAATCCCGCTTGAAGGATACGAGCTGCTATCCTTCTCCACCATAGTGGCCTCCATAAACAGTCGAATGACAGTCTCGCAAGATACCTTCCGTCTCGCTGTACGAAATACATCTCCTGATGATTTGGTCAGCTCCTTGCGTAAACAAAAATGGCTCATCCCACATGTACCACTTCACCTCATAAAGAAACTTCTTCCTTTGAGCAGAAGACAAGTCTGGAGGCATAATATTGCTCACAAGATAGTTCACAATATCTGCGAACCACGGTTCTTCCTCTTGTACCCCAAACAACTGCTCATCGGGAAAAGACTCATTTATCAAAGTCTTATCCCATGAATTCGCACTTGGATCTTCTAAACGAGAGAGATGATCAGCGACTTGATTCTCAGTACCTTTTCTATCCTTGATCTCCAGCTCAAATTCCTGTAGTAAAAGAACCCATCGAATCAGTCTAGGCTTCGAGTCCATTTTCGAGATGAGATAGCGAATAGCAGCGTGATCAGTGAAAACTGTCACCTTCATCCCAAGCAAATAAGATCGAAACTTCTCAAAACCGTAGCAATGGCTAAGAGTTCCTTCTCAGTAGTAGTGTAGTTCAGTTAAGCACCATTGAGGGTCTTACTAGCATAGTCGACCACATGAAATATATTGTTCTTCCTTTTCCCAAGAACTGCTCCAACTGCATAGTCACTTGCATCACACATCATTTCAAAAGGTTCATTCCAATCAGGTGCAGTTATGACAAGTGCCATAATCAAACTCTTCTTTAAGCTCTCAAAAGCAGCTAGATACTCATAATCAAACTTGAAAGGGACATCTTTCTCCAATAAATTGTACAATAGTTTAGAGATTTTAGAGAAGTCCTTGATGAACCGCCTACCGCATGGCCAAGAAAACTGCGAATCCCCTTTACGAAAATTGGTAGGGGAAGGTTTTCAATCACCCCCACCTTGGCTTTGTCCACCCCAAAACCTTTACTAGAGACCTTGTGCCCAAGAATGATGCCCTGTTGCACCATAAAGTGACATTTCTCCCAGTTGAGAACCAGATTGGTCTCAATACACCTTTTAAGAAAAAAATCAGATTTTGCAAGTACTCGTCAAAAGAATCACCAAACACAGAGAAATCGTCAATAAATACCTTCACATTCTAACCAATCATGTCCGAGAAAATGGCCATCATACATCTCTGAAATGTGGTAGGTGCACCAAACGGACAAGTAAAGGTAGTCTTTTCCTGATCTTCTGGAGCAATGCAAATCTGATTATAACCTGAATAGCCATCCAGAAGACAATAGTATTCATGCCCAGCCAATTTGTCAAGCATCTGATCAATGAAAGGAAGAGGGAAATCATCCTTCCTCGTAGCCTTGTTCATCTTTCTGTAATCCATGCAAACTCTCCACCCCGTGACTGTTCGAGTAGGGATGAGTTCATTCTTCTCATTAGCGACGACTGTGATGTCTCCTTTCTTCGGTACACACTGTACTGGGCTCACCCAAGAACTGTCAGAAATAGGATAGATGATCCCTGCATCTAGCCACTTGAGAATTTCATTCTTCACAACCTCTTTCATTATCGGATTTAGCCTTCTCTGTTGCTCAACAGTCGGCTTACTTCCTTCCTCTAGTAGAAATTTATGCATCCAATAAGAAGGGCTGATTCCCTTGATATCTTCTATAGTCCAACCAATTGCCAATTTGAACTCTCTCAGAATTCTGAAGAGCTTCTCCTCATCACTACCTGAAAGGTCAGATGCAATAATAACAGGCAAAGTAGATGCATCACCTAAAAATGTGTACCTTAAGTGTTCAGGTTAAGGCTTAAGCTCGAGTGTAGGAGCTTCCTCAATAGATAGCTTGAGGTGCTTTGGAGAATTTTTCAGCTCTTCCAATCCAAGAGATTCAAATGGCATATCTAGCCTTCGCTTCCAAGGAGAAGCATTCAAATATTGCAATTGATCATCACATTCATCATCTTCACTATCTGAATTCCCTAACAAGGCCTTCTCTAAGGCATCAGACCTTAACATTTGATCAAGTTCTACAGTGACCACAGAATCGACCAATTCCACTCTTAAGTACTCCTCATTATCAATAGGGAATTTCATGGCATTGAAAACATTAAAAGTCACATCCTGATCCAGCACTCATATAGTGAGCTCACCCTTCTGTACATCAATTATGGTTCGGCCTGTAGACAAGAATGGTGTTCCCAGAATTATGGGAATCTTCTTATCCTCCTCGAAATCAAGAATTACAAAGTCAATAGGAAAGATGAGTCTGTCCACCTTGACCAAGACAGCCTCCATAATGCCTCGTGGATATGTAATAGAATGATCGGCCGACTGCAAGGACATATAAGTAGGCTTAGGATCAGGTAAGTCCAACATCTTGAAGACAGACAAAGGAATCAGATTGACGCTAGCTCCCAAATTACATAAACACTTATCGAATGATAAGTTTTCGATGGTGCAAGGAATAGTGAAGCTTCCAGGATCTTTAAGCTTCGGAGGCAACTTCTGTTGCAGCACAACACTACATTCCTCCGTGAGAGCTACGATATCTAAGTCATCTAGCTTCACCATTCGAGAGAGAAAACCTTTCATAAACTTCGCATAACTAGGCATTTGTTCAAGAGCTTCAGTGAAAGGTATGTTGATATGAAGTTTCTTGAAAACTTCCAGAAACTTAGCAAATTGCTTATCCATCTTTTGCTTCTGCAGCCTCTTAGGAAAAAGAGGTAGAGGATAGACCTATTTTTCCCCTGTATTACCCTTAGGAGGAGTGTTGACAACAGTTTTCTTCCTTGGTTCCACTTTTGCTTCCTTCTACACATCTTCTTCAGCCACAACTTCAGATTCTAGAACTTGAGCTTTTTCTTGAATTGCAACCTTCCCTGACCTCAATGTAATTGCCTTAACCTGCTCTTTGGCTTCCTTCTTTCCTGGAACTTCTGTGTCACTAGGGAGTGTACCAGTTTGTCGATTCAGGAAGGCATTGGAAATCTGCCCAATTTGATTCTCCAAGGTCTTGATAGAAACCGCTTGACTCTTGCACATGAGCCTCAACTCATTCACTTCAGATTTTTTATTAGATTGTTGCATTTGAAGTTGTTGTCTTGGTGCATATTGCGGTTATTGAAAACCAGGAGGGTTATATTGCTTTGCTGCATACTGCTGATAAGGCTGCTGCACCGCATTCTGAGTGTTGTTCCAGCAGAAGTTAGGATGATTGCGGTTGTTAGGATGATAGGTGGTTGGGAACTGGTTGTTGCGACCTCTGAAAGTTGCTCACGAACTGAGCTGATTCACTAGAAATAACACACTGCTTCGTCTCATACGCACCAGCACGAAGCTCACAGACACTAGTGATCTGATTAACTCCATAATTAGCCAAAGAATCCAACTTCATCGTCAAAGCCTTAAGCTGAGCAGCTATAACAATAGCTGCATCTACCTCAAGAATTCATGTTACCTTACCTTAAGTTAGTGTTTGAGAAGGGTTCTGATATTCATTAGCAGCCATCAGTTCGATCAAATCATAAGCTTCATCATAGCTTTTAGCTCATAAGGCTCCACCTGATGATGTATCAAGCATGGGTCTAGAATTTGCACCCAATCCATTATAAAAGCAGTTAATGATCATCTAGTCAGGAATCCCATGATGAGGACACTTTCTCAGCATCTCTTTATAACGATCCCAAGCTTCACATAAATATTCTCCTAATTGTTGTGTAAATTGAGTAACAGCATTCCTGATTTCAGTTGTCTTCGCCATAGAAAAGAATTTAGTAAGAAACTTCAAAGCAAGATCTTCCCACTTGGTGATAGAGCCTGGTGTTAGAGAATGCAACCAACACTTAGCTTTATCCCTCAGAGAGAATGGGAAAAGCCTTAGCTTTATAGCATCTTCAAAAATATTTTTGAATTTGAAAGTGTCGCAGATCTCGATGAAGTCTCTAATATGTATATTGGGATCTTCCATTGGAGAACCCCCAAATTGGACTGAGTTATGCACCATCTGAATCGTGCTAGCCTTGATTTCAAAAGTGTTAGCAGCGATGGCTGGTTTGACAATGCTTGACTGAATTTCATTGATTATCGGTGGAGAGTAATCTATAAAAGCCTTCGTATTCGCTTCTGGTTCTCCCATTGCAACAAGAGCTTCTTTTTCAACTTTCTCCTCTTCTAAAAGAACTTCTTCCTCTAATAAAACTTCTTCCTCCGCTTTATCCACTGTTCTCTTTAAGATCGAGAACGCGTTAGCATAAATGCTCTCTAGAGTACCTGAAAAAACAACAAGCAAACAAGTAAGTAAAATATCTGAGTCACTGAACTTTAACGACCACTGATGTCCAGCACATAAACTAAAAATTAACTTCGAGTCCCTGACAGCGGCACCAAAAACTCTTAGGACGAAAATACGCGCTAATATTCACGCAAGTATACGCGTTCGCAAGTAATATAGAATTCTTTCTAGTTCGTTCCCACATAGATTGGTTTAGGTTAACTTCAATTAATGTACTTATGCAACAATGGTATGGTTATTGTTCAATGCTAAGATGATACAAATTGAGATTGTTTATAACTAAGAATTAACTAACTAACTTTAACTAAGAGAATTGAGGTTGAATTACTTATATGAGACAAACATGGGATTCTAACTTCATTACTACTTCATTCAATAGCCTTTGTTCATAACCTTAGCATGCAATGGTGATGACACTAATCAGAAAACATGAAACTAGTAAACGCCAACTTTCGTTGTATGAATACCCTACGACCAATCCACAAAAAAGATAGAAGCTGAATAGACACCAATTATATTGAGACCTTATATGTCTATAGAATTTGACAACATAAAGGTTTAATACGCAACTTCTCTATCATGATTACATAGGGCTAGTAAGATGGTTAAAATTACCTACGAATCATGCATATCAAATACATGAACCTATGCTAGCATGGCAAGTTCTAAACCTCTAAATTCACTTTCAAGTCAATAGAGATTAACACGCTATCTTATAAGTTCGCGACGCTCATAAAACGAATAAGCACAACCAATACTAGGATATCATACAATCACCACACACTAAGGTATCGGAAAAAATTAACTATTGAAATCCATATGTAAATCTGTTAGAACCCCACGATAATAATTAGTTCATAACCGAACTCATCATCACCGTCAAAGCATGGTATAATAAAATAAGTCTTTGTAAACTGAATAATAAACCAAAGTACGTTAAACAAGAGTAGAGCTTCAACAAACAAGAAAACTAGCATCCAAGTTTACAAGTTAAATAAAAAATCACAAGAATAAACTAGATCCTCTTCGCCATTATTTTATTTATGCTTCTAGGACTTCTCTCCGTCTTATCCTTAGTCTCTGTTATGAAAAACGTCTTTTAGATGTCTTTATATAGCAGCCCAATCAATCTAGAAGCCCAGCGAATCCATCTTTTACTTGCAACAGGATCCTCAGAATTCGGCATGGCGCGGCCGCGCGCTGTCATAGCATGGGCGCGCTGTCTCTCTGCTATTTGGCGCGGGCGCGTGCTATCATAGCACGGGTACGCTTACCTACTGGAAAAAATTCTGAACTTTGTATTCTTTGTTGGTTTTTGATGGCGATCAACGAGCGAACATCCGAGACACCTTCCTAACACCAATTTAGCACCAAAATAATGCTAAACCTCCTTATTCCTTCAGTTATGCCTAAAATGCAAAAACACTACAAAACACATCACAAAAATACAAACAACTCGAGTACAAAACACCAATTCAGGCCTTTAAAGGACGTTCTAAGTGGAAATAAATGCCACTTAACAATTACCCTCCTAGTAACCCTCAATTAAAACCCTGAAACTACATTAAGCGTGAGTTGAATGTTTAGCTAGACTTTTACTCCCAAGTTTAAATTTTATTATTAATTCTAGTTACTTGTTGAGCTTTGTGGCTTATTTATTCTATTTTGATCTAATCCTTGGTAGTTAAGCAAGAAGATGGCGATTCTTAGATGCACAACACGTACAAGTATATTAAGTGGACCTTTGCAGACTGTTAGATTTGTTGTCCCAGCGCAGGTAGATGGCAAGTGAGAGGATCGCTTTGACTTTTGGTTATGTATAATTTTGTTGCAGATACTTTTGGGTAATCTGGAAATTGCAATTCGAAATTTTAAATTGTAATAATGATAAAGTTGGTTATGTAAGTTAAACTCTTGGTTGGTAGTTGTAGTATTGTTTCCTACCTTATCCTGTATAGATCCTGTTATGAGTCTCAGGGTTAATTATTTTATTAATTATATTGTTTAATAATTATGTTGTGAGCCCTAAATCAGTACCCCGGGTTTGAGGACGTCACAACAATAAACCCCGAAAACAAATATAAGATACGAAAATGCACGCGGACTGATACAAAACAGGTACCACATAATAAACGCACTTTGACACACATCCAAATTATATATAAAATCTTATAAATGCATTTTAAACACGTAACACATATCCAAAAAATACTCTGACCCTTACGGGACCATACACAAATCTACCGCATGTTAAAGCATGACACACAACATTTTAAATAATAACAAACACATAATTATTTATTTAATATGTAACAAAATAGTCATTAAATACTAATTTTGAGTATTTTATAACTCATCCGCTATTAGGGTGAACCCGGATAAAATGAACTCAATTTACCGATGTCGATACAATGATCGGTTTTTAGATAAAATTTTGAAATGGTAAAAGTACTTAAATACTTTCACAACACTGACAAAGATTAACATAAATCATCATTTAGCACATTAACCATTTAAAGACATGAACTCATCAAACAGGAATAAAATATCCATAATTTTATTTACTTCAAATTGAATAATCACATAAAATCATTGAAATAATAATAATAATAACTTCTGAAAATACGGGATATTACAGATAATACATATGATGATTGGATACCTGTACTTTATTGATACTAATGTTTAACTGATAACCGTGCAGTGATACTACCTATGTTGATCAATACCTTTATGTTTTTGAACTTGAGCTTGATTATACCTCGTGTTATTAATACCTATGTTAATTATTTTATCAAAACCTAGTTATTCATTCCCTATGTAACCGTTGTTCTACTTTCATACCCTGAAATGAAACTATGAATGATTTTTGACTTGAAAGAGTCTGAATGATTTCAAAGTTCGGTAAATGTTTTAAAATGAAGTTAGGTTTTAGAAAGTACAATGATTTTCCAATATAAATATTTTCATTGAAATCCTAATGATTTGAAGCGTAAGTGGCCATATAACAGTGATTCAGCTGAGTGTATAGAGCCGAAGATAGACCGATGAGTTATTAAATCCGGAGAAGGACCGGTACATATATATAGGCCAAAATAACGCCTTAGATACCTTTAATGACCAGATGGAGGTCAGTACGGGAAGATCACCCGTATTATTTAATTATAAATTGTTATACAGCCCAATCGAAAGTTATTAAATTTCTTTTAAAAAGCGATATTTGTGCAATAGCACTGTTTTAAAAGAAACAAAGTAGATTCAAAAAATTTCTAAAAGGAAAAGAAGTGAAAATGCTTTGAAAAGAAAAGTGTTTTGAAAGGAATTATCGAACCCTACTTATTACCCTCTTCGTAAGCCTCAGATCAAACCTTAAACCACATTGAAACTTAGTTAAGTTGGTTAAATAGACTTTTGTCACCAAGATTAATTGATATAATTGTTATCATGGTTACTTGTTGAGCCATTTTGCTCTATTTTGTTTTAATCTAATCATTGGTAGTTAAGAAAGAAGATGGCAATCATTAGGTGCACAGCATGTAAGAGTGTTTATAGTGGCCCCTTGCGGACTGTTAGGTTTGCTGTTTCAGCGCAGGTAGATGGCAAGTGGAAGGCTCACTTTAATTTTGATCATGTAAACTTTTAGTTCCAGATACTTATAGGTTATCTGGAAATTTCCAATTCTGAATTATAAACTGTTAAAATTAATAAGTTGGTTGTATAATTTTAAACTCATGGTTGATAGTTGTAGTCTTATTTCATACCTTATTCTGTATAGATCATGTTAATAGTCTCAGGGTTAATTATTATATTAGTTATATTGTTTATTATATGTGTCGTGAGCCCTAAACCAGTACCCCGGGTTTGAGGGCATCACAAGTTGGTATCAGAGCTATAGGATTTGGTCCCTCAACAAGTTAGGAAAGTCGGCTAAATAAATAAGCAAGTGGAGTGTTCAACTCACATTGTTAGGAGCAATTGATGATATCAAACATAAACTATCAGAAACATCGACGGATGATGACTAAATCGACGGATGATGACTGCATCAATGGATGATGATGACATCGACGGATGTTGATAATCGATGGATAATGACATCAATGGATGATGATGTTAATGGATGATGAAATCATTATTTGTCACATCAGTTGATCTTTGGGAAGGAAAAGGAAACAGGAACTCAAGGCGGTGAAGGACTATATCTCAGAAGCAATTGTATAGGTTTCCTTGTTGTTAATAGAATATGATTCCTTATACATTAGTAGATGTGCTATATATAAAGCACAGATTAGATTCATGTTATAAGCATTGCAACATTGTTATTTCTTTCGCATAACCTAGCAGCTCTCAAGGATATTTGTTCATCCTTTTAGAGAGTACAATTGTAATAAGTTTTTATCAGTTAATATAAAAACTATTGATTTTGTTGAAGCTTTATCGAATTGATTGTATTAGTGTATTCACCCCCCCCATCTCTACCTGATTAAGGGCCTAACAATTGGTATCAGAGCTTGATGTTAACATACAAATAGTTTAAGATCTGAAAATCAATCAACCATGTCAGACAAAGAAGAAGAAGAAACACAGAATCCAAATCCGAAGCCACCACCCCCAGCCACATCACAGATAAGCAGCAACAGGAGTAGGTATGAAGCAATCAAGGTGCCTATCCTGAAGATACATGAATATCCAATCTGAAAAGTCAGGATGGCCATGTGCTTGGAAGCCACAGATCCTGAATATCTGAATAGGATCTATAATGGTCCTCACAGACCAATCAAGGTAGTTGTTTCGCTTGTAGGAGAACCAGAGAAGATGATAGACAAAGACAGGAACGACTACTCTCCTGAAGAATCTCATCTATCATGAAGGATGCTAAGGTCAGACACATCCTCCATAGCAGTCTTGATAGTGTTATGTCCAATAGAGTCATTGGATGTAAGACAACAAAAGAGATATGGGATGCTTTAGAAGTAATGTTTCAAGGTACAACTGCTATCAAGAAGAACAGGAGGACAATATTTACTCTAGAATATGAGCACTTTGACTCAAGGGAAAATGAGTCCTTAACTGAGATCTATGACAGATTTCAGAAGTTGCTAAATGACTTATCCCTTGTCGACAAAGAATATGATTTGGAGGACTCAAACCTGAAGTTCCTACTTGCTCTCCCTGAAAAGTGGGACTATAAAGTCACATCAATAATGGATAACTATTAACTTGACATCACACCTCTAGATGAGATCTATGGAGTTCTAAAAACTCATGAACTAGAGATGGAGCAAAGAAGCAAGAGGAAAGGATCAAAAGCTAGACCAGTTGCACTCAAGGTTAAAGAGAAGCCAAAGGAGAAAGCTAGGAGAAAAACTACTCCAAAGGGAAAGCCATGATTGGAAAGTCAGATACTGAATCAACAAATTTTGATGATGACTCAAATACTGATACTGAATCAGATACTGACAGTGATCATAACACCGATGAAGATATGGATCAAATGGCTGCCCTACTGGTTAAAAGCTTCAAGAAGATCGTCTACAAGAACTTCAAGAAAGGGAGAAGATTTTCCAGAAAGGGATTTAGTTCCTCAAAATCTGATAAGAGGAACAACAGGAGAAATACTGATGGGAAGGAATCAAGATCTGGAAAACTTGACAAGTCAAAAGAGAGATGTTACAACTGTGACGGAATTGGACACTTTGCAGCTGACTGCAGAAAACCCAGAGCTGAGAAGAAATAAGCCTTGATCTCAAGGAAGAGACACTGGGATGATTCATCAGATTCAGATGATGGAGTCAATTATGCTCTCATGGAAAAAGCTGATGCTGAGGCTGATAATGTTGAATTAATGGTACCTCAGACTACTCTTGCTTTTGATATTAATGATATCTATGAATTAATATTATTTCTTAAGTCTCTGCATGTTAGTTTTAGGGATCAAACCTTAGAGAATAATAGAATCAAGACTGAAAACTCTGTGTTAAAGAAAAGGAATGATCACCTAGAAAATGAATTGTTTTCCATGCTAGAAATTTAAAAAGAAGAGATAATATTATTTATGTTAAGAAAAAAATTGCTAGAAAAATATGCTTATCTAGAAAAGGAGCTAGCAAAAGAAAGAGAAGTCATTAAACTTTGGACTAACTCAGGAAAATCAACTCAGGAAATTCTAGAGAATGGCTGTTGGGGATAAGGATTAGGATATTCAGCTAGATCTAATTCTGATAAGAAAAGTGGAAAAGAAACTGAGACAACAAAACCAATAAAAACTGATAGCAAGGTCAAACTAAACAAGGTTCAAATAAAGACCATTAAGTTTAATCCTGGTGTTAATACTGTTAAGTCAATTCATGAGGAAGGTACTACCTCAGCACCTAGATCAAACTTAATTACTGAAAAGAGTGAACAAGTTCACACAAATTCAGTAAATATTGGTTCAATGACTCAGAAACAGCTTAAGCAAAAGCTGAAGGATCTATACATGAAAGACAAGAGGAAAAGGTCTAGGAAAAATAGGAATGGCAAGGTAGTTGTTAATAAGAATGGAAATTATGTAACCCCGCTTATGGCACCTAAAAAGACCTGTTCAAATTGTGGTCGCACTAATCATCTTGCTAACTCTTGCAAGAAGAATAAAAAGATAAATATTGTTTCTTCCAAATCAAAGTTTAGGAATAAAATAGTTAGATATAAACCACAGAGTCCTTGTTTTCATTGTGGAAGTGTTTGACATTCTATTTATACATGTAAAGAGTATGACAATTTGTATTATAATTATTATAAACTGAACCCCTCTTTAATTAAAGCAAAATTTGTTTCTGCATGTATAAATACTGATAATATGGATGTTTACATAAACTCTGATAAAAAGTCTTCTGCTACATATGTTAACAAACTTAAAAAGGCCAAAGGATCCAAGCAAGTCTGGGTCCTTAAAAACACTAACTGATTCAAATTACTGATTGCAGGGTGACAGGAGGAATGCTGTGGTCTTGGACAATGGATGCTCAGGACATATGACTGGTTATAAATCCCTGCTATCATAATTTGAGGAGAAAGCTGGCCCAAGTGTTTCTTATGGAGATGGCAACTTAGGAAAAATCTTGGGATATGGCAAAATCAAAGTTGAAAATGTCATCATTGAAAATGTAGTTCTATTTGCAGGACTCAAGAATAATCTTATTAATGTGAGTCAAATCTGTGACAGAGGTTACCATGCCAAGTACTATGAGGAGCATTGTGAAATTGTCAGTAAGTCTGATGGCAAGATCACATTGACTGGTATTAGATATGGTAATTTATATGAAGCCAGGGTCTCCATAAGTATTGATAATTCAAAAGTTTATCTACTGAGTAGAGCATCTGTGAAAGACAACTGGAACTAGCATAAAAGACTTTCTCATCTCAACTTCAACAATATCAATGAACTTCTGAGGAAAGATCTTGTAAGAGGATTGCCCAATGCAGTTTTTACTCCTGATGGCCTATGTCACTTATTCCAGAAAGCCAAGCAAAGGAAAACTTCTTTCAAGAGTAAAACTGAATCCTCAATTCTTGAACCATATCATCTACTTCATGTTGATCTCTTTGGTCTAGTGAATGTTATGTCAATTTCCAAGAAGAGTTATGCACTCGTAATTGTTGATAAATATACAAGATACACATGGGTGTATTTTCTACACATCAAGGATAAATCTCCATCCATTCTTCTTGATAATTTGAGGGAGCTGGAAAAAGGATCAACATACAAAGTGAAGATCATCAGAAGTGATAATGGAACTGAATTCAAGAATAGCTCTATGGAAGAGTTCTGCAAACTCAAGGGGATAAAACAAGAGTTTTCTGCTCCTTGAACTCCACAACAAAATAGAGTTGTTGAAAGAAAGAATAAAACTCTAATAGAAGCTGCAAGAACCATGCTAGAGGAAGCAAGATTGCCTACCTAATTCTGGGCTGAGGCTGTGCAAACTGCTTGTTTACACAAAATGCAACATTGATCAACAAGTATGAAAAAACACCACTTGAGATGTGAAAGGAAAGAAGCCAAATTTGAAGTTCTTTCATATTTTTGGTTGTAAGTGTTTTGTTCTCAAAACTCATCCGGAGCAGCTGACCAAGTTTGATCTGAAAGCTGATGAAGGAATATTTGTGGGTTATCCGTTGACAACAAAAGCCTTCAGAGTTTACAATCTGAGAACAAGAATAGTCATGGAGTTTATACATGTATGTTTTGATGACAAGAAGATAATAGGTCTAGAAGATGCAGATGACCATGACAAATTAAGATTTGAAAATGAAGTATCTTATGCTGAACTTTTAAATCCTGACTCTGATAAAGTAAGTCCTGATATCACTGAGAACTCTGAGATTCCACAGGACAGTGGAGATTCTTCTGACACTGAAACATATATTGAGGGGGAGCAACATAACTCAAATTCACAACTATATACAATTTTAAATACTTTTATACTAGTGTCCTTGTCTTATTTTTTCTAACATCTTCGTCCTCTAGCAGCGGAGATCTCTCTAAATTCTGTTGTCAAACGAAAGCTATTCACTTTTATCCTTATCTGCTTCTGAAAGAAATAAGAATTTACAAAGCAAGAGTGAGCCAAAAATGCCCAGCAAGTATATAAGCAATTTTCAAGTATTAATATCAAAGGAGAATTTCTGGATAAAATCTTTAAACAATCTTAAACAATTCTATTTAATTGAGGGAGTTGAGCGAATAAATATTGTCTATTACCAGCCTTTAATTATAAATCCAAAAGTGACAAGCGATTTCCAGATTCATTTCCCGAATCAGGGTTTTGTCCGATTTTTGGATTCATAAACTTTTTGAGAGATAGTGCCGTTAATGGCGATCAACAATAAATTAGACTGGACATTAGAACCAATATATGCACTATACCCTGCTGATCAGTCAGGATACAGTGCGAATCTATACCCAACTGCATAGACCCACCAACATATGGGGTACCCGGGCACTATGGCCCAAGGGTCCGGTCCATCCCCGCCCAATAAGATCCAGCTCATTACGGGTCCTCATAATAACCGTCTAGCCCGTAGAGTATTTTGATGTCAAATCATTTTGATTTCAAAACATCCCAAATTAGGGTTCGCAAATAACCCGAAAAAATGGGTATTTGCTCAAGAGAGTAATTGATAACATAGGAACAATAATGAAAGGAACTTGCATAATCAAGAGTAAATTATAGCGAAATATAAAACAGTTAACTATTCTGAACTTAGAATATGAATGAAGTAATTGAAGTATTTTACGAGAGAAGTAAGGAATACTTGCCTCGATAAGCTTTAACCACTATTATCGGTTGACTTTTGGATTGCCTTGAACGTTTTTTCTTTATCATCAGACCACTATCCTATTTCGGCTACGATCTCAATGCTCAGGTCCTTCGATTGGAACTTCGCTGACCTCGACGACTAACCACTAGATCATTCTTAGTCCGATGTCAATCCTCTGGTCGCCCGACTAGGACCTACAGGGTTGAAATTCCCCAATTCTGATAACCGTCTCGCTTAACATAATACCACTATCACTTCTACCCATACGATTTCGTAACCCAATTCATATTTATATGTATTATTGAAATACACATAACAATTATGGTTCACATCTTTGAAACTCGGTTCGGTATTTATTTTTGAAAAGTACATATACTCGTTGTTTTGAAAAATAGGGTAATCGATTATTTATAAAATATCTTGTCCCAACACGTAATTAGATTTCATATAATATTAATTACCGGTCTGAGTCATTGTTCAGAAATCCCTTGGCCTTCGATTGTCGTCCCGACACTCGTTCGCTTTTTCTGATACACACAGCTTTACTTCCTTATTTAATAACTAATTTATTTATTATGGTTCACTAATGTTTCATTTCTCGTCGAAATCTTTTGATTTAAAGTGTAACACGTTACCGCAATATACCGTACTGATGAGATCCTCGTAGCAAGAACAACTGTCTGACTTGATGTCTTCGCCACGCCCACGTTGTCGGTGTATCCATTCTTTCTTGCTCATAAATGTCCACCATTTATCGGCTTGCATTCATATCTATATTTAACATGTAATTCTATTTGCTACATGGCCTATTCCATTTCATTTAAAATCTTCAGAGGATAGACTTTACGCAGGAGGAGAGTTTGTGAATATGATTTTGATTGAAAAACTGGATAAGAAATAACAATGAAACAAACAATTGGGAGAATCTGTAAGTTAATAAATTGAAGGAAGAAGAATGAATGAGAATTTAGATATAAATGAGACAACCATATTCGTACTCAAGATGTCCAGTCTTTCATACTATATGGCATACAGTACATGATTAGGTGGTGTCCCACCAGACCCTTCATCATTTGACAAAGCGTCACATCACAACACTGTTTGTCTCAATCAGGAAGTAATATTTTGAGAAGAGAAATAATTTGGAAGGAATACAATAAATTTTCTTTCGTTCTCCCTCATATAATTTATTACTACAAGAAGCTCGTACGTATTCATGAATCAAGATGAACATATATTATTGTATTAGAGAAAAGAATGACACTGTTGGTCACCGTCCACGCTTTACTTGAACATGCCTTTAATGATCATTCGAATAACAGATTACCATTTCGGTCACGTTATAGCTTTGGAATGTCATCTGGAAATGCATTCACATTAAATACTTTAATTATTTGATCATAATCGCGTCCCTTACGAAATTTATAATCACTGCTTTTGATTTCATCTATGCCACGTAGAATAACCATTGATCACGCAACGCCTCAACTTCGTCGATAGAAATACGATTCTTCTCCAATCATCTGGAAGATTCTTCCATTACTTTAATCATCATATGTCTGTTTGAATCACGAATCTCATTAAATTTTATTAATTTCATGAATTAGGTAAATAATGTTTAAACATGTTGATTCAATTATTAATATTATTAAGCAAAGTTTGCATTCATCTTTCACGGGAAAATGTTAAACTTTCTCCTGATAGTGGATCTACCTGGTCCTCCGAACTAACAACACTGATTCTCGATCCATTATTCTTTTAGATCATTTTCTATTTATAATAACAAGAATTTAAGTAGTAATTCGACAACCAAATTGTGAAACTCATTTCATGCAAAGATCTTCTAAAAGTTTATTAAGAAAATCTCTTTCGAAACTCATTTTAAAATTTGAAAATCAAATATTTGGTCGTCATTACTATATAAGTTACTTGCCATTATTATGATCCACTAATGAGGTATCTAATTAAAGGAATTCCCATGTATGGGTTTTTTCATTTCGGTATATTCTCTATTTCTCCTTGGATTCTGCTCGCACTTATTAGTCGACGAAACTTCATTTACCGTTGTATACCATTTTATTCGTAACTCTATCCCAATGTTGACATCTAATACTGTCTTTGATATTCTCGGTGTTGTCCTTGATGTTATACTTACAACCACACATGCAATTTGACGTTCTGTCTGTATATAGGCTCGCACCGTCTTGCTAGTCTTACCTATACCTAGTAAGGTAGATGTCATTCCTCGCGCAGCGCCCGGTAAGTGATAAGAATCTTCTCGCAATGGTGGTGCCTTTGAAATGCGGCGCTTTAGTCCTTCATCCGCTTCCACCAACTTGTTGCCTCCAGCGCGGAGCTTGTCCTACTACCTAAGTCTAAGTTAAATAATATTAAAACTCATCGAAGTTCTCACAAGAATCAATCACATTTTCCCTTAAAACCACCTGAAAGTTAGGGTAACATACCCAGTATCCGTCAAGTTGCCTACTCCTCCTTACTATGAGGTCTAAGACTCGATATATCTATAGCGTTGTTATGTTCGCCTTACACTTTTCTCAACAATCCTATCTTAATACTTCTACATCAGATCCGCTAACCCTAATTTGCACTCAATTCAAACTTAACATGAGTATGCCTAGATCTTTCCTATCTTATATGGCCTATCACTCCTATCTTACTCTCACCTATTCTTATTTCAGGGACCAATAACCTGTTGCTCTGATGCCAACTTGTAACAACCCAAATCCGGGGTCAAGATTTGATGTCACTAAACAATCTTTACATAATTTAAAATAATATACAAATGACCCCTTAAATCAGGATCGTTTACAGGTTATGGTATGAAACAAGAATCTAACCTTTTAATATTCACAACAACTATAATACAAGTTTAAATACCTTTATGCTAGTGCCCTTGTCTTATTTTTTCTAACATCTTCGTCCTCTCGCAGCGGAGATCTCTCTTACTTCTGCTGTCTAATGAAATCTATTCACTTTTATCCTTACCTGCTTCTGAAATAAATAAGAATTTACAAAGCAAGAGTGAGCGAAAAATGCCCAACAAGTATATAAGTGATTTTCAAGTATCAATGTCAAAGGAGAATTTCCGGACAAAATCTTTAAACAATCTTAAATAATTCTATTTATTTGAGGGAGTTGAGCGAATAAACATTGGCTATTACCAGTCTTTAATTATTAATTCAAAAGTGACAAGCGATTTCCAGATTTATTTCCTGAATCAGGGTTTTGACTCGTTTTTGGAATCATAAACTTTTCAAGAGAGAGTGCCGTTAATGACGATCAACAATAAATTAGACTGGACACTAGAACCAACATATGCACTATACCCTGCTGATCAGTCAGGATACAGTGCGGATCTATACCCAACTGCATAGACCCACCAACATATAGGGTACCCGGGCACTATGGCCCAAGGGTTCGGTCCATCTTCGGTCCATAGGATCCAGCTCATCACTGGTCCTCATAATAACCGTCCAGCCCGTAGAGTATTTTGATGTCAAATAATTTTGATTTCAAATCATCCCAAATCAGGGTTCGCAAATAACCCGAAAGAATGGGTATTTGCTCAAGAGAGCAATTGATAACATAGGAACGATAATGAAAGGAATTTGCATAATCAAGAGTAAATTGCAGCGAAATATAAAATAGTTAACTATTCTGAACTTAGAATAGGAATGAAGTAATTGCAGTATTTTATGAGAGAAATATGGAATTCTTGCCTCGATAAGCTTTAACCACGATTATCGATTGACTTTTGGATTCCCTTGTACGTTTGTCTTAATCGTTAGACCATTATCCTATTCTGGCTACGATCTCAACGCTCAGGTCCTTCAATTGGAACTTTTCTGAGCTCGAAGACTAACCACTAGATCATTCTTAGTCCGGTGTCAATCCTCGGGTCTCCCGACTAGGACCTACAGGGTTGAAATACCCTAATTCAGATAATCATCTCGCTTAACATAATACCACTATCACTTCTACCCATACGATTTCATAACCCAATTCATATTTATATGTATTATTGAAATACATATAGCAATTATGGTTCACAACTTTGAAACTCAGTTCGGTATTTATTTTCGGAAAGTACATATACTCGTTGTTTTGAAAAATAGGGTAATCGATTATTTATAAAATATCTTGTCCCAACACGTAATTAGGTTTCGTATAATATAATTATATATATATATATATATATCCTCATTCGACGTCTTTGACAATTGCGGGTTACGTTCCCGTTATTTCGGAATTAATTTCCAAAAAATCGAGCAGTGTCTCCTTTGTTTAACGGCCTACCCGTCGAAACAATTCGACGTCAAATCCACAATAACAATCCAATCACAACCAATTCACAATCCAAACCCACTTTATAATTCGAACGCCACTACAATTTCTAAAATAATTATTCATTTTCATTTCGAAATTAACTCCATGAACTAATTTATTTAATTTATAAATATAGGACTCAGATTAAAATCATCATTGTCCACCGTCGGCTCGCCGAGGCTAATCGCCGGCGGTAGTAAAATTCGTCGGTACCCGATAAATTTCGGATTTCTATACGAATTCTACCGATTAATTATTAGTAATTCCCGCACGAATTATTTATTTTATTCATGAATATCATTCATGTATTTTCCTGCAGAATTAATAAAACAAAAGTTCAATCAAAACATCCGAAAAAGGCAACCACAAGTAAATCAAATAAACCCATCACTACCACGCGTATACACGCGCAAAAACAGGGGGAGGGGCGGTGACAAAGTCACCGAAAATAGGACAAGGACGGCGGTGGTGATTACCAGAAAAGCACACAACAAACACACCCACACACGGACTCACACACACATGACAATAACACACACACAACTGTAACCCAGAAATGAGCCAGAAAACGGCAAAGGCGGCCGGAAATCAGAAGTCCGGCGACGGGACTTACCACAAACGAAAGTAGCACATGGAAAGAGAAGGAAAAGAGAGGGAAATTGAAGAGAAAATGGAGAGCAGAGATATTAGAAAGAGCACAAGAGAGTGAGTTTGAGAGAGATTGTAGAGAGACAGTCGAGAGAGATGTGAGAGAGTGAGGAGAGAGAGCCGAGAGATTTTGATGAGAGTGGGGGAAGGATAAGTCTGAATATACTTATCTGTTGTGTGTATTTGTATCGTATTTCATTTTATTATTCAGATTCCCTTACTCATATTTTAACGAAGCAGCTGTACACAAAATTTTTCGAAGAACTATAACTTACATACCAAAATTCTCAAAATATTCAAAAATTAATAAAATTTTCATGATTTAATACTTATTTCTAAAACGCACCATATACCCGTATTTACGAATTAACGAATAAATGTGCGGGTGAATTTAATATAAAAAAAGTTCCGAAATAATTTTAAAATTTTTGAAATATTAAAAGCCTAAGAAAATATGAGTTTCGTAATTTTTTGTAGCATTCTGGAATCTAATATTTAATTTACACTTTAATACAATCAGAAAATCGTTTAGATATGAATAATTAATAAAATATAGTTTTCTGAATTTTATAAATCTCCATAATTAATTATTGAAATTATAAAGTCATAAAAATAATTTTTAGAGACAATTTCAATATTTATGAAAATAAATTTTCAATAAAATAACTTTTAAAAGTAAAACAAAACAATAAAACTCAGTATTTAATAATACAATTAATCCTCGAATCCACAGAGTCAAATCCAACTAATACGATACTTTGCTGACTGAATCATAACATATTTTATTTATTTAATAATTCCATAATTACACTTATATATCGGATCCGAAAATAGATTACTTAGCTTCTAAGTAACTGTAAAGATGATACAATTTAATATCAGATTTGGATAATTATCAAAAACGAGCTTCCTATAAAATATTATGTACAAAAATAAAGTAATATTATCTCGTCTTCCAAAAATAAGGGTTTTATCGATTTATAAAATGGTTAGCATATCGAAAATTTTACACCAGCACTCGTACGGGTTAAACCGTACCTCGTATCGAAAAAGTCAAAACAAGGAAAGTGTTCAGAATTATCAGATTAGGTTAGGAAGGAGTTTTCGGAAGAGTTCCGGGTTGTAAAAATGCAAAAACGGTTAAAGTGGAACGATTTCTGATTCTAAAAAAGTAATTTTATAATTACGTAAAAATAACCATTATTAATTCTATAAATCCTTATAAAATCATATGATCATCCCAAAATTACCAGAAGAATACCAAAATTATCTATATTTTACTCTGGACAATTAAGAATTAAAATATCCTAATTTTATCAAATATCAACACCCAAATATTAATATCATTCATCAAATAATTCACCAAAATTCACATAATAATTATTTATTAATAAAAATAATTACACAATATTTCCCGGACGTTACACTTATGCTTCTCACAAGAAGTTTAAGGTGTTCCAAATGGATGTAAAGAGTGCATTATTAAATGGAGAACTCGAAGAGGAAGTTTATGTTGAACAGCCTTCAGGGTTCATTGATCCAAGGTATCCACATCATGTCTACTTACTGGATAAAGCACTCTATGGACTGAAGCAAGCTCCACGGGCCTGGTATGAAACACTTGCTCTATTAATGCTAGAGAGTAGTTTCACAAAAGATACAATTGATAAAACTCTCTTTTATATATACCATGATATTGATGTAACAACCCAAATCTGGGGTCAAGATTTGGTGTCACGAAACAATCTTTACATGAAATAAAGTAATAAATAAATAACCCCTTAAATCCGGATCATTTACAAGTTATGGTATGAAACAAGAATTTAACCTTCTACAATTCCCAACAACTACAATACAAGTGTAAATACCTTTATGCTAACGTCCTTGTCATATTTTTCTAACATCTTCGTCCTCTCGCAGCGGAGATCTCTCTAACTTTTTCTGTCTAACGAAAGCTATTCACTTTTATCCTTACCTGCTTCTGAAAGAAAATAAGAATTTATAAAGCAAGAGTGAGCCAAAAATGCCCAGCAAGTATATAATTGAGTTTCAAACTTCAATATCAAAGGAAAATTTCCAGACAAAAGCTTTAAACAATTTTAAACGATTCTATTTATTTGAGGGAGTTGAGCGAATAAACATTGGCTATTGTTAGACTTTAATTGTAACTCCAAAAGTAACAAGTGATTCCCAGATTCATCTCCTGAATCAGGGTTTTATCGGTGTTTGGAATCATAAAACCTTCGAGAGAGAATGCCGTTAATGGCGATCAACAACATATTAGACTGGACACTAGTTCACACTTATATCCTACTGATCAGTCAGGATACAGTGCAGATCTATACCTACCTGTATAGATCCAGTCGGGTACCCAGGCTCTATGACCCATATCAAGGCACCAGTCATTTCCCGGTCCTTAGGATTAAGTAATACATAATCCCCCATATCATCATCCAGCCCGTGGAGTATTTTGATGTCAAATCATTTTGAATTCAAAACATCCCAATTCAGGGTTCACAAATAACCCGAAAGAATGGGTATTTGCTCAAGAGAGCAATCGGATTATAGGAACAATAATGAAAAGAACATGCATAATAAGAGTAATTGCAGCGAAATGTAAAACATTTAACTATTCTGAACTTAGAATAGGAACGAAGAAACATTTGCAGTATTTAAAAGAAAAATCAAGAATACTTGCCTCTAGAAGCTTTAACCACTATTATCGGTTGACTTTTGAATTGCCTTGAATATTTGGCTTTATCGTCAAACCACTATCCTATTCTCGATACAATCTTATCCTTCATGTCATTCGATTGGAATATTGTTGAGTCTGATGATTAATCACTAGATCATTCCTAGTCCATCGTCAAATCTCGGGTCCTTCGACTAGGACCTACAGGGTTAAAATACCCTAATTTAGATAATCGCTTAAGCTTAACATCAAATCACTATCACTTCTACCCATACGGTTTCATATCCCGACTCATATTTATATGTATTACTGAAATACACATAGCAATTATGGTTCACATCTTTGAAACTCGATTCGATATTTATTTTCGGAAAGTATGTATATTTGTTGTTTGAAAATAATAGGGTAATTGATTATTCACAAAATATTTTGTCACGCCACGTAAGTAGGTTTCGTAAAATTTAGTTACACATTCTCGTTCCATGTTTCCAATAATTATAGGTCACGTTCCTGTATTTTCGGAGTTAATTTCCCAAAAATCGGGTAGCGTTTCCTTTGTTTATCGGCGTACCCGTCGAAGTCGAATCAACGTCAATCAATCCCAACAACAATCCAATTGAAGAACAAATCACAATTTGCAATCCCAAATACCAGTACAATTTCAATTATTTATTATTATACGTACTTTTATGTTTTTGTTTGTATTTTTTGTTTTATGATTTATTTTTACCGAACTAATTTTATTTAATTAATAAACGTAGGACTCAGATAAATATCTGGAATTCTCATTGGAAAGATAATACATATCCTATTACCAGAACACAAGTTGTTGCACATCTGGAAACAGCAGAACAGAAGATTACAAATCCTGATATGCTGAATCATCTGAAAACATCAACTTTAGTTGTCAGATCCTTACACACAGCTCATGAAGCAACTACTACTCAAATCAATCAGATTAAAGAATCCTTGATTGTTTCAAAGCTGACTACTCATCAGAAAATTCAGAAACAAATTTCACCAACAGTTGCCAGACAAACTACATTTTAAGCCAGTCAAGCTAGATTGGAAGCTAAACAAGATCAAATGTCTGCTCAACTTACAAAATTACAGAATTCAATGGAGCTAATTCTTTCTCTGCTGTTTAGTGATGATACCAAAAAGGGGGAGAATATTATTAAATCTAAATGCAAACAACTGTCATTGACAAGTACTGATCCTGAAAAATTCTGATGGAGGTAATAAGGGGGGACAGAAGGATAGCAAAATGAGAAAATGAAAAAAGAGTTGAAGATTTGACTATGACTATAAAAATGCAAAAATCTTCATAAGTTAGAAATTGTTGCTGATGAAGACCAAGGTATTCTGGAGATAGAAGTTGATGTTGAAGCAAGTTAATTTCTTCAATCTCTGAAAGACAACTCTGTTCTACAAGGATCCAAATATTCAATTATTTGATTTTGAGGAGAGTAGAAGAATATGTGCAAAAGAAAATCCAAGATTTGATCTTGAACAGCTAATGCAAATGGAGGAAGACTTCAAGAATTCCATGAAAACAGCAAATTTTGATTTCGTTGTTATTTTTCAAGTACTTTATGAAGCTGATCCTTTTAACAGACCAACCAGAGGTGTAATTATAAGGGAAATCAGTCAAGCAGAAGATTTCAGATTACAAATTACAGTAACTGCTGACTTGAAGCTTAAAGGAAAAGAGAAGTCAAAAGTTTTCAAAGTCTAAAGCCAAAGCTGTTGAAAAGAAGAAGAAGGAAGATTATGGAAGCATTTTGAGCTAAGGAAGTGGAATTAATCTCTAACATTGCTCAAGTTAAGGAAGGAGTTCAAGATGAAGAGTAAAGTTTGATATTCACTGAAGCAAGATTGAATATGCATACTTGATTCCTGCATTTATATAGTTTTGACATCATCAATTGGAACTTGTCCATATTTTAATAATGAACAAGTTGGGGTAGATTGTTAGGAGCAATTGATGTTATCAAACAGAAACTATCAGAAACATCTGTGGCGCCCTCCAAACCCGGGTCAGAAGTTTGGGGTCCACACACACACTATTTATAACCTGCTTATAACAATAATAAAGATAATAATAATAATATGCAGTGACCCTACTTACCAACTACCACGGATCGCAACAGTTTAAGTATGCACACAAGCCAACCACACTTACTTATATTACAAACCGCCAACTCAGAACCGAGTATTAAACATTATTACAAACTTTTTACAAACTTAAAATTATTCCAAAAGAAGCCTACTAGCTCAACTCGATCAACCTGAACCCCTAGCTCTCGCGCTGGACTGGGGATCCTCGGTACCAACCGATTCCTTCTTAACTGGAAAAGATCATAAACAACATCGCACAAATGAGCTAACTAGCTCAGCAAGTCACAATGACAAAACTGAGAATAATGATCATCGGGGAAATATGGATACGATATCAAGTGAACAATGGATTATGATTTAGAATTTGATATTATATTTTCATTTTAAAAACCAAGGTTAGGCTGCTGATCAGTCACGCACTAACCCCGAGCAAAGCACACAACACTGCTCTAACGACTGGATCCAAGGCCACATTGGCCTAACTTGACCATTATATGGTCTGACCATGAATCTGGTCCACAATTTTATAAAAACAATCCAATTCTACCATAATAATAGAATAAGCAGTAATAAATAATAAACAGGATCATTAACAACATTGGACGTTCAATAATGAAAATGGTTTCAATCTGTATAAAGATCCATATGGCATTTCCAAAGCTTGGCTGTTAGGTAATGAAAGAATTGGGTAACAAAGGAATAACATTTCGGGTTTCAAGGATTTAGTCTTTCAAAGTATAAGATACAATGCTTTGAATGTGTAAGCAATCTGGTTCAATGTTAAATATTTAGTTTGTATGTATTTGTGGAGTAGTATCGTATATTTGAGGTTCGTATTTGGGTATACAACAATCAATGGTCTAGAAAGAATCAGGTTTACGGCTCAAGATCAATAATTGGAATCAAGGTTTAGGGTTCAGTGCTTCAAAGCACTTGCAATATAAAACAGGAATATCAGTTACTACAATATCTCGAGAAAGTTCAGAACACTTGCCTGGTACTAGCTTACTACACTGCACTTGCTCTCAATCACCACTGTCTTACTCCTTGACTATCTGTTTCCCTTTCCTACGACTTGCCTCTTCTGCTCACATATCATAAGCATCTATCAATATATAACTCATACGATTCTATTCGACACATACTTCTATCTACCATTCGTTTCACCCAAATCTGATTAACAACTTGAAAGATACGCAATAAACAAGTAAATATCGAATATACAGACCGACAGTTAACCAACAAGTCACATATAACACATAGCACGTCACATAATTAATAATATATCATTTATAAATAAATCTCGGGTCATAAATAAGCTTCCTGGTATTTAAAATACTTTTTAAAACATTTTTCGGAATTAAAATGGGTCGTTAGATCAATTTTGAAGTAATAAACAGGGTTCGGTTGGCCAATTCTGGCTTCAAAACAATTTCATAATAATTATCGAGCCTTGAAAACAATTTAAAATAATATTTTAAAACTCGAAACTATTTTCCGGAATTTTTAAATCATTTTTAAATAATTAAATCTAATTAAATAATTAATTAAAATCAATTAATAATTAATTAAATCAATTAATCAATTAATTTTCGAATTAATTGACTAATTAATCAATTAAAAATTAACTGAAATTAATTAACTAATTAATTCAGATTTATTTTTGAATTAAATATAATTTTTGGAATTAAAATAATAATTTTTAGAATTTTCAGAAATTAAAATTGAATTTTTATAATTAAAATAAATAGGAAATATGATTTTTGAATATTTTTAAAATAGGAATCCTATTTTTGCAAATTCTGGAAAGTTCAGGGACCTAACTGTTTCTTCCCCAATAATTCAGGTACTAAACTGTAATTTTACAGAGGTCGCCGGAAAAACTTCGAGGATGGTCGGAGAAAACTTCCAGATATGATCTTCAGGCAACCAGGAATTGATTCATGCAATCAAAACACAACAATCATCCCTGTTTTGGCCGGAAAATGGCCAAGAACATCGTTGGTTTCCGGCGAATATCGGAAATTTTCAAAACACAACTCCCTTCGATTCAGACATCCTCTGTTAACGAGCTATATACCAATCGATTATAAATTTCATAAGGAACATAATCCACTATAAATCAACAACTAATAACCCATAAATCAAAAAGCCCCATATTTCAATTGAAAACATTCATACGGGTTATAAACCCTAATTTCAAAATTCGATAATCAAACTCAATTTTGAACATGTTATTGAACTCCAAATCAGACATAATATATCAAAATCATCATGAAAACAAGCTCTATAACATGCAAGCATCAAATCATACAAACAATCATCCGAACAAAAATTCATATTTTTAATGAAATTAATTCGAAATAAATAAAATATAGAAAATAAACCTTGATTTCTGCAGGTGTATGGATCACAGAATCTGGTAGAGCTCTTCAAAACCTTCAGATTGGTTACTCGAGCTTTCCAAACTGAATTCAATAACACCTCCAAAAGCTTGTTTGATTCTTGAAAGATTATATGAATATAAGGTTTTCTCTGGAAAATTATATAATTATCTGTCTGCAAATGATTTTGATGCGAAATAAAATACGATAAAAGGATATTTATAATTACAGAAAATTATTATCCCATTGGATCATTCCGGATATAAAACGGTACGTTTATTTATAAAAACTGATCCAAACGGTATCGGTTTTCGGGATAATTATCCAAATCGGTACAATTTGTACTGCGGTCTTGGTCTCAGCGCCTGGTTACACGTTTTACAAGGTGATAATTGGGTTAGTATAATAAAAAGCTCCCGTTTATCAAAAATACGAGTTTTATTGATTTACCGAGACGAATATTGTATCAAAAATGTTGCGCCGGGACCCGCGCAGGACAAACCGTACGCCAGATCGAAAAAGTCGAAACATGGAATATGCTCGAAATATTACAATTAGGTTAGGAAGGAGTTCTCGGAAGAGTTTCAGGTTCCAAAAACGTAACAACGGATGACGTCGGTTGGTTCCCGTTTTTATAAAATAGATTTTAAATACCCGGAAAAAGATTTTATAAATTTCATATGATCCTTATAAATCAATAAATCAACATAAAAACAATTAGGAAGATATGACAATTATCTATATTTTATTTTGGACATATAAAATTAAAATACTCAATTAATAATATTTTTAAACATCCAAACATATTTAACACTTTACAATTAATTCACAGAATAGATACTGAACACATATATTAATTATTTATTTAGCAAAAATAATTACACGATATATCCCGGATATTACAATATCGACGGAAGATAACTGCATCGACGAATGATGACTGCATCGACGGAGGATGATGACATCGACGGATATTGATAATCGATGGATAATGATATCAACGTATGATGATGTCAACGGATGATGATGTCAACGGATGATGAAATTAGCATTTGTCACATCAATTGATCTTTGAGAAGGAAAAGGAAACAGGAACTCAAGGCGGTGAAGGACTTTATCTCAGAAGCAATTGTATAGGTTTCCTTGTTGTTAATAGAACAGAATTCCTTATACATTGGTAGATGTGCTCCATATAAAGCACATATTAGGTTCATGTTATAAGCATTGCGACATTGTTATATCTTTCGTATAACCTAGCAGCTCTCAAGGATATTTGTTCATCCTTTCGAGAGAGTACAATTGTAATAAGTTTTTATCAGTTAATATAAAATTGTTGATTATGTTGAAGCTTTGTTGAATTGATTGTATTAACTGTATTCACCTCCCCCTATAGTTGATTAAGGGCCTAACACGCATAGAGTTAAGTTAAGATTATCAGCGATAGTCTTGAGGGATTAAGTACTCTTAGGATTAGAGTAGAAGTATTATAACCCTAACTTGTTTTTTGGTTTCGTGTTTTATGGTTGTATCTTATCGCAGGACCCTGATAGCAGCTCCGACGATAGTGAAATTAAGATGACCCTCCTGTTAGCCCTCCTGGCTCCCTAGTTGATGCCTCACCACCTAATTCTGAGGAGCCCGTTTATATTAGTTCTGATGCTGAGGAGGACCCTTCCGAGGACACTGATACCTTGATGCTTAATTTCCCTATGGTATCCCACGCTGAGCATATTTCTATTAGAGCTGGTTTCCCCATTCCTGGTATTGAGCCCCCAGTACCTATTAGAGTTGATCCAGTGGTTGAGATGGATGCTCCTCAGCCAGAGTGTTGTGTTAGGGTTGGTATAATAGAGCAGATTTCCCATGGGCATTTTGATGAGGGTCTGTCTACTATAGATGCTGAGGTTGAGGTACGTAGAGTTCATAAGCTGATCAGGTGGATATTGTATGTGCTGAGGAAGCTCTTGGATCGAGATGATTACATCATGGACGTTTGTTGGTTGTTGACGGGATAGTTTGTAGAGCCCATAATATGTTGTTATATTTATTTTCAGCGTCAATAGGCTTAGGGTGACCTGGTCAGATGTCGGGTTTCCTATTGAGTTTTAGTTATTTTTAGTATGATCTTGGTTGTAGTAAAACTAGCGAATAGTTAGAAGTTTGGGGTAAATAGGGGGATATTTTTTAGTTTTTCCCTTGTTTAACCCTACTCATGTTGTCATGCTTTATTTCTCGGGCTACTTGTTCTTGTATTTTAAACCCCCCGAAACTATCTATCTACGTGACTGTAATAACCCCAATTTTGGGAAAATTTTTGAAATCCTTATGAATAGTGTTTTTGCTGAATGAGAAAACTTTTCATGCCACACTAGGTAGGGGTTCTTTTATGGATATTCTGAGATTTTATTGGCACTCTATATGGTATATAAGTGTATGTAAAGATCGTCAGAATCCAATTCTGAACACTTTGATTTTTCCCGGATATCCACTAGATACGGAAAGAATTAAGTATAAGGTAACAGGATAAAAAGGATTTAAATTAAAGGATTATAAGAGAGGATCATAAAAGGATTATAATGTATTGAGATAGGTTAAGGAAACCCAAGTAATAAGATCCCGGGTATGATCCCTCAAACGATAAATGAAAACGAAAGTTAAGCGAACCGTATAACAGATCAGCGGTCATTAGGCAAACAATTAGGAAGTTAATCAAAGAGATTGGAGGGGATGATGTCATCCAACCAATGAGAAGAGGACAAAGAGGGGATGATGACATCACATGATGACATAAGCATGACATAGGGAGGAATGAGATGTGGTTGGTTTATAACCACACAAAGTCAAGGTTAGAAAGGTAATTACCCAAAAACAAATCAAAAACAACCAACCAAAGAATCAAATCAAAGCAAAAACACAAAAATCTCTCTTTCTTCCAAGCTTGCTCTCGGCTTTTCTTCTTTTTCAAAGAAGAAATTTTCAAAAATCAAGTTCCAAGCATTGTTAAATCACAAGGTAATTATCTAAGGTTCCTTGTACATAGATATGGATATCCTATAAGTTTAAGCTCCTAATTCCTTCACAATCTCTTCCAATAAATCAAGGAAGAAGATGGTGAATAGTAACCTTCAAGAAATAACTTTAGTTTTCTTGAATTTTTATGAAAGTTTAAGGTTATACAAGCAAGGATCAAGGTTTTTTAGGCATTGAAAGCTCTTGTGTTGTGTTAAGAAGCTTCAAGGAAGGTATAATCTCTTAACCAAGCTTTGTTATTGAATGTTAAGAGCATAATATGAGTATTCTAGTTCATGAGAGGCTTGATGGTTGTGTATGTAGAGATTAGTTGGTTTTGGGATGTTTTTGGAGTTGTAAATCTTGGTTGTTGATTAATGAACTTAAGTGTAGTTTAAATTCATGATAAAGAATAGTATAAATTGTTAATGTTGAGTTGTTGGGGCTGTTATGATAAAGTATGGATGGAGTTTTGATTGGGTTGTGATTGTGGGTTGATTGTGAGATGATTTGGAGTGGTTTAAAATTGGGTAATCGCGTAAACATAGCCGTCGTAATGCCCGATTTACCGTAGACTGTTTTTGTTCTTAAGATCAGAACCCTTGAACTCACTGCTAGGTTTTGACCATTGTCATGATTAGATAGTTCATGTTACGAGCTTCGTTTTGATATGTAGTTCATTTGATTCCGATGTACGGTTTAGGAGAAATGACCGTTTTAAGTAACGGCGTTTCGCGAACGAAACTTTTCCCCTCGCCTTAATTTGAAACATAGGTTAAAGACCAAAAAGGGTTAATTAGTGTATGAAACAATTATGGTAAGAGTGTTAGGCAGTTGGTAAGACACTCGCGAAAGAATCGCCTTAAAACTCGTAATGGTTAATTTATTAAAAATGGTGGAGCCGAGGGTACTCGAGTGACTTAAGAGAATCAGTAAGCGCAAAACAAGCGTTAGAGTCTAAGTTAGTTAAAGTATAGATTTGCAAGTGACTTTGGTTTAATTCCAACTTACTTGTTGTTTATAGGTTACCAGACTCGTCCCGAGCCTTTTTATCACCCCCAGTCGCTCAGGCAAGTTTTCTACCCGTTATACTGTTGTTGTGATGTATATGTGTATATGCATGATCTTGCGATAAATGCATATTTGTTATTAGCAAATTCTTGCGATATATTGTAGCATGTGATATGGTATATATGCATGCATGTTTTATATTCTTGGATTATATATCTGTTGGTTAAAATGCTTATAGTTGCATAATACCTATGCTAGAGATAAGCGGTATTGAGTTTGTTATTCCCAGTGGACTAACAATGAGATTTACAGAAGGGGGGTTGAATGTAAATCTCAAAACTTTTTCAAGTTTTGAGCAATTTGTAAGACTAAGTGTTTGAGTGATCAAATGTGTGTGAATTGCTTGGAGCTGATGCAGACAGATATATATTTAAACACAAATGAAATGAACACAAGGAACTTTAAAACTTTTATGGTGGATTTTGTTGTTCCACCAGAGATGTGTTATTTCAGAAAATCTGTGATTCAAAATTAAATCACAGCTGCTTCCTAGTACAAACTAGATGATTTTCTCTCTTGATATTTCTAAACAGCTCAGGGAAAATTCATATCTAATTACTAGCTACTACTTGGTTTATATAACACCAATTTTACAAGTGAAGACAAAGATAAAGTACAATAAGACAATAGTTCTCCACTTGTTTCTGTTCCATTTTTATCCAGTGTAATATGGAATTATCTGTTGACTTTCCATTTTGAACCAGACTAAAAACGGCTGCTTTTTCTGCTGTTCCTGAAATAGGCTACCACATCTCTGTCAATCCATGTGCCTCTGTCAGCTTTGTTAACTGTCACTATCAACTGCTATGAGACTGAGCATCCGTTGAAGCTTTCATCCGTTGATGGCTTTATCCGTTGATGCTCTAGCAGTGCATCCATTGAAGCTTTCATCCGTTGATGGCTTTATCCGTTGATGCTCTAGCAGTTGAAGCTTTATCCGTTGAAGCATTAGAGACATCCGTTGAAGTTTAGTTTCTTATCCGTTGAAGGTCTTCAATATCAGTTGACACTTCTTCACTTATACAAAATTACAAGGCATGAAATATTTACAGTTAGCCCTCCTACTTGTACATCCATTAGTAGTCAACATGACTGATTATCTCCTAAAGACATCTAAGAATTACAGCTTGAAACCAGAGAGTGAGATGTGCTACAATACCAAACTTATTGCTAAGTAAGGCTACTCCTTCAACGGATAGCCAAGATGGTCTTATTCGTTGAGGCTACAAACACTAGATTTCTACTTAAGTGTTTTGCTGAACTTATCATCAAACTAATACACATATTCCTAACAATCTCCCCCTATTTATGTCTACTAGAACTGTAGGCATAAATTTGGGTTTAGCTTGATGATAACAAAACACTTAACAAATATATAAACTGTAACTAAGCAGAAATTCAAAAGTGCTACAAAAGTGTATATGCTGAGATGAAATTGAAGAAATACATTGTTTTCAAGGGTGTTCCTTTAGCTTGAGCAAATTACTTTCTTTTCCTTTGATCCCTGGTTTTCTTTCCTAGCCTCCTGTCATTCTCCTCTATTTGAAGTTGAAGTTGTCTGTAGAATTCAGCTTCATCTTCTTCATTGATATCTAACTTAGATTGCATATCCTTGAGAGTTTCATTACTGGCAATCTTTAGCTGATCTTCAATTCTGAAAAATCTTCTGACTCCTTTGTTGTCTCTGAACTCCATCAACCAATGAGATGATTTGTGAATTGTAATACCTCTCTCTGGAATGAGTAAAGTTCTAGGCAAAGCATTGGGCTCCCTCCAAGTTTTCCTTATGTTGGCAATCTTGTTGAGAATCTCAGTCCTGGCAGTTCTGGTAAAGCCAGAATCCTTATGTATGGCTGAGTAGACTCTAATCAAGGTAGTGTAGCCTTCATTCAGAATTCTGTGAAGAGGCCATGTTCTTTCCCCAGCTCCTTTGTATTTGAACACTAGTCTTTCAGGTAGTTGTCTGTAGGCAGCTATTCCCCTTACATCCTCTAGCTCATCCAGATAGAGTTCAATGTCTGAAAATTCTTTTATGTCACAGATGTGAACATAATCATCTTTAGAGTTTTGAGGTTTGGACTTAGGCTTCTGTGTGAATTTGATTGAGGCTTTAGAGGGTGTTGATTTGATTCTTCTTTTCTGCTTCTTTGATGGTGGAGAAGAGGTTAGGAAGTTGGGCAATTTGATGGTGTCCCAATCAATTGGTTCCTCCTTGGGAATGATTGTTTCACCATGAATGTTCATGAAGGGGTCAGGTACAATGGGTTCAGGAATAGAGGGTAGTGGTTTGGATATTGATTGGGTTTCTTCTCCCTTCTTTCTCTTTGCATTGACCTTCTTTCTTTTCCCTTTCTGCCATTCTTCCTTACTTCTTTCCTCCATCTCAGTACCAACCATGTCCCCCATAGCTTCATCTTCACCTTTGTCTTCAATTTCTTTCTGATCTTCAGCCTGACTTGACTCTAGCTGTTTTTCAAGCTTTGCTTGTGCTCTTTTGTCAGCCTTTAGCTGTTTGGCTTCTTCCTTCAACCTTTTGGTTTCTTCCTTCTTGGCTATTGAGAATTTGGGATGTCCTTGCATCACACATATGCTCTTTCCCTCTCTGAAAATAATAGCCATGTTTCTCCTTACAGCCTCATCCATGGTCTCTTTGAGATATGCAATATTTCTTCCTAAAAGCTTGTCCTCATCTGCTTTTGGAAGAGGAAAATCCACCTCTTTTAGAGGATTCTTTGTAGAGTCCTTATTGGATATGTTGTTGGGCTTGAGAACCATAGGTTGCAGATCTTTGGAAGAAGTTTCTCCATCCTTATGCCTCCCTACTGGCTTGAGTTCCATAATAATTGATTCCACTTTTGTGCTATGCTTCACAGATTGTGATTGAGAAGTTGTAGAACCAAATATTAGTTGCATCTTTTCATCAATCTTCTTCCTTTGCTCTTTGACTTGCAATTCAGCTGCTGCTATCTGGATTAGATCAATTCCATCTAGCTTTCCTTTGACTTGAATTGGTGGAGAAGTTGTGATAATAGGAACTAGCACTTGAGAAATCTGAACTGTTGTAGATGGCTCTCCTTCCCCTTCCCCTTTATTCTCCCCCTTTTTGTTATCATCAAGGGTAGGGGTCAAGCCTTGTGCTTGTGCCAGCTGCATGAGTAGATTTGTTTGAGTTTGTTGATTCTGAAGAATGGTGACCATAGAGTCTTCAATGATTTGAACCCTATCTTCCAATCTGGCCAGCCTCTTGTCAGCATCAGAGGCCTTCCTTAGTCTCCCCAACAAATCTTGCATGGTACCATAGGGTATAACTGAATCCAATTTTTCAGCATTGTAGGATTTCAGATCAGCAATGTCCAGCTTGAGCTCATCCACACTTAGATTGTGCTGGTAATGCTGCAACTACAAGAGATGCAGAGATTCCAGATGAGCTTGAAGAATTGCCTTGGTACCAGCATCCTGAGTCTCCTGAATGGCCTGCTGAATTGTCAGGACTTGTTTGACCAAAGTGACACCAAACTCTCCTGGTGTTGATGGTTTTGCCCATGCCCATACAGGAAGATTAGGAACAGAACTTGGGCCTGCTACTCCCCCTAAGTTCATGCTTTCATTCAAAGAATTAGAGTCATCATCATTAGAATTTACTCCAAATTCTTCAGATGGCTCACCAGCTTGGGAAGGCAGCCTGTTGACAGCAGCTTTATCTCCGAGAAGAGATTCTGAAGTGTGTACAATGTGTAGTGTCTGTTCTGCCTCCACATTGCCCTGTGTAGCCAATAATTGATAGGCTGAAACAGGGTGAGTAAAAGTGTCAGCATCCAAGGAAATGTTATCAATGACAGCTTTGTAGTGTTGCTGAAATTGTCTTCCCTTATCTGCATCATCCACTTTCATTAACTCACTAGCAATGACTGGATCCACCCTTATAGCTTCTGTACCTGCCTTTCTCTCAATTTCTCTCTTTTCTTGCATCAGGGGCTCCCCCTGGCTCACACACACCCTCACACCCTCACCTTCACCTTCTAAGGTGGCACTCTTCTCACTTACTTTTGCCATGCTGGAAGAAATAGCATGCATTTGGTGACTCTCAATCTCTCCTTTTGCCTGCGAGCAACCCAGCCTCTCACTCAATAAATCACTCCCTTCCCTCAAGCCTAAAAGTGATTGTACAGTTGCCATGTCCTCTACAGTTGGAGTTGTTTCTGTTAAGTATGTAGAGGCCATCAATGGATAGGGAGTATCCGTTGAAGTGGAAACTGATGGTATCAACGGATAACTGCTGTTAAGCTTATCCGTTGAAGAACAACCACTTGTCAACGGATGAGAGATATCCGTTGAACAAGGAAATGATGTAGAGATAGAAAGTGATATAATTGTTGAATCTGTGTGGATTGATTTTAAGTGAGGTGACACAGATTCTGCAACTACATCTGAAAGAATTGGCTGATGATCCAACAAATCATCTAAAAGATGATGATCACCAGGTTTTGAGTGGGGCTCCTCCCTAAGTTTTAATGAGGGAGAATCAGGAATTGATGTGAATATCATATCCACATCCAGAGAGGGTGTAGGAGAGTTTGAGGAATGGTGTGTATCTATATTGAGAGAATGGGGCTGTGATTCCACATTTGCTGGAATCACATCAAGTTGAATTTGAGAAGGCACAGATACTGGTGGGTGTATCTGTGCTGTGTGTGTCCCTTGTGTGGAAACTAGGGTTTTGGCCTTCTTCTTCCTTGAAAAGGCTTGAATTGGTGAATGTTTAGCTTCAGTGTCCCTCCCTCTTTTGTTCTGTGTCCCTGGATGGGGACTATTTTCAATAGTTACATCCTTTTGGGTGGATGCAACTAGGGATGTGCTGGACTCCTTTTGAACCACTACAGTCTTTTGAGAGACTGTGGCTTGGCTGGAATGGGTACCACTCACCTCTCCCACCTTATCCTGGGGGGCTTTTTGATGTTCACCCCTCCCCTCACCACTTAAACCCTGTTCACTCCCTTCAGGGTTTATGGTAGTTGTTACAACTGTTGTCTTTTGAGAAACAACAGAGGTAGGTTTCTTTGACTTGACTTTGGAGATTTTAGATTTGGTGGCTTTGGTAGGAGCCTGTTTGGACAATGACACAGGTTCCATAGCCACACTAGAAGGCAAAGAAACATTGGGGTTGGAAATAGTAGGAGTTATAGAAACATTTACCTCACTTACCTGTGGTGCATTCATGATTGGCAAGTATACCAATGGCACCTGGCTGTTGAGGTTCATTCTCAAAAGGTCTGCAAGGACCCTTTTTTCTTGTGCCAAGCATTTGAGTTTATTATTCTCATTGGATATAACCAAACCTTCAGCAACATGGTTAGCCAATAATATAAAGAATCTAGAAAAGTAGATGTTATGTGGTCTATTAGCTTTGTTACCTAATCTGGAACCTAATTCTAGCATAACACAGTTGCTAAAATTAAAGTACCTATCGGAAACTAGCATATAGAGCATATTAACAAGAGATGAAGTGATAGCATCAAAATTGCTAATCTTCCCAGAGAAAACCTTAATAAAGGCATCTCCAAGAAAACTCCATTCTTTCCTAAGGCCTTTCCTTCTAATACTACCTAAACTAGCAGAATCAAAAGCATAGCCTATGGAATCTAGCATAGCAGAGACATCTTTATCAGTGTGTGGTGTCATGGCATTATTCTCAGGCAACTTAAAGCAAGATTGTAAATCATCACAATTAATGCAATAGTCCTTACCCTTGAGAGAGAAGGCAATAGTCATATCTGTGGAGTTGAACTCTGCAGTTGTCCAAATCTCCTCAATCACTTCACAGTAGATGGTTGGGGCTTCCAGCATTGCATAGCTCAGTTTGCAGTTCTTGATGAAGTCCATCATCTTGTGATAATCAGAATGGGCTTCCTTCTTTTCAACCAAGACTATGAAATTATTCTTTTCATAAACAAATCCTGTTTGAGACATAATTTTGACTACTGGTGCCATTGTTGTGAGTAGAGGTTGCAGAGAAGAACTTGAGAATTCAGAGAGAAAGAGAATGATAAGTGCAAGAAAGCGTAAAGTGAAAATAAGAATTCAATTGGGCTTTTATACTTTCTTGAATTAAAACACAAATTAAAATAATTAAATGATACTTTTAAGTAAGTGAAAGTCGTTCAGGAATAAATGAAACTGTAGAAATTCTGAAAACTACCGTAAATACAAATACATACAACACTGTATATTTGTATCAACGGTTGAGTAAAAGAATCAACGGCTGTGACTCACTAACGTGACACATCAACGGATAAGGTAAATAGTTATCCGTTGACGAACAACACTATTTTATCCGTTGAAGGATAAAATTACCGGAAATGTATTTGTCTTTCAACGGATAATGAATATCCGTTGATAGAACAATTTTGGCTTTCAATGGATAGGGAATATCCGTTGATAGGATAAGTCTTGATTAAAGCCAACTTTGTTCAGCAAATTCATTTCAGGCTACAAGACAGATTACATAGATGACATAGATTATGAATAGTTAAGCATACCTAACTCACTTACTAATCTTGTGAATGTTGATTCATCAAGTGGCTTGGTAAATATGTCTGCAATCTGCTTTTTACTTGGAACAAAATGAAGTTCCACTGTACCTTTCATCACATGTTCCCTAATGAAGTGGTACTTGATATCAATGTGCTTGGTTCTTGAGTGCTGCACTGGATTTTCAGTAATGGCAATGGCACTTGTGTTGTCATAAAATATTGGAATTTTGTCAACAGTTATACCATAGTCAAATAACTGATTCCTCATTCACAGTATTTGTGCACAGCCACTACCAGCTGCAATGTATTCAGCTTCAGCTGTTGATGTGGAAACAGAATTCTGCTTCTTGCTGAACCATGATACAAGCTTGTTTCCTAGAAATTGACAGGTGCTTGTTGTGCTTTTCCTGTCTAATTTGCAACCTGCATAATCTGCATCTGAGTAGCCAATTAGATCAAAACCAGACTCTCTAGGGTACCAAATTCCTAGATTTGGAGTACCTTTGAGATATCTGAAAATTCTTTTAATAGCCACTAAGTGAGATTCTTTAGGGTCAGCTTGAAATCTAGCACAGAGACATGTAGAAAACATAATATCAGGTCTACTGGCAGTTAAATATAAAAGTGAGCCAACCATGCCTCTATAACTTGTAATATCCACAGACTTTTCAGCCTTGTTTAATTCAAGCTTGGTGGCAGTGGCCATGGGAGTTTTTGCAGGTGAACAATCCATTAAGTCAAACCTCTTTAAAAGATCATAAATATATTTAGTTTGACTAATGAAAATTCCACCACTAACTTGTTTAACTTGTAAACCAAGAAAGTAAGTTAGCTCTCCCATCATGCTCATTTCATATTTACTTTGCATTAATTTAGCAAACTTTTTACAAAGTTTATCATCTGTAGATCCAAATATAATATCATCTACATAAATTTGTACAAGTATCTTAGAGCCATTAACATTTCTAAAGAAGAGAGTTTTGTCAACAGTACCTCTTGTGAAGTGATTATCTAGAAGGAACTTTGATAAAGTCTCATACCAGGCTCTAGGTGCTTGCTTTAGTCCATAGAGTGCTTTCAACAAATAATACACATTGTCTGGAAAATTTGGATCTTCAAAACCTGGAGGTTGGCTTACATAAACTTCTTCCTCCAATTCCCCATTTAGAAATGCACTCTTGACATCCATCTGATAGACTTTGAAATTGGCATTAGCTGCATAGGCTAGAAAGATTCTGATGGCTTCAAGTCTTGCAACTGGAGCAAATGTTTCATCAAAATCTATTCCCTCTTGTTGAGAATAGCCTTTGGCAACCAATCTGGCTTTATTCCTTATGACAATGCCATTTTCATCTATCTTGTTTCTGAATACCCATTTTGTGTCAATAGAACTCTTGTTCTTTGGCTTGGGTACCAGCTTTCACACTTTGTTCCTCTCAAATTGGTTTACTCCTCTTGCATAGCTAAAATCCAATCTGGATCCAAAAGAGCTTCTTCCACTCGCTTAGGTTCCTCCTGTGATAGAAAGCTACTATACAGACATTTATCTTGAGTAGCCCTTCTAGTTTGTACTTTAGATGTAGCATCACCAATGATCAGTTCAAAAGGGTGATTCTTGGTCCATTTCTTTTGAGGTGGTAGATTAGCCCTTGATGAGGTTGCCTCAGTATTGTCATGATGTGAGATAGAATGTTGATTTGTTGAAACTCCCCCTGAGTTGCTGATCCTTTGAAAGGAATTGGGAGTTCTATCAACTGATGAGGTGAATTGATTATCCGTTGACAGACTGTGATCAACGGATGCTTCGTTATGAACTTCAATGGATGATGCACTTTGTCTCTCAACGGATGCTGCATTGCTTCTTTCAACGGAAGCTGAATTATGACTTTCAACGGATGCAGCATTCTGTGCATTATCCAAAGGCAGACTCTGGTTTCTTCTTGAGATGCCTTCTTCATCATTCTCATCTTCACTATCATCACAATATATCTCAATATTGTCAAATTTGAGTCCTTCATGATGTCCCTCATCTGTTAGTCCATCAATCTTTTTATCATCAAACACAACATGTACAGATTCCATGACAATGTTGGTTCTTAGATTGTAGACCCTATATGATTTTCCAGCAGAATAACCAACAAATATTCCTTCATCAGCCTTTGCATCAAACTTTCCTTTGTGATCAGATTGATTCCTTAATATGTAACATTTGCAACCAAAGACATGTAGAAAGTTTAAAGTTGGTTTTCTTCTCTTGAATAATTGATAGGGAGTCATGCATTTTGCTTGATTGATTAGAGAAATATTCTGAGTGTAACATGCATAGTTAACAGCCTCAGCCCAAAAATAAGTTGGGAGCTTTGACTCCTCAAGCATTGTCCTTGCAGCTTCAATTAGTGATCTGTTCTTCCTTTCCACCACACCATTTTGTTGTGGAGTTCTTGGAGCTGAGAACTCATGCATAATCCCATTTACTCCACAGAACATCTTCATGGTTGAATTCTTGAACTCAGTTCCATTGTCACTCCTAATATTCCTTACTTTGAAATCAGGATGATTGTTGACTTGCTTGATATGATTGATGATGATTTCACTAGCTTCATCCTTTGATCCAAGAATAAACCCAAGAAAACTTTGAGAAATCATCTACAATCACTAGGCAGTATCTTTTCTTTGAAATTGACAATACATTGACTGGTCCAAAAAGATCCATGTGTAGAAGTTGCAGTGGTTCATCAATTGTAGATTCAAGCTTCTTACTGAATGATACTTTCTTTTGCTTTCCTTTCTGACAAGCATCACACAGTCCATCCCTTGTGAATTCCACTAGAGGCATTCCTCTAACTAAGTCCTTTTTGACTAGATCATTCATTGTCTTGAAATTCAAATGGGACAGCTTCTTGTGCCATAGCCAACTTTCAACTGGACTTGCTTTGCTGAGAAGACAAGTAATGGATTCTGCATCTGTAGAGTTGAAATCAGCTAAGTACACATTTCCTTTTCTAACTCCAGTTAGAACCACTTTATTGTCCTTTTTACTTGTGACAATACAGGCTTCAGAATTGAAGGAAACAGTATTCCCTCTGTCACATAGTTGACTGATGCTCAATAAATTGTGTTTGAGACCATCAACCAATGCAACTTCATCAATGATGACATTTTCTTTTGAAATCAAGCCATATCCCATAGTGAATCCTTTGCTGTCATCTCCAAAGGTTATGCTAGGGCCAGCTCTCTCCTTAAATTCTGTGAGCAGGGTGAAATCTCCTGTCATGTGTCTTGAACAACCACTGTCCAAGTACCATAGATTCCTTCTTTGTCCCTGCACACAACAAAATCAATCAAGTTGATTTTGGTACCCAAGTTTCCTTGGGTCCAGCCTTGTTAGTCTTTTTCCTAGACTTCATTCCTCCTGCATCTTTTGACTTAGGTAACTTTGGGTCAACCTTGGTCTCAGATGTGGTTGGTTGAAGTGTAGGGTTAGTCACAGAATCATTTAGCACATTTGATTGAATTTGATAAGGCATAGGTTGTGCAAACATGTTATTCCACATAGGCATATTGTATGGCATTTGAGGCATACTAAATGCAGTAAAGTAGGATTGTTAATGTATGGCATGTTTGCAAAATATGCATGGGGATTCTGGTGAGACATAACAGGCATAGCATGCAGAGGTGACATAGACATGTTAGGCATGGAGGGATTTGAAGGCATGGGAGCATTTTTAACAGATTTGCAATTATCAGATAGGTGATTAACACTTTTACAATGTACACAGCTTTTTCTAGGAGCATACCTATCAGGTGTGTAATTGTTATGTTTATTAATCCCTACCTTCCCATTTCTTTTAGATTTTCTTTTAGTTTCCTTCTTATCCTCAACCAACTTAAGCCTATCTTTCAACTGATCTAAAGTCATGTGTCCTATATTCACCTTACTGACATCTCTGGATGTGCTAGCTCCTTTTCTGACAAAGTTCTAGAGAGTTGAATCATTCTTTTTATTTTTAAAAGAATTTGCCTGTTTTAATTGATGAGCCTTCAACGGATGCTCCTTTTCTTCCTTCAACGGATAACTTTCATCATCCGTTGATTCCACATCCATTGACAATCCATCAATTAATTCTAACTTCTTTTTGTTTTTCTTCCAGGCATCCTCACAGAATGATTCAATTCCCTGAACCTTGGCAATTTAAACACCAACATCCCTAGATGTTTTCCAGGCCTTGATTACCTCTTGCTCACTTTCTAACTGTTTAGAAAGAATTTCTACTTTCTTAACAGCTTCTTCTAGTTCACTCTCGACAGTCAAGCATTTAAGTTTAATCTTTTCAAGCTCAATTACCTGACTCTCTAACACAACATTCCTATCACTTAAAAACACATTATTTTCTTTGATCCTAGTGTTTTCTTTAGCTAGTGATTTAAGAGAAACACGCAAATGATATAATTCATTGGACATATCATTTATGGCTTCATTGCATTCATGTTTAGAAAGCTGAGAGAGATCAGTAGTAATTACCTGGTTGCTTGATGAACTAGTTTCATTTTCATCAAAATTAGCCATCAGGGCTAGGTTGACATATTCCACATCATCATCTTCATTTACCCCAACTGCTGCCCAATCATCTTGAGTGAGAAAAGCTCTTTTCTTTTGTTTGAGCAAATCAAAATACTTCCTTTTGTAATCAACTTGCTCAAATTTCTTTTTCTCAGAATTTGGCTTCCTACACTCACTTGCAAAGTGTCCACTAATGCCACAGTTGTAACATTTGAACTTTGATTTGTCCACCATGTTTTTGTTTGGCTTAGTGAACTTTGTGTTTTTCCTGAACTTCATCTTTGCAAACCTCCTGGACAGAAAGGCCAGATGTTCATCAATATCATCAGATTCATCCTGACTGGAATTGTCTTCATCCTCAGCAACTTGCTCTTTACCCTTGCTTGATTCTGATTTGCTTGTGCCAATTTTGAGACTTGGCATTGTCTTTTCCTCATTTCTGGCTTCAACTTTTTCACTGTCAGCTACAAGTGCAACTGATCCTCCTTTTCTCTTTCCCTTTTCCAACAGCTCATCTTGCTCCATCTCAAGTTCATAAGTCTTCAAAATTCCATATAATCTTTCAAGTGTGAAGTCCTTATAATCTTGAGAATTTCTTAGAGAAACAGTCATAGGCTTCCATTCCTTTGGTAGAGACCTTAGAAATTTTAGATTGGAGTCCTTGACTTGGTACACTCTCCCATACAGCTTTAATCCATTCAATAGTTTCTGAAATCTGTTGAATGTATCATTCAATGATTCTCCTTCTTCAAAGTGGAAATATTCATATTGTTGAATGAGAAGCTGCATTTTGTTTTCTCTAACTTGCTCAGTGCCTTCACAGATAAGCTGCACAGTATCCCAAATTTCCTTAGCAGTTTGGCTATTGATGACATTGTCAAACATATCTTGATCCAGGCCATTAAACAAAATGTTCATGGCTTTCTTGTCCTTGTGGACCTCTTCAATATCTTCAACAGTCCATTCTGCCTTTGGCTTGGGAATAGACTGTCCAACAGCAACTGTAGCAGTAGCAGCTGTGGCCACCTTGTGTGGGATGTGAGGACCATTCTCAATGCAGTTGATGTAGCTTTCATCTTGAGAGAGAAGATGTAAATGCATCTTCACCTTCCAGTGATGATAGTTATCTCGTTCCAGGATTGGAATCTTTACACCAATATCCTTCTTACTCATGATGTTAGCAGAATAGATCTTTAAATTCTTTGTATGTTAAGAGCTTGCTCTGATACCAATTGTTATTCCCAGTGGACTAACAATGAGATTTACAGAAGGGGGGTTGAATGTAAATCTCAAAACTTTTTCAAGTTTTGAGCAATTTGTAAGACTAAGTGTTTGAGTGATCAAATGTGTGTGAATTGCTTGGAGCTGATGCAGACAGATATATATTTAAACACAAATGAAATGAACACAAGGAACTTTAAAACGAAATCAGCAAAAAGAAATAATCATCAAATACACAAGTCAACAAACAAGAACAGAGCAGCCGCAGCAAACATTTTATTCTTCTCTGCAACTTCAAGATCAATTTCTAGATTGTAAAGTTAAATCCAATCAACTAGAAATCTTTATCTTGTTCTTGTGTAACAATCTAGTGGATCAAAATCCCTAGAACTTAATCTCAAATTGCGTTTAGCATTTGAATCTTTTTATTACAAAAATAGAAAAAGTTCATGTCGAATTTATTCTAGATTTGTGATAATTAATTTGAGATTAATTTCTTGTAATCGATACGGTTGTTGTAACACCTTTCAAGTTTAATAATATTTTTATTTAACTTGAATTTTTTTCACATTTTTTATTCCGCATTTAATTCGATTATTCGGTACTGTTTGTATTCAACCCCCCTTCTACAAACACATTGGGACCTAACAATTGGTATCAGAGCCATCTGATTAACGAACAAATCAAGATCCTAGACTTTTGTGATTTTTGAACTCCTTGAATTTTTATTCATTCAAAAATTCATAATGACTTCACAAAAAGTTGGAACCGTTAAAATTCCATAATTTGATAAAGAGAATTATATTATGTGGAAGAAGAAGATGCTCTTATTTTTACAAGTGGCAAATCCCAAATATTCAAACTTGTTAAAGAAGGGGATAAGAACTCCGATGGTTATTGAACCGGAGGTGATAATAGATGATGTTGTGATCACCAAAGCCAGAACCTATCCTAAAGATCCTGAGGATTTTTCTCCTGCTGAAAAAGATGAAGCCTCCTTGGATGCCAGCCTTCAGTTAATTTTAATTGATTCCCTTGATCCCTTGATGAACAGACATGTGATGAACTGTAAAAATTCCAAACACATGTGGGAAACTATTGAGGTGATCAATGAAGGCACAGAGGAAGTTAGGGAGAACAAGTTGGAGATCCTAACCTCTGAGTATGAATATTTTAAATCAAATCCAGGAGAAGAAATTACTGAAGTGTTTGAGAGGTACAATGCGTTGATCAACAACCTGAACATAAATGGGAAATATTATTCAATCAGGGAGGTCAACAAAACGTTCCTTTTAACACTGCCAACTCATCTTGAACATAGAATCACTGCCATTAGAGAAGCTAGAGATCTGAGTGAGATTTCTTTGGACAGGCTCTATGGAGTGTTAAAAACCTATGAGTTGGAGCAGATTCAACAGAAGGAAGTCTACGGGAAGGATAGAATGGTCAGCACATCTACTGCACTTGTAGCTGAAGGTCAACAACAACAGCAATCTCAACAATTGGAGAGAATGGTACAGTGTTCCAAGGCTGAGGAAAATATGTTAGTAGCAGAATATGATCCTCCTACTACAATTCAATCAAGTGATGATTTTTATTCCTTGGAAGAACTGGAGCAATTGGAAGACGAGTCAATGGCCCAAATTGTCAAGAGATTCTCCCATGTCAGATTCAAGAGGAATCTCAAGCTTAAGTACAAGTCCAACTACAACAAATTCCAGAAAGGTGGATCTTCATCCTCTAACACCAGCAGTGGTGGATACAAAACAGGGATGGTTGATCGGAGCACCATTAGATGCTATAACTGTAATGAGTTGGGACACTTTGCCACAGAATGTAGGAAGCCAAAGCAAGTAAGAAAGAACTCTGAAAGGGCTTATCTGGCAAAGGGAAGAAGCTGGGATGATACTGACAGTGAAGATGAAGATGAAGGAAATCTTGCTCTTATGGCTATTGATGGAAAAGCTTCATCGTCAAGAATAGAGGTAAAACTTTCTGATGCTGAAATGGTTTATCATCTAAGAGGTAACTTAGATTGTGCACGTCGTGATAATGAACTGTTAAGTTTACAGATCACAGACCTTGAGAAAGAGGTCAATGAATTAAGACTTGTGCACATTAATCAAGACAAATTAAAAGAACAAGTATCTTTTCTAGAGAATAGAGTTGACTGTTATAGAAAACTCGAAACTATTCTCAAAGACAAGATCACCGGTCTTGAGACTAAGGTTAGAGCCTACTTCAATTCTTGTTCGAAGGCTAAAGAGTTCTACAGTAAGCAATCTGTTAATCAAACATCTGGAATAGGTTATGATTACAATGTTGCTATTGGAGAATTAGGCATAAACTCCCCTCCTCGTGTCTGTGCTAAAGGGAGGGAAGTACCACATGTGCTTAAGGGTGTTGATGAACCCCTCTATAAACCATCAATTGCTGAACCATTTGATGCGACCTCTTCTATTATTCAGGAAGAAATACGTGCTGAAGATCATGCTAATGAGAAGGTTGTTTCCAAGTCAAGTGTGTCGAAAGTTCCAGTCAAAGTTGTGAAAGCAACTGAGACTAACTCAGACACACATGAGTTGGATAACAAAAATGCCATGTCTACCATGCATAAATTGCCTGCTGTTAATCACTCTCATAAAGCATGTGGTGTTTCTAATTGTATGTCTTGTGCTTTTAATATGATGTATGCTTATTTTAATGGTAAGCATGTTTCTAATGATAAGACTACTCCTCGTCAGCATGTGAATAACAAGAAGCATGATAGGTCTAAGACTGCCAGTCCTTCTAAGGCTAGAAAGGAGACATTTGTGCCTAAGCTTAAACAGAAATTTGTTAAGGCTGTTTACAAGGTCAAATGTTCAGTCATTGAGAAAGTTGAGACAATTAAAATTAAAAATGTTGTTTTGCCTGACAAAGGACAGTTCTACAAGTATGCCGGGCCCAAAAAAGTTTGGGTTCCGAAAAAGGGTTAATCCATTTGTGTTGCAGGGCATTAAAACAGGTGAAACCGGAAGTGTGGATTCTTGACAGTGAATCATCAAGATATATGACCGGAGATAGAGCCCTGCTATCAAATGTGGATTGAGAAAGCTGGCCCCCTGGTTACCTTTGGAGATAACAGCAAAGGTTTATCCGAGGGATATGGCTGTTTGCAAGCTGGTAATGTTATCATTGAACTTGTAAATAGTTTCTATATTTTTGCTATATTTATATAAGTTTTTATTTGTATTTTCTGTAATTGTAAATATGGTATGATATATGAAATTGAATGTTGATATCTTGTTGATAGATATTTGGTATTTAATTCATTGATATTTGTTTTTATTATTATTATTTGTATTGTATTATTTTTTATTATTTATTTTATTTTATTTCATTTTATTTTAAATTTTAATGCAACATAACAATTAGTATCTAAAGTACTTGACAAGTATCGGTCAATGATATGTTGTTAACATTATGTTGCAGATATTTGTAAACTTTTGACATGAATGAGAATTACTTAGACTTTACCCTAAGTGATCAATATTTTATCAAAAACTCATTCATATTGAAAAACAAAATCAAACTTCTTTCTACATTAGTGATTTCTTATTTCATGTAAAATCTTTTGAAATCACTATTGTAAATCATTTTCTCTCTATTACCATATGTTCTGTGTTACAGGTTCAGTCTCCAATGACTTTCTTTCATTGACAGTCATGAGGTTGAAAACCCACAACGTCTATCCCAGACTGTAAAGACAAACACAAAAACAGAACCAACCAACACTCTCTTACCACTAAATGTAGTATGAATGAGCGTGAGGGAGATAGTGCCTTAGTGCACCACATAAGGAAGGTTCTGTAGTCAACCCAGTAGCTCTGTCTCATACATAGATGAGTAGTATTTAAACCGAGACAACTGCTAGCCCCCATATATCTTCTCAAAAAGATGTAATGGCTAAAAATGCACAAAAACAGTTACTAGATTCATTCTCTCAACAGGGTGCGTCTATTGAATTTTGCCTGTCGGCCAAGATCCGATGTAATGTCACCACTTCAAACATAAACAATTCTTGATGCACAAGGAGAGGTTACACACACAAAGGATGAGTTGACGGAAACAAGAGTTTCGACCATTTTAAGGTCAGATTCGATTGTTCAAGGTTCGTTAGTGGACCAATTGCCTTTACAGGTGTTAGGAGAGGATACTGATCCAAAAGCCATATGTCAGTGGTCAGTATCTACCTCCCCAGGCTTAAATCCCCTGGATGCATCTGCAGATAGTGGATCTGACATAGGCGCAGATCGGCAACTTGTTGACAATGATTCAGATATTACCTGATGAGCCACAAGGAAATGTCTTCACAGACATTAGAAGGGAACTTTGATCTTTATGATAAATTCGTTGGATCATTGTTTACCTTCCCAGAATTCAAATCTGGAACCCTAAAAGGGAAACTAGCAACTTGTAGATTATGACTCAGATTCATCTGACGAGTTTAACAAGGATGGGGATTTGTGAACTCCCATTGCACCACCTGTGACCTCCTTAAGGATGGCTAAGGTGATTTTCCTTGCAGGTACAGCTGGATTATGGAGCTATGAGAGAAGAGTGATACACTTGTGAGAATGAGTGTAAACACGAGTGGAGAGAAGAGTGAAACACATGTGAGGTACACTAAAACACAATCACACACTCACAGTGAGGAAGAAAGAGAAACTACTTGTTATTTCTTTTCCAACCAAGTGAAATATGAGAACTCCTTCAGACGACGGCATACATTCTTTCTTTAAGGGGGAGATAAAAGCTTAAGTAATAGTTTGGAGGATTCCTCAACTAAGGGGGAGAAATAGCAGGGAGGAAGAAAAAGATCCTAAAAATGTACACTACACCACACCATTTTTATTTCTAACTACGGATCCTATTGTACGGGAGAGGTGGTAAACACAAGGTGATTTCCTAGTAAGGGAAGAAGCTGTTAGGGGAGTACCATTGGTTTTTATCTGCGGATCCTATTGTACGGGAGAGGTGGTAAACGAAGGTGATCTTATTTAATCAGTTGATTCTCATAGGGGGAGAAGCAAGAGATATGGGCTTCTCAACAGGAAATGTGGTTATACAAATGAAGATGGAACTACTTGAAGATATGTTCAGTCTAGAGGAACATCTACTTGGAATCTGGAAAATGTTAAATCTAGTCCAGAACTTTTCTACTATTTACTTTGTATTTCTTTTTATATCTTTTTCTTATTTGTTAGTTGAGTTATCCTCTAGGTATTTGTGTGTTATTGTCTAACAAACAAATAGGGGGAGATTGTAAGTCATATGTCATAGCCTATTTGTATATTCGAGGATTTAACTCAACTCAAATAAGAATGTAATAAGTAAATAGTGGATCTACCGTCAAAGAGATCTCGCAAAGTAATATCTTTCAAAGGATTCAGAGACAAGGTTCATCTACAGACTTGAGGAATTAATTCACTGGAAGAAGTTCAAGAAATTGATCATGCCTCAGTGATATAAATCAAGAGTGTGGATTTAATCAAGTGACAGAGATCTCGTCAGAGTATCATTATTTACAAGGATTTAATCTGAAGAAAATCAAAGTATCAAAGTCAAGACATGAAGAAACGTCATGGAAGTTAGTCACTCATGAACCAGACAGTACATCGAGTGTCAACATTGAAGTGGTGGAATTGATTCATAATTTTCAGTGATTTTCAGAAGATATTCAGAAGATTGGTTGCTGCTCAGGATTAGTATTAATTCTCTATTAATTAATTAAGTCATATAATTTAATTAAGAAAATAAATTATATCTGTAAAGATTAATTTATTCATTAATTGAATTAATTGATTAATTAATTCAGAATTAATATTAAGGATTTTTCAGAATTTAAATTGGATTAAAAACAGTCTTAAATCAGCAAGACAATTGAAAATGAACTAGCATGACAATCAGGATTGTCATACCGATTGTCATGCCAAGTCATTTCAATTGTCCTACCGAAAGTTCTACTGGGAAGGAGATAGTCTTTCTAGTTCAACTGATCGTCATACCGAAAGTCATTGTAGTTCAATCAGATTGTCTTGCTAGTTCAATCCATTGTCCTACCGAAAGTCTTGCCAGCTATAGGATTGTCATTCCAGTTCAATTCAATTCTGTTGAATGAATTAAAAAGACACAGAAGCAGCAAAAAGAAATAATCATCAAATACACAAGTCAACAAACAAGAACAGAGCAGCCGCAGCAAACATTTTATTCTTCTCTGCAACTTCAAGATCAATTTCTAGATTGTAAAGTTAAATCCAATCAACTAGAAATCTTTATCTTGTTCTTGTGTAACAATCTAGCGGATCAAAATCCCTAGAACTTAATCTCAAATTGCGTTTAGCATTTGAATCTTTTTATTACAAAAATAGAAAAAGTTCATGTCGAATTTATTCTAGATTTGTGATAATTAATTTGAGATTAATTCCTTGTAATCGATACAGTTGTTGTAACTCCTTTCAAGTTTAATAATATTTTTATTTAACTTGAATTTTGTTTCACATTTTTTATTCCGCATTTAATTCGATTATTCGGTACTGTTTGTATTCAACCCCCCTTCTACAAACACATTGGGACCTAACATTCATGATCATAGTGATCTCTCAATAAATTCTTTTACTTCTATATGAAGGACTAAGCTTTCAAAGATAGAAGCAGCTGAAAAAGGAGTAGTAAAGTTGTGATGGTATGCGGAATAGAAACACATTCGTGATACTAAGGTTGACGAGGTTATTAAAAGGTTATAAAACGCTAACGAGCAAAAGTATAACCAGTATAATATTAGAAATGGAAGGTAGTAGCGATTACGAACTGGAAAAGAGTGGGTATTGAGAAGCAAAAGCTATAATTCTAGAAGCTACGATGAGGGTCTGTGCAATAGACTTGAAAGAAATTGGAATGATCACTTAACACGGATTGAGTTTTCTTACAACAATAGATCATATGTCAGTATTGAGGTATTGCCTTATGAGATCCTTGAGGGAAGACAATGTCGATCTCCCTTATGTTAGGATGAAGTTGTAGAGCGCAAGATGCTCGGACCGCAGTAGTCCAAAGGACCAGGGATATAATAGATCTAATCAGAGGACGGCTGGTAGTAACCCAAGATGGACATAAGAGGTATGCTGATTTGACTCAAAAGGACAAAGAGTAAGAAATAGGGGACCTAGTAATGTTATAGGTATCCCTTGGAAAGGATTGATGAGGTTCGGAAAGAAAGGAAAGCTAAGTCTATAATTTGTTGGACCCTTGGATATATTAAGACGTTTTGGGAAGTTAGCATATGAGCTAGCCCTACCCCCGAACATGTAGCAAGTCATAACGTGTTCCACGTATCAATGTTAAGGAAGTGTAATTCGGATGCCAGATAAATAGGGGCATATGAGCGCATAGACATGCAACCAGACGTAACCTATATGGAGCAACCAGGAAGGGTTATAGAGTGAAAAGGAACAAGTGCTTAGGAGAAGGGTTATCAAACTATTCAGAGTTTGATTGAAGGACCACAATGTGGGAAAATTTACTCGAGAGTTAGAAAGTGCAATGCTAGGAGAGTATCCCTATTCATTTTCTATCTGATTCCGGGACGGAATCCTTTTAAGGAGGGGAGACTGTAATAACCCCAATTTTTGGAAAATTTTTGAAACCCTTATGAATAGTATTTTTGCTGAATGAGAAAACTTTTCATGCCACACTAGGTAGGGGTTCTTTTATGGATATTCTGAGATTTTATTGGCACTCTATATGGTATATAAGTGTGTGTAAAGATCGTCAGAATCCAATTCCGAACACTTTGATTTTTCCCGGAAATCCACTAGATACGGAAAGAATTAAGTATAAGGTAACAGGATAAAAAGGATATAAATTAAAGGATTATAAGAGAGGATCATAAAAGGATTATAATGTATTAAGAAAGGTTAAGGAAACCCAAGTAATAAGATCCCGGATATGATCCCTCAAATGATAAACGAAAACAAAAGTTAAGCGAACCGTATAACAGATCAGCGGTCATTAGGCAAACAATTAGGAAGTTAATCAAAGAGATTAGAGGGGATGATGTCATCCAACCAATGAGAAGAGGACAAAGAGGGGAGGATGACATCACATGATGACATAAGCATGACATAGGGAGGAAGGAGATGTGGTTGGTTTATAACCACACAAAGTCAAGGTTAGAAAGGTAATTACCCAAAAACAAATCAAAAACAACCAACCAAAGAATCAAATCAAAGCAAAAACACAAAAATCTCTCTTTCTTCCAAGCTTGCTCTCGGCTTTTCTTCTTTTTCAAAGAAGAAATTTTCAAAAATCAAGTTCCAAGCATTGTTAAATCACAAGGTAATTATCTAAGGTTCCTTGTACATAGATATGGATATCCTATAAGTTTAAGCTCCTAATTCCTTCACAATCTCTTCCAATAAATCAAGGAAGAAGATGGTGAATAGTAACCTTCAAGAAATAACTTTAGTTTTCTTGAATTTTTATGAAAGTTTAAGGTTATACAAGCAAGGATCAAGGTTCTTTAGGCATTCAAAGCTCTTGTGTTGTGTTAAGAAGCTTCAAGGAAGGTATAATCTCTTAACCAAGCTTTGTTATTGAATTTTAAGAGCATAATATGAGTATTCTAGTTCATGAGAGGCTTGATGGTTGTGTATGTAGAGATTAGTTGGTTTTGGGATGTTTTTGGAGTTGTAAATCTTGGTTGTTGATTAATGAACTTAAGTGTAGTTTAAATTCATGATAAAGAATAGTATAAATTGTTAATGTTGAGTTGTTGGGGCTGTTATGATAAAGTATGGATGGAGTTTTGATTGGGTTGTGATTGTGGGTTGATTGTGAGATGATTTGGAGTGGTTTAAAATTGGGTAATCGCGTAAACATAGCCGTCGTAATGCCCGATTTACCGTAGACTATTTTTGTTCTTAAGATCAGAACCCTTGAACTCACTGCTAGGTTTTGACCATTGCCATGATTAGATAGTTCATGTTACGAGCTTCGTTTTGATATATAGTTCGTTTGATTCCGATGTACGGTTTAGGAGAAACGACCGTTTTAAGTAACGGTGTTTTGCGAATGAAACTTTTGCCCTCGCCTTACTTTGAAACATAGGTTAAAGACCAAAAAGGGTTAATTAGTGTATGAAACAATTATGGTAAGAGTGTTAGGCATTTGGTAAGACACTCGCGAAAGAATCGCCTTAAAACTCGTAATGGTTAATTTATTAAAAATGGTGGAGCCGAGGGTACTCGAGTGACTTAAGAGAACCAGTAAGCGCAAAACAAGCGTTTGAGTCTAAGTTAGTTAAAGTATAGATTTGCAAGTGACTTTGGTTTAATTCCAACTTACTTGTTGTTTATAGGTTACCAGACTCGTCCCGAGCCTTTTTATCACCCCCAGTCGCTCAGGCAAGTTTTCTACCCGTTATACTGTTGTTGTGATGTATATGTGTATATGCATGATCTTGCGATAAATGCATATTTGTTATTAGCAAATTCTTGCTATATATTGTAGCATGTGATATGGTATATATGCATGCCTATTTCATATTCTTGGATTATATATCTGTTGGTTAAAATGCTTACAGTTGCATAATACCTATGCTAGAGATAAGCGGTATTGAGTTTACCCTTAGTATAGGGGATCAAAAGGTGAACATATTTCTAAACTGGGAGTCGATGTTCCCGAGTATAATATATATATTTTTATATATATATGGTTATAGTTTTCAAAACTATTAATCGAATAAGGTTTATTCGATAACTTTAACTTTATTTTATTATTGAATATTATTTCGAATATTCATCCGAGGACTTATGACTCCTTTATTTTATTATTGAATATTATTTCGAATATTCATCCGAGGACTTATGACTCCTTTATTTTATTATTGAATATTATTTCGAATATTCATCCGAGGACTTATGACTCCTTTATTTTATTATTGAATATTATTTTGAATATTCATTCGAGGGCTTATGACTCAGTTATATTATTAATGATTATTAATTGAATATTCATTTGAGGATGTATGACTCCGTTATTTTATTTAATGAATATTATTTATAATATTCATTCGAGATATTATGACTCCGCTTATTATTTAATAATATTCTTTATTTTATTAAAGAATAATGTTTCGATAATCAAACTTATTTTCGATTATTCAAATAAAGATAGTACTTTCGTATAAGTATATCTTTGGTTATTTAATACTCATTTCAAGTATAAGTCTTACAACTTCTACTTCAATTATTTGTATAAAGATTATTCTTTATGGGAATATTATTTAAATAATAATATTCAGACATTTTCTAAATATATTGGGACTAATTTACTTCATTAAATCAGCATTACTCCAAACACTCTTTAAAGTGTTTTCGAGTCTTCAAAATGATTTTTAAAAGTTAGAGCGGATCCCAAAACTCATTTTTATATTTAAGATCTTCCTTTTAAAAAGGGGATTTAAATACTCGCTCAAAACCTGAGGGATCCGGCTCTATGGTGTATTTTATATTCGCAACAAGGTTGCAGTTTTGGTAAATGAATTGATTACTTACCCAACATTCGGGAAGTAAGTCCATCTATCGAGTCGGCATAAGCAACATGGGCTCAGTGGGCGTCCATGATAGTGTAAGTGGCTCAGTGGGAGTCCATCAAATGCATAAGTGGCTGAGTGGCAGTCCATCATAAGGTCCTATTGCGACCAGGGTGATGACCAGTGGGGAATTCGTCCATCTACTAGTAGAAAAGGTTACTTATTGGTATCTTTGGCTGATCAGCAAGATATCGGGTTTATGCCACAATTCTTTTTTTTCCCTTCCAAAAATTCATTGGATGTTACAAACTCTGTTCATACTTTACATGACAGAGGTTTTCAGGGACTGTATAAGGAAGATGTATATGTGGATATATATATATCGGAACTTAATGAAGTATATCATAACTTCATTTCCTTCAATACTACTTCAAAGATTTAATCTATTCAAATCTGTCTTGTAGTCTCATCTATGTGATGAACTGTTGAAAGCTCGTTATACTTTGAACAGTGGTAGTTCAAGTAACTTTATAATTGATATAAGTATATTGGAGTATCTTGTAACTTCATCTTTTAAACTTATAACTAGTAAATGATTATCTTATGCATGACAAAGATTTTCAGAAAAACGTTGAGACAAGGTTAGATATATGAGATCACCTTGCAACGGCATTTTTTTTTATACAGTTATACACTGGAACTCTGTGTGTATTATGCATGGAAGAGGACTTCCAATATTTTGAAAAGTACATATATATATATACTGAATATTTTATGACTTCATCGTATTAAGATAGCAACTTGGTTCATTTCTTCTTAACCAAGACTTTCATGAGTACTATGAGAAGGCTCATATATTGTTAATCATTATACATGTTATTTTGGTGGGCTTGCCGCTCACCCTTGCTTTCTTCTTTCATCACACAACATCAGATAAATAAGATGAACATGACCAAGCTCCCAATTCGCAAGCGGATAGGAAACGTTCCGCAGCTTTCTGGAAGCGTTGAGGCCGCTGTAGCTGAGGTAGAAATTACCAATAGGCTAGGCTTTCAACTTTTGATGTATCAGATTATGTATATTTATGAATTATAATAATGGCAAAGAAATGTAAATTTATTCAGAAAACCTTTTAAGGTGTATTGGCAGATAATTGTGGAATAAAATGACTTGTGATTATTTTTGGATGTTCATCTCTGAGACTATAACGTGTGGTGTGTGTGTTTATTATGGGGTCACAGTACAGAGTAGTTGATTAATTATTAAGATTGGGTGTTATTAAGGGAAATGGAACTCGTGACAACCCGGATCCCCGACCCCGGATTTGGGGGTGTTACAGTGACCTTGTGTATTCATATTTTTCTCTAATAATTCCTAACTATCTACATAGTTACCTTACCTAGTAATTCTGTTTAATTCCTTTGCAACAAAATACCCTAATATCTTGTGATGTCAGAACCCTATTCGATGAGCAAATTATGTAGTAACTGGATGGCATGTGCAAAAGGTTAAAATTCAAAAAAGGAAGTTTCATAAATCACTAATTTCCAGGGTTTATTTTATATAAATTCCAAGTTATCGTATTGCTAAATAATTGTTCATTAAATTCGTGATATGGCTATTCCACTCATCAACCCAGAAGAAGAAATTCAAAACCGGAACCAAGAACATAATCAAGAAAATCCTACCATGGCTTAATTTTTCAACTTCTCCAACAAAATGGGTGCGTTGACTCAGCAGCAACCTCAAACCTCAAAAACTGGTAGTTTCAAAACCTTTTAGTCTGTCCATCCCCCGGAATTCTCAGGAACTGTAGATCCAATAACGGTTAAATCTTGGTTGAAATAGATAGAAAAGGCTTTTATTCTAGCTGAGGTGAAAGAGAGTAAGAAAGTTTAATTTTCAAGTTACTATTTGAAGGATGAAGAGACTTTCTGGTGGATCCACTAAACCTTTGGAAGAAGAAGAGGATATTTCATGGCAAAAGTTTACTGAACTGTTTCTAGAGAAGTATTTACCGAGTTATGTGCAAGATCAGTTGGAACTTAGGTTCTTGGAATTCAAAAAAGAGAATATGAAGTAAGTTCTCGGAGTTGGCAAGATTTTACTGTAATATTTTGACACTGTAACAAAGAAGGCAAAGAGGTTCCAGCAAGGGCTAAACCCATAAATTTGAAGTATGGTTGTTATTTTCGAATGGAAGATGTATGCCGCAGTTGTTCAAAAGGCATTAATAGTAGAAGGAGAAAGCGGGGCAACTAGAAAGGATAAGAAGGGAAGAAAAGGAAAGTTAAAGAATTAGATAATGGTCAGGAACAAGGAAGCTCCAAGTTTAGAGGCAAGTTTGGAAGAGGTATAAGGAATATAGGTCAAAAGTTCCAAAAATTCAGATCTGGAAATAATAATCAAGGCAATCGTTTTGTGAAACCAAACAAGTCAGGCAAAGAAAATAGACCACAAATTCAGGATTGCAAGATTTGTGGGAAGAAGCATCATGTGAGATGTAATAAACTCAATGTTACATGTTTTAAGTGTAATTAGAAGGATCACTATTCAACTGAGTGTCCAAGAGCGATGGGAAGTCCGTAAATGACTTGTTTTAAGTGTGGAAAAGCTGGAAACATAGCCAAGAAGTGCAAGAAATACGTACAAATGGCTATTATTTTAAGAATTGCAGGACCGCCCCCACCAACTCCTCCGGTTCAACCAAAAGCAAGAACCTTTAACATGACAATAAGATATGTTGTTCGGGATTCGGATGTGGTGGCAGGTACGCTCACTGTGAACTCTTTAGAAGCAAAAGTGTTAATGGATTCTGGAGCCACTAGATCTTTTATATATGAACATTTTGTGGATAAATTAAAATATGATGTGCATCCTTTATAAAATAATATGGTTATTGAAGTAGCAAATCAGGATGGAGTTACTGTCAATAGAATATGTCCTAGTTGCGATATTGAAATAGAAAATTTTCATTTCTACGCTGACTTGATACCTTTAAAGTTGAGAAAATTTGAATTAATCCTAGAAAGGGATTGGTTGGAGAAACATGACGCGCAGATTGAGTGTAAGGGGAAGAAATTAAGGTTAAGGTCCAAAAGTTGTAAGGAGGTCATATTTTGAGGATGAAAATAAGAGAAGAAATTCTTAAATATCATTCAATCCAAGAGATTATTAATATAAGGATGTGAGGTTTATCTAGCTTATGTAGTGGATAATGGAAAAGAACCGCCCAAAATTGAAGAAATTCATGTTGTTAATGAATTTCTTGATATTTTTCCTGATGAATTACCCAGACTACCACCGGACCGAGAAATCGAGTTTACAATAAGGAAACCAGTTAGAAAAGCTCCATATCGCATGACAACTGTTGAGATAAAAGACTTATCGACACAATTACAATAATTACTTGATAAAGGAGTCATTCGACTCAGTGTATCTCCTTGGCGCGCCAGTACTATTTGTCAAAAAGAAAGATGGGAGTATGAGATTATGCATTAACTGCCGCAAACTCAACAAGTTGACTATTAAAAATAAGTATCCTCTACCGTGAATTGATGACTTGTTTGATCAGTTGAAAGTTGCGTCTTTTTTCTTGAAAATTGATTTGAGATCTGGTTATCATCAGCTAAAGATTGAGGCAGAAGATATTCCAGACGACGTTTCGTACAAGATATGGGCATTATGAATTTTTAGTAATGGCGTTTGGATTAACGAATGCCCCTGCTGCTTGTATGGATTCAATGAACTGAGTTTTTAAGAAGTATTTGGACAAGTTTGTGATTGTGTTTATCGATAATATCTTGATCTACTCCACATCGGAAGTGGAGCATGCTGAACATCTAAGAATAGCATTAGAAATACTACGAAAAGAAAAGTTATATGCTAAATTCTCAAAGTGTGAGTTTTGGTTAAAAGAAGTTCAATTTCTTGGACATGTGGTTAGTTGTGAAGGAATTAAAGTAGACCCCGCAAAGGTTGAAGCTGTAATGAATTGGGAGAGACCGAAGACTCCAACTGAAGTGAGGAGTTTGAAAGGAATATGTCCTAAGTCCAATCATGTATTAGGATTTAGGAATAACTTTTATGTAATCTGTTTTGATTTCATTGATATTAATAAAGACTTGTTTTGTTTTTATTACGGGCTTTATCTATTTAAGTGTTTAAATAAGATATACCATAGTTTAGAGTAAAGGTTTTTATGGATTATTATGAGATCATAATAGTGAGACCTAAAAAGATGATAACTCTAAACTTAAATAGTTCCTGGTCATAGGATTACTAACTGGTAATTAATAATCCGCAAAGATCGGTATATACTATGTTTGCTTCATTATGAAGGATGTCTGTTCTCATAGACATTTGTGTGGTGACACTATAGCTAGTATGTAGGTGCTTATTATAGAATAAGTTCACTGAACATGACTCGCCTAGCTGAACAACTGATGGAGTTCACTCACGTGTCAGCAATTGTTCGCTTAGTAATAGTTGTACAAGTATCCTTAGACTTGAGGTCATCATAGTCATCTTGTGTACACTGAACTATGCTTTGGTTTAGTTCTTAGTCTCCAGGGACAATTATTAGGGCTCTTCTGGGTATAAGAATTTGTACACGAAGATAGTGTATGATCAATAAAGGATCTACCCCTTCCAGTGAAGGAAGAGAATGTTCAAGGCTGATCCACTTATGCTAGTTCAGGAATCTCTGGCCAGAGTGAATGAAATTAGAAAGGAGTTTCTAATTTGCATAGAACTACGCATAGTAAATGGTAAGCAAGTGATTGAATTAGATAGGCTTGACACGAGATCCATGCCTTGTATTTAATCGGAACATTGTAGGGTAGAAGGAGTTTATTGTACGGTAACTATTCACTCACAGGTTCTTGGTATTCTAAGCAGTGAATTCATATTATCCGGATAGTCGTGATATGTTGAGAAACATCACTCACGATGTAGAATAAATGTGATTAATTAATTAATCATATTTAATAAATTAGAGAATTTATATAAATAATGATAAAATAGTTTTATTATTATTTATTTCTACTACCGGCTTAATATTGAACCTACAGGGTCACACCATAAAAAGAGAATGATTTTATGGTGGAGGAATTAATTAATAATGGCTAATAATTATTTATTTGTGAAATAAATAATTAATTGGCAAATTTAATAATTGATTAAATGAGATTTAATTGATTATAAATTAATTAAGAAAAGTTCTTAATATTATTAATTAAGGATTTAATTTTTGGAAATTAAATCAAGAGAGAGAATTATTTCTAAAGTGTTTAGAAAAAGGATTAATAATTAAAAGGTGTTTTAATTATTAATGAGAATAATAAATGGGATAATAATAATAATATTTATGGGAAAATTTCAGCTGAAAATTTTGCCTATAAATACACTATTATAGACCCTATTTTATTTTAACCCCAGAAACCCAAAAGTTTCAGAAAACCAAATTCTCTCCACCTCCTCCTCCTCCTAAAAGTCGTTTTCTTGGTGGATACCGGTGGAGTGCTTCACACTTGAGGAGCAACTGCTAAGGATCTCTGATCGTTGTCTCCGAATTGTTTTTAAAGGTTAGATTCGATCCCTCGAATTTTTATTCACGATTTATATACTTTTATTTAGATTTTGTATGTGTAAAAGTGTTTTGCCATGCCCCGCTGCGTTAAAAATCCAACAATGGTATCAGAGCATAGGTTGTATGCATATAGATCTATGATAAAAATTTCAGAATTTTATGTGCTTGTATGAATTAATTATGATTTTTACAAGTTATATCATGGATTAATTTTGTCTGATGAGAAATCGTTTCTCAGAATAATTTTGAATGTTGATCTGGGTTCTACAAGTGTTGTAGATCGTCTGGGTATTTTTTTCATAATTTTAGGATGTATAGATTTTTTATTATGAATTTTTGAAGTTCTTGCAATTAAATTCGTAATTAAATAATCATATATATATATATAAATTGTAAGTATATATATATATATTGCATCTGTTACTCTGCTATGTTGGGACTGCTGTCTGCTACACGGGAGAAAAAGACAGTGTAAAGCAGGTCAGGCAGCACGCAAACCGAGGGAGAGAGAAGGCGGCGGCGAATCGCTGTAAAGGGAAGGACCGCGCGTCGACCACGCGCGCGTGGGGCTTACGCGCTGGCGTGCCACGCGCGGCGCGTGGAAGACACGCGCTGGTGACGTCAGCATCTGGGTTCGGGCGCGTGGAGCGCGTGAGCGCGTGGGTGCGCGTGGTGGAAAGTCAGACACGCGCTGTCAGGCGCGTGTGCGCGTGGCCGCGCATGGGAAAGTTTGTTTAGGCGCGTGTGGGCGCGTGCCAGCTCAGAAATGGGCGATTTTGGTGTCGTTGGATTCGTCTTTTCGAGACGCTTCTAATGGTATATTATATGATATTTTATGAAATTGTTTCGAACTGTTTATAGTTAACAGAAGTGTTTTTAAGCTGTTTTTAACTGTTTAAATTGCTTTTAAATGCTTCATGTGATACATAGAGATGTATAATACTTAGACTAATGTACTAGATGATATAACATGCCTACCTTGATGTTTATTCATGTTGATATATGTGATATATGCTTATTTTATCATGCGATGATAGATTTAGGTGAACTTAAATGAACATAAGGCGTTTGTTAGACAACCTAGTATAGTGAAATTGTTTCATAACCTTAAGAATAATATTATGAATACAATCATGAGATTCTTGTGTTTGTGAAACACGTAATTGAATATGAATTTTCGATATGAGAGAAAGGATGATTCTGTCAACAACAGATTTCTATCTGTAAGAAAGGGTTATTAAGTGACGCCTCTTGACAATGCTCCACCCGATCTGGGAATCATCTGATTATTGATTATTGATTTGAAATATTTCATTTAAAAGGAAGAATCTCTTTATAATATGATTATGATTGTGACGTAATATAATCCCTCTAAAATTAAATAATATCAAGTAGTAATTGGCCAATGATACAACGGGCTTGTGTCGGTCATAGCCTTCCAACATGGTAGAAAGTAGTTCTTATTTTTGAATCATTGTCGTTTCGTGCTACAGCCGAGGGCTTTGATTTCGAAATAAGAAATACTTGTCTATTACATAGAGATGTGTACATTGAATAAGAATCTAAAGGTCGTTACGTGCCACAGCCGTGGGCCTTTGGGGACTGATTCAATTGTACGGAATGTTGGGTTAGACTTGACTTAGAATATTGAGTTTGTCATGCCACAGCCGTGACTCAATTATTCAAGAGGCTAAAGTTTGATTAGGGAATAACATTAGATGTAATTGACAAGAGTTGTCTGCCTATTGAACATTACATGGCGTATCGTGCCACGGCCGGGGTTGTGTAATGGAATGTAGGATCCCTATTCCCACTAGCATTATGAATGCTTAATTTTTCATGTAGGGGGTTGAATAAATTAGGAAAACTAGTGGGAGCCACTTATGAATAAAGACCCGATTCATATAGTATTTTGAAATGAAATCGAATATTTGCTAAGTGTTGTTATGTGTTTATCATTTACAGATTTACTTTGTACGTTATGTCTTCTGCACTATCACTCAGGAGCATACTAGATGCTCACAAATTGACTGGTCCTAGTTATGCTGACTGGCTTCGAAACTTGAGAATTATTCTCAGGATTGAGAAGCTGGAATACGTGATTGACTCACCTAAGCCTACTGAACCTGCTAGCGATGCGCATAATGATGAACACGTTGTGTATCATAAGTGGATAGATGATGAAAATGTTGCTCAATGCATCATGCTAGCTTCCATGAACATTGAGCTACAGAAGCAACATGAGCATATGGATGCTCACACTATCCTCATGCATCTACAAGAGTTGTATGATGTGGCAGGGAGGACAGCTCGATATGAGATATCGAAGGAGTTGTTCGGAAGTAGGATGTCTGAGGGATCATTTGTGAATGACCATGTACTTAAGATGATCAATTTGATTGAACGTCTTGGACAACTTGGTTTTGCCATGGATGGGGAGCTGAGCCAAGACCTGGTCTTGCAATCGCTTCCGAGTTCGTTCTCGCAGTTTGTTGTGAACTTTCACATGAATAAGTTGGATGTCAGCCTGCCTGAACTCCACAACATGTTGAAGACTGCGGAATCGAATTTTTCCCCTAAGAAGAGTTCTGTTCTTCTAATTGGTGAAGGTTCCAATCCTAAGAAAAGGAAGAGGAACTCTTCCAAGAAGAAGAAAGTAGGTGAGAAAACGCCGGTTCCACCAAAAGTTGAAGACTCCGAGAGCAAAGTTGTTTGCTTTCACTGTAACAAGGTGGGGCACTGGAAGAGGAACTGCAAGGTTTACCTTGCAGAATTGAAGAAGAAGGGTAGTGAGACTACCGCTTCTGATTCAGGTATGTTCATGATAGAAGTGAATATGTCATTTCTACTTGGGTATTAGATACCGCCTGTGGTTCTCATATCTGCAATTTATTGCAGGGACCAAGGAGAAGTAGGACTCTTGAGGAAGAGGAGGTGATTCTACTGATGGAAATGGAGCAAGAGTTGCTGCTGAAGATGTAGAATCATTTCATTTACATATGCCTACGGGCAAGACTATTGTTTGAAATAATTGTTATTTTGTTCCCTCAATTGTGAGGAATATTATTCCCATGTTAGACTTGGATGGATTTTCATTTATTATTGAGAATAATGAATGTTCTATTCTTAGAGATAATATTATTTATGGACGTGGTGCTTTAAATAATGGTCTGTATGTATGTGACATAATTTATTTCAGATTGAACAAACTAGTAAAAGAAAAGGGATGATGAAAATCTCACTTTATAGTGGCATTGCAGTCTCCATTTAGTAGACATGGAGAGAGTGCTGCAAATTTGCTAGGAATGGTACACACAGATGTATGTGCACCAATGTCTAAGCAAGCCATAGGTGGATTTTCATACTTCATTACTTTCATAGATGATAGATCTAGATTCGGATATGTGTTTGATGAAACACAAGTTTGAAGCCTTTGAAAAGTTCAAAGAGTATAAGTATGAAGTGGAGAAACAAACCAAACATAGTATTATAATTCTTCGATTAGATCGAGGTGGTGAATACTTTAATGGAGTGTATCTAGATTATCTCAAAGTAAATGGTATAGTCTCCTAGTGGACTCCTCCAGATTGGTATCTGAAAGGAGAAATTGAACTTTGTTAGACATAGTTGGTCCATGATGAGCTATGCAAATCTTCCAGTATTCCTATGGGGTTATGCATTGGAAACCTCAACATATTTACTGAATAAGGTGCCTTCCAAAATCTGTTCCTCAAACTTCGTATGAGATATGGAAAGAAAGGAAACCGAGTCTTAAACACGTTAAGATTTGGGGATGTCCAGCTTATGTCAAGTAAGTTGACCCAGATAAGTTGGAATATCGATCCATAAAATGTAGTTTTATGGAATATCCTAAAGAGACTTTAGGGTATTACTTTTACACCGATCATCGGGTGTTTGTCTCCAGACATGCTACCTTCTTGGAAAAGGAGTTTATCCTTGAAGGAAACAGTGGGAGCAAAATCGCACTTAATGAAGTTCAAGAAGCACAAACTACTACAGATCGAGTGGAAACACCTGTTCTGACTGAACAACCTTTTGTGGAACAGCCCATTCATAGGTCAGGGAGAGTGTCTCGCCAACCTGAGAGGTAATATGGCCTTGTCATTGAGAATGACAATGAGTTGTCAATCATTTGATGATGATGACCCTGTGACCTATAATGAGGCTATGAGTAGTGTTGACTCAGAGAAATGGCATAGTGCCATGAAATCCAGAATGGAATCTATGTATACGGTATACAAAAGATAGATTATAGTAGATGGCCAGGTGGAGACCTATAAGGCCAGGCTTGTGGCAAAAGAATTCAAACAAAGGCAATGGATTGACTTTGATGAAACCTTTTACCTGTAGCCCTGTTATAATCAGTTCGGATTTTGCTTGCGATTGCTGCTTACTACGACTATGAGATCGGGCAAATAGCCAGATGGTTTTCTTTCCAAGTGAAATGAAAACCTAGTGTGTAAGCTGCTGTGAACCATATATGGTTTAAAGCAAGCTTCACGTAGATGGAACATCCAAAGAGTTTCGTTTTATCAAAGACGTAGATGGACCATGTGTCTACAAAGGTTAGTGGGAGCGCGATAACATTTCTTGTATTGTATTGAAATAGAGTTGACACACATAACAACATAGCAGACCCACTTACAAAGCTACTTTTTGAAAGTCACTTTGATCGTCATAAAGATGAGATGGGTATTAGATACCAGAGTGATTGGCTTTAGTACAAGTGGGAGATTGAAAGGAATATGTCCTAAGTCCAATCATGTATTAGGATTTAGGAATAACTTTTATGTAATCTGTTTTGATTTCATTGATATTAATAAAGACTTGTTTTGTTTTTATTACGGGCTTTATCTATTTAAGTGTTTAAATAAGATATACCATAGTTTAGAGTAAAGCTTTTTATGGATTATGATGAGATCATAATAGTGAGACCTAAAAAGATGATAACTCTAAACTTAAATAGTTCCTGGTCATAGGATTACTAACTGGTAATTAATAATCCGCAAAGATCGGTACATACTATGCTTGCTTCATTATGAAGGATGTCTGTTCTCATAGACATTTGTGTGGTGACACTATAGCTAGTATGTAGGTGCTTATTATAGAATAAGTTCACTGAACATGACTCGCCTAGCTGAACAACTGATGGAGTTCACTCACGTGTCAGCAGTTGTTCGCTTAGTGATAGTTGTACAAGTATCCTTAGACTTAAGGTCATCATAGTCATCTTGTGTACACTGAACTATGCTTTGGTTTAGTTCTTAGTCTCCAGGGACAATTATTAGGGCTCTTCTGGGTATAGGAATTTGTACACGAAGATAGTGTATGATCAATAAAGGATCTACCCCTTCCAGTGAAGGAAGAGAATGTTCAAGGCTGATCCACTTATGCTAGTTCAGGAATCTCTGGCTAGAGTGAATGAAATTAGAAAGGAGTTTCTAATTTGCATAGAACTACGCATAGTAAATAGGTAAGCAAGTAATTGAATTAGATAGGCTTGACACGAGATCCACGCCTTGTATTTAATCGGAACATTGTAGGGTAGAAGGAGTTTATTGTACGGTAACTATTCACTGACAGGTTCTTGGTATTCTAAGCAGTGAATTCATATTATCCGGATAGTCGCGATATGTTGAGAAGCATCACTCACGATGTAGAATAAATGTGATTAATTAATTAATCATATTTAATAAATTAGAGAATTTATATAAATAATGATAAAATAGTTTTATTATTATTTATTTCTACTACCGGCTTAATATTGAACCTACAGGGTCACACCATAAAAAGAGAATGATTTTATGGTGGAGGAATTAATTAATAATGGCTAATAATTATTTATTTGTGAAATAAATAATTAATTGGAAAATTTAATAATTGATTAAATGAGATTTAATTGATTATAAATTAAATAAGAAAAGTTCTTAATATTATTAATTAAGGATTTAATTTTTGGAAATTAAATCAAGAGAGAGAATTATTTCTAAAGTATTTAGAAAAAGGATTAATAATTAAAAGGTGTTTTAATTATTAATGAGAATAATAAATGGGATAATAATAATAATATTTATGGGAAAATTTCAGCTGAAAATTTGCCTATAAATACACTATTATAGACCCTATTTTATTTTAACCCCAGAAATCCAAAAATTTCAGAAAACCAAATTCTCTCCACCTCCTCCTCCTCCTAAAAGTCGTTTTCTTGGTGGATACCGGTGGAGTGCTTCACACTTGAGGAGAAACTGCTAAGGATCTCTGATCGTTGTCTCCGAATTGTTTTTAAAGGTTAGATTCGATCCCTCGAATTTTTATTCACGATTTATATGCTTTTATTTGGATTTTGTATGTGTAAAAGTGTTTTGCCATGCCCCGTTGCGTTAAAAATCCAACAGAGTTTTCTAGGATTGGTTGGTTATTATCGACGATTTGTACAAGATAACTCTAAGATAGTTGTTCCCTTAAAAAGGTTGACCAGGAAAAATGAGAAGTTTGTATGGATGGATAAGTGTGAAGAAAGTTATCAAGAGTTAAAGAAGAGGTTAGTGTCAGCACATGTGCTAGTGCTACCAGATGAAAAAGGTGATTTCGTGATTTATAGTGATGTTTATCATAAAGGATTAGGTTGTGTGCTAATGCAACATGGAAAAGTAATCGCTTATGCCTCTCGTTAGTTGAAGCCCTACGAGCAAAAGTATCTCATCCATGATTTAGAATTGGCAACAATTGTTTTTCCCTTAAGATTTGGAGACATTATTTATATGGAGAAAAGTGTGAGATCTATACAGATCATAAGAGTTTAAAGTATATCTTTTTCACAAAAAAAATTAAATATGAAACAAAGGAGTTGGTTAGAACTGATCAAAGATTATGGTTGTATTATAAGTTACCACGCTGATAAAGCGAATGTTGTGGCAGATGCTCCAAGTTGTAAGAAAAGACACAATCTGATAACTGAATCAATGGAACTAGTAAGAGAATTTGAGAAAATGGAAATTGAGATATGATTACCATAATTAAAGGATCAAGTGATGTACACAATAACGTTCGAGCCCGAGTTAATAGAAAAGATTCGAAGATGTCACGACGCCATAGACTGCATGCTACAACTGTTAGTCCCTTAACAATATAGCAAGAATTACAGAAGGGGGGTTGAATGGAATTCTTGAACCTTTTTCTTGAAATAAAAATGTTCAACTCGATTATAGATATATTTGTTTTGATTAGCACAATGCGGAATGTAAACTTGAATGAATCAAAACATAAGTAATTAAAAACAAGAGTCTTTAAAAACTTTCTGGTGGATTTAAACAATTCCACCAGAGATATATATATAATATATCGAGAGGACTCTGTGTGCAGAAATGCTCACAGCTGCTTACAAATGGAACTACTGAGAATACAGGAAATGCTAAAGATTATGCTTACAAAGATTTCTCTATTTTTTGTGTTTCTCAGCTATCTCAGTCATTTTTTTATTTGCTACTCTCTTGGTTTATATATTACCAAGATTACAAAGTCAAAAATACTGAACAAATATAAAATCTAACAGTCCTGATCTTTGTTGCTTTTCATCCTCTATTACCCAGTTAATGGGCTTCCACAGTGTGTTTGTATCCAACTCAACGGCTGTGTGTCAGCTTTCACTGTTCAACTGATGTTTGAATTCTTGATATGATCATCCGTCGACTTTCAGATCATCCGTAGATCACATGATTGATCATCCGTCGACTGTTATGTTAAGCATCCGTTGATAGTCATTTGATCATCCGTCGAAGGCTTTGTTAATCATCCGTCGGTAGCTATTTTGGCACTTGACTTCATTTCACTTATACAGAATTACAAGACATTGCTTATGTACAATTAATCAACCTATTCTGCATATCTAGTTAAAGTCAACATGACTTATATGCTACTACAGATTCTATACAAAGGTGCATACATCACCGTGCTACAAACTTATTATTACATAAGCTACTCACTCGATGGATAATAAGTTAATCATCCGTCGGGACTATAATGAGTTATCCGTCGGGACTATAATTTTTATCCGTCGAGAGCTACATAATTTCACTAAGTAAAATCTACTTAGACATTTTGTTTAAGTGATCATCAAGTACACAACATATTCACAACAATCTCCCCCAATTTATGTCTACTGGAATTGTAGCCATAAATTACGAGACACTTGATGATTACAAAACATCCTAAACATATATCTTCAAAGATAAGTAGATAAAACTGAAAGTGCTTCAATTTAAACAAAATGTACACGGTTTGGCTCACAGTCAGTTCAAGATGCTCCTCTAGCCTGAGCAAATTTTTCTAGTTTCTTGAAGGTCTGGATCTTCTTCCAAGCTTTCTGTTGTTTTCTTCAATTTGATTCTGGAGCTGCCTGTGGAATTCTAATTCATCAGATTCTGAGACATCTAGCATTTCTTGCATCTCCAAGAGAGTCTCATTGCTAGAGATACTCAATTGGTCTTCTAATCTGAAGAATCTTCTCACACCCTTGTCATCCATGAATTCCATCAGCCAGTAGGGCCTTAGATGCACTCTTCTCCCTGTGTATGGGATGATAAGAGTCTTCGGAAGTGCATCTTTGGCTCTAACACTCCTTAGCTCTTCAATCTTCTTCAATACTAATCTTCTTGCAGTTACATTGAACCCAAAGTTTTTCTTGAAGGATGAATAGACTTTAATCAACACAGCTTGGCTTTCTTGAAGAATCCTGTGAAGAGGCCACTGAATCTCCCTTCCTCATTTGTACTTGAACATCAACCTTTCAGGTAGGTTTCTGTATGCATCAATTGCCCTTACTTCATCCAGCTCCTCCAGATAAAGGTTTAGATCTGAGAATTCTTTGATGTCACACAAGTACAAGTAGTCTCCCCTGTTGACCTTGGGTTGAGCTTTGACTACTAACTTGGATTTGAGAGGTGACAACTTCACTTTCTTGACTACCCTTGATTTTGTCCTTTTTGGCTTAGTAAGGATTGGCAAGTTGAAATCAGGAATTGGTAATTTATCCCACTCTATTGGCTCATCCTTTGGCACAATAGGCTCTCCATGTATGTTCCTGTAGGGGTCCACCACCCTTATATCTTCAAATACCACAGAGGGCTTTGATGATTGAGTTTTAGCTTGAGTGGATTCTTAGGAAATTGATCTTCCAATTCCTTGTCAACAACATCCAATTTCCTTTTTGTTCTTCTATCCGGTTCTTTCTTTCTTGGGGATTTCTTCTGTTCTTCAATCTTCTTCTTTGATTCAGCAGCTTGAGATGGTTGAGAGGGAATTTGTTGAGAAGAATTCACAGCCTGTAGCTTGGCCAAGATAGCAAAATGTTCTTTCTTTTGTTTAGACTTCTTTGCATCTAGAGCAGCTTGCCTCTTTTCCTGCTTCAATCTGGCTTTTTCTTCTTTCTTTGCATGAGCAAATTGTGGATGTCCAGCTACCACACAAATTTCCTTTCCATTTCTGAATATCTTTGCAATTCTCTTTCTTGAGGCTGAATCAGCTGGATCTTTGTAGAAGACAATAGATCTTGACAGAAGCTTCTTTTCATCAGGCTTGGGTGTCTCATACACAGTATCCATAGGGTTCTTCAAAGATGACTTTGGATAGTTTGCCCTTGGTTTAAGAATTATCTCAGCCTTTGTAATCTTGATGCAAGAAGATTGTCCTTTCTCCAGATAGTTCATGCTCATCTCATTCACACTGATTGGCTTGACATGAGAGTGATGGATGGCTGACTGAACTGGTTCCTTGACTAATTCAAACTTTTTCTGTATTTCCTCATCAATCTTTTTCCAGTTGATCAGAGTCAACTTTCCTTTATCAGCATCTTTCAAATTTTCTGCTGCTGCATTGATAAGATCTATACCATCTGCAACTGGTGGCTTGGAGATAGTAATTGAAGGTACAATTACTTTGCTGATTTGAACTAGAAGTTTCTCCCCCTCAGTTGGTCCTTTCTCCCCCTTACTTGATTCTTTCTCCCCCTTTTTGTTATCATCAAGTGGAGGAGTTAGGCCTTGTGCTTTAGCCAGTTGCATAAGAAGATTTGTCTGAGTCTGTTAATTTTGAAGAAGTAGAGCCACTGAATTCTCAATAACTTGAACTCTGTTCTCCAGCTTGGCTATTTTCTTGTCAGAATCTGATTCTCTCCTTAATCTCAGTAATAGATCTTGCATGGTACCATATGGCATTACTGAATCCAGTTTTTCAGAGTTATAGGTCTTCAAGTCAGCTATATCCCTTTTCAATTCATCCACACTGAGATTCTGTCTTAAGTGCTGGATCTTCATTAGATGTAGAGAGTCCAGATGAGCTTGAAGAACAGCCTTGGTACCAGCATCTGAAGTTTCCTGAAGAGCCTGTTGAATAGCTATTACTTGCTTGACCAAGGACACCTCAAATTGTCCGGGTGTAGATTCCTTTGCCCATGCCCATTCAGGTAAACTTGAAGCAGAACTTGGGCCTTCAGCTCCCCCTAAGTTCATGCTTCCATCCAAAGAACCAAAGTCATCATCATTAGAATTTACTCCAAATTCTTCAGATGGCTCTCCAGCTTGAGAAGGCATTTTGTTCACAGCAGCTTTATCTCTTTGAAGAGATTTTGTGGTGTGCACCAAATTCAAAGTCTGCTCTGCCTCCACATTGCCCTGAGAAGCCAACAATTGATAGGCTGAAACAGGGTGAGTAAAAGTGTCAGCATCCAAGGAAATGTTATCAATTAAACCTTTGTAATGTTGCTGAAATTGTCTTTCCTTTTCAGCATCATCCACAATCATTGACTCACTAGCAATGGCTGGTTCCATCCTTATTTCTCCTGTACCTGCCTTTCTCTCATATTCTCTCTTTTGTTGCATCAGGGTCTCACCCTGGCTTCCCACCCTCACACCCTCACCTTCACCTACTAAGGTGGGACTCCTCTCACTCACTTTTGCCAATCCTGAATGAATGGATTGCTGAGATTCACTCTTTTCCTCTCCTTTTGCCTGGGAGCAACCCAGCCTCTCACTCAATGCACTCTCCTCTCTCAGTCCTAAGAGTGATTGTATTACCACTAAGTCTTCTGCACTTGAAATTATTGAAGTTTGAAGTTGTGCAGAGACACTCGACGGATAAGTGACATCCGTCGGGTGAGTGGTAAAGCTATCCGATGGATAATTGCTGTTAAGCTTATCCATCGGGATACAATCACTACTCGACGGATGAGAAATATCCATCGAGAGAGTAGAAGTGAATGAGGTGGGAAGAGAAACTATTGTAGACTCTGTGTTGATTGAAGTTATTTGAGGCACATATGTCACAATAGAATCTAAAAGAATTGGCAAGTGAGCCAACAAATCATCTAAAAGATGATGCTCACTTGCACTAGATTTTGGCTTCCCCAACAGAGTTAAAGAAGGGGAATCAGGAATTGAAGTGTTTATCATGTCCACTTCTAGTGAGTTAGTTGGGGAGTATGGTATTTTAGTGGCTTCTATAATGAGAGATTTTGGCTGTGACTCCACATTTATTGGAGCCACATCAATCTAAATTTGAGAAGGTGCAGGGACTGTGTCTTTAGCACCAATTTGCACTAAGTGTATGCCCTGTGCATCCCCAGTTGTTTTGGATTTCTTCTTTCTGGTGTAAGCTTGGGGTGAGCTTGTGTCCCTAACCCTTTTGGCCTGTGCTCTTGGATGAGAGTTTTGTTCAATAGCCACATCCTTTTGGGAGGATGCAGCTAGAAATGAGCTTTTGTCCTTTTCAAGCACTGCAGTTTGTTGGGAAACTGCAGTGTGGCTAAGCTAGGATTCACTCAACTCTCTAACCTTATCCTTGGGGTTTCTTTGATGTTCACCCCTTCCCTCACCTATCTTACCCTCCTTCACACTCCCCTCTTTGGCTTTGGTAGATTTTTCAACTGGTACCTTTTGAGAGATACCAGAGGGGGTTTTCTTTGATTTGGATTTGGAAATTACAGTTGATTTGACAGCTTTGGTAGGCAACTGTTTGGTCATTGTCACAGTTGCCATAGTTATGCCTGAAGTCAAAGAAATAGAGGAGATTGGAATAGTTGAGGGTATGGATGAACTTACCTCACTTACCTGAGGTGTCAGCATTGCAGGGAAATAGAACATTGGCACATCCCTGTGATGGTTGGCTCTGTTCAAGTCTGCAATGATTCTTCTCTCTTGAACCCAACAAGCTAATTTGTTGTTTGGGTTCTCAAGCACAATCTCTTGACAAAGATGGTTAGCCAAAAGCATAAAAAATCTAGCATAGTAAACATTCTTTCCTCTTTTGGCTAAGTCACCTAATTTAAAACCTAACTCATACATAATAAGGTCACTGAAATTGTAAAATTTGTCTGTAACTAGCATGTATAGCATGTTAAGCATGGAAATGTTCACGGAATCAAAATTACTGATTTTTGCAGAAAAGACTTTAGTTACAACATCACACATGTAACTCTATTCCTTCCTAAGACCTAGTCTTCTAATGTCATTTAGTTTTGTAGTAGGAAGTGCATAATGAATGGAATTGAGCATATTGACAATATCAGTGTCAGTGTGTGGTGCAGTTACATTATCATCAGGAATCTTGAAACATGCTTTTATTACATCACTATTGATACAGAATTCATTACCTTTGATGGTCAGAGTGATGGTTTTGTCAGTAGAGTTGTAGATTGCTGTTGTCCACATTTCTTCAACAACTTCACAATAAATTGTGGGTGATTCCAGCAATGCAAACCTTAACTTGCAGTTCTTCACGAAGTCCATCATCTTATGATAGTCTTCAGATTGCTGAATACCCTTATTGACCAAAGCAGTGAAGTTGTTCTTCTCATATATGAACCCAGTCTGTGACATGATCTTTACTACGGGTGCCATTGTTAGAGAAGAAAAGCTTGAAGAGAAAGAGGATTTTTTCTTGAGAGAGAATGAAATAACATAGTTGAATTTGAGAATGATAAAAGAAAATGATTATAATGAAATAAGCTTTTATACTTTACTCAAAATCAATGGATAAAAATAATAAAGAGAAGTAAATTACCAAATAGAAATTGCCTAAAATAGCCGTTTTAAAAATAAACTGTAAAAATTCCACTCATTATCCGTCGTGTAATGCTTACAAACTGTAAGTATACTCGATGGATAATGTTCAGGGAATTAACGGTTAAGATTTAGACACTTCGACGGATGAGGATAAACTGTTATCCATCGACTTTGAAAAGATTCCAGAAAAATAATTGATTTTTATTTAAAATTTGTATATCGACGGATGACTCAACCCGATGGATAATGGTCATCCGTCGAGATGCAAATATTGACTTAGCCAAAATTTCATCCAAAACTAAAAATCAGCTAAATTTCTGGCTACTTTTCAACTTGCAAAATAATTCAGATAAATTCAAGAGTAATTAAGCATACCAAACTCACTTACCAACCTAGAAAAGGTGGATTCATCCAGTGGCTTGGTAAAAATATCTGCAAGTTGCTTCTCACTTGGAACAAAATGTAACTCTACAATACCATTCATTACATGTTCCCTTATGAAATGGTACTTGATGTCTATGTGCTTTGTCCTTGAATGTTGCACTGGATTCTCAGTGATGGCAATTGCACTTGTGTTGTCACAGAAAATAGGAATCCTTTCAACTTGCAAACCATAGTCTAGCAATTGATTTTTCATCCATAAAACTGTGCACAGCAACTCCCAGCAGCAATATATTCAGCTTCAGCTGTAGAAGTAGAAACTGAATTTTGCTTTTTACTGAACCAGGACACAGCTTGTCTCCTAAAAATTGACAGGTTCTTGTTGTGCTTTTTCTGTCAATTCTGCAACCTGCATAGTCTGCATCTGAATAACCAGTTAGATCAAAACCAGAATCTCTAGGATACCAAATGCCAAGTTTTGGTGTTCCCTTGAGATATCTGAAAATTCTCTTAATAGCTATTAAGTGAGACTCTCTAGGATCAGCCTAAAATCTAGCACATAAACATGTAGCAAACATTATATCTGGCCTACTAGTTGTTAAGTACAGAAGTGAGCCAACCATGCCTCTATAACTTGAAATATCCACAGACTTTTCAGTAGTGTTTAGTTCAAGCTTAATTGCAGTGGCCATAGGAGTTTTTGCAGATGTGCAATCCATTAGATCAAACTTCTTTAAAAGATCAAAAATGTATTTAGTTTGACTAATGAATATTCCATCACTAACTTGCTTAACTTGTAAACCAAGAAAGTAAGTTAGTTCTCCCGTCATACTCATTTCATACTTACTTTGCATCAGTTTGGCAAACTTTCTATAAAGTTTCTCATCTATAGAGCCAAAAATAATATCATCTACATAAATTTGAACAAGTATGCTAGAGCCATTAACAATTCTTGAAAAATAAAGTTTTATCTACAGTACCTCTTGTGAAGTGATTTTCCAAAAGGAACTTTGATAAAGTGTCATACCAGGCTCTAGGTACTTGCTTCAGTCCATAAAGTGCTTTCAGTAGATAATAGACATACTCTGGGAAATTTGGATCTTCAAAGCCAGGAGATTGACTTACATACACTTCTTCCTCCAAATCTCCATTCAGAAAGGCACTTTTGACATCCATTTGATAGACCTTGAAATTGGCATGGGCTGCATAGGCTAAGAAGATTCTGATGGCTTCAAGTCTTGCAACAGGAGCAAATGTTTCATCAAAATCTATCCCTTCTTGCTGACAATAGCCTTTAGCAACCAATCTTGCTTTGTTCATTACTACTATGCCATTTTCATCCATCTTGTTTCTGCATACCCATTTGGTGTCTATTGGATTCTTTCCTTTAGGCTTGGGTACCAGCTTCCATACTTTATTCCTTTCAAATTGGTTTAGCTCCTCCTGCATAGCTAAAATCCAATCAGGATCTAACAAGGCTTCTTCTATCTTCTTTGGTTATTCCTTAGACAGGAAGCTGCTGTATAGACATTCTTCTTGAGTTGCTCTCCTGGTTTGAACTCTGGAAGAAACATCACCAATAATCAGTTCAAAGGGGTGATCTTTTGTCCATTTCCTTGGTTGAGGTAGATTAGCCCTAGATGAAGAGACCTCAATGTTGTCTTGATGTGTGATTGAGTTCTGATTGCTAGAAACTCCCCCTGAGTTTGTGGATCTTTGATTTGAGATAGGGGTACTTTCTATGGGTGATCTGCCTTGACTTCCTGCTCCTTTTAATAACCCGACGGATGGTGAATTTTGAGTACCGACGGATGAGGCAGGTTGTCTTCTGACGGATAATACAGATTGCCTTCCGACGGATGAAGCATTATGTAACTCGATGGATATTGAGTTTTGTGCTTCATTTGTGGTAGATTTGTCTGCATTATCCTTAGACAATGTTTCTTGATCATTCTCATCATCACTTTTATCACTGACCATCTCAACATTGTCGAATTTGAGGCTCTCATGGTAATCTCCATCTTTTAGTCCTTCAATCTTTTTGTCATCAAACACAACATGTATAGATTCAACAACAATGTTGGTTCTTAGATTGTAGACTCTATATGCTTTACCAACAGCATATCCAACAAAAATTCCTTCATCTACTTTAGCATCAAACTTCCCATTTTGATCAGTTTGATTTCTCAGAATATAGCATTTACATCCAAAGACATGAAGAAAGTTTAGAGTTGGCTTCTTGTTCTTGAACAATTGATAGGGTGTCATGCATCTTGCTTGATTAATCAGAGAGATGTTCTGAGTGTAGCATGCAGTGTTTACAGCTTCAGCCCAGAAATATGTTGGTAATTTTGATTCTTCAAGCATTGTCCTTGCAACTTCAATAAGAGATCTATTCTTTCTTTCCACTACTCCATTCTGTTGTGGAGTTCTTGCTGCTGAAAACAAATGCAAGATCCCATTTTCCTCACAAAATGCTCTCATGACATAGTTCTTGAACTCAGTTCCATTGTCACTCCTGATTCTTCTAACTTTGAAATCAGGATGATTGTTAACTTGCCTTATGTGATTGATGATGATTTCACTAGCCTCATCTTTGGACTTTAGGAAATATGTCCAAGAGAACTTTGAGAAATCATCTACAATTACTAGGCAAAATCTTTTCTTTGAAATTGACAATACATTGACTGGTCCAAACAAATCCATGTGAAGCAGTTGCAGAGGCTCTTCAATTGCTGAATCAAGTTTCTTCCTGAATGATGCTTTAATCTGCTTCCCTTTTTGGCAGGCATCACACAGTCCATCCTTTGTAAACTCCACCAGAGGAATGCCTCTAACTAGCTCTTTCTTTACCATCTCATTCATGGTCTTGAAGTTTAAATGGGATAGCTTCTTGTGCCATAGCCAACTTTCATCTTGACTTGCTTTACTGAGAAGACAAGTTACAGATTCTGCTTTAGTTGAGTTGAAGTCAGCTAGGTACACATTTCCTCTTCTCACATCAGTGAGAACCACTTTGTTGTTTTGATTATTAATCACAACACAGGTTTCTTTGTTGAAGGTTACTGAGTTGCCTTTGTCACAAAGCTGGCTGATACTCAACAGATTGTGTTTGAGACCATCCACTAAGGCAACCTCTTCAATGATGACATTGTCCTTTGAAATCAAGCCATATCTCACAGTATAACCTTTGCTGTCATCTCCAAAAGTGATACTTGGGCTAGCTCTCTCTTCAAACTCTGTGAGCAGGGTAGAATCACCAGTCATGTGTCTTGAACAACCACTATCCAAGTACCAAAGATTCCTTCTGTTTCCCTGCACACATCAAAATCAAATCAAGTTGATTTTGGTACCCAAAGTTTCCTTGGGTCCTGCCTTGTTAGCTTTCTTCTTCTGTTTCTTAGGTCTTAACTCATTTGACTTAGGAATTTCAGATTCTTTCTTAGTCATTTGGGTTGGGCCTTTGAAACACTAGATGCAACAGAATTATCATGAATGTTATGGCTAACAGGAAATGGCATGCTTGGTGTAAACATGTTATTCCAGTAAGGCATGCTAAATGGCATTTGAGGCATATTGTATGCAGCATAATATGGATTAGGTGCAAATGGCATATTAGCAAACTGTGCATTCATGTTCTTTGTAGGCATAGCATTAACAGGCATGGGAGGCATGGCATTCATGTTAGAGAATTGAGGATGAACAGACATGAGAGTAGGCATGGCAGATTTGCAATTAACAGACAAATGATTTACACTACCACACTTGACATAGATTTTTCTAGGAGCATATTTATCAGGTGTGTAGTTATTGTGTTTATTAATCCCTACTTTACCATTCCTATTGTTTTTCTTTTTAGTCTCTATTTTTACCTCTATTTTCTCAAGTTTGTCACTTAACTGTTTGATAGTCATGTGACCAACATTAGCCTTTTTCCCTCTCTTAGCTTGACTTGACTCTCCTGAAACAAAGTTCTTGGAAACAGACCCATACTTATCATTTAGCTTGATTAATTTGGCTTTGCTAATGGGTTTGCTTACAGCCGACGGATGAGGGTTTTTATCATTCGACGGATAACACTTTTTGTTATCCGACGGATAGTCCTCATCATCCGTCGAGTCTACATCTGTCAGTAACCCATCTACCAAAATAGGTTATAGTTTCTCCTTATTCTTTTTCCAGGCTTCATCACAAAAAGACTCAATTCTTTGAACCTTGGTTATTTGGTCATGAACATCTCTGGATGTTTTCCATGCTTTAATCACCTCTTGTTCACGATCGAGCTGCTTCTTTAAAATTTCTTCCTTTTTCAAGGACTCAGTTAATTCCTCCTTGGCAATTCTACACTCAATTTTTAGTTTCTTAAACTCAACAAACTGAGACTCAAGCACATTATTCCTCTCACTCAAAAATAAGTTGTTTTCTTTGATTTTATCATTTTCTTTAGTGAGAGACTTCAGTGTAATAACCCCAATTTTTGGAAATTTTTGAAACCCTTATGAATAGTTGTAAGTCATATGTCATAGACCTATTTGTATATTCGAAGATTCAACTCAACTCAAATAAGAATGTAATAAGTAAATAGTGGATCTACCGTCAGAGAGATCTCGCAAAGTAATATCTGTCAAAGGATTCAGAGACAAGGTTCATCTACAGACTTGAGGAGTTAATTCACTGGAAGAAGTTCAAGAAGTTGATCATGCCTCAGTGATATAAATCAAGATCGTGGATTTAATCAAGTGACAGAGATCTCGTCAGGGTATCAATAAATTACAAGGATTTAATCTGAAGAAAATCAAAGTGTCAAAGTCAAGACATGAAGAAACGTCACGGAAGTTAGTCACTCATGAACCAGACAGTACATCGAGTGTCAACGTTGAAGTGGTGGAATTGATTCATAATTTTCAGTGATTTTCAGAAGATTTGCAGAAGAATGGTTGCTGCTCAAGACTAGAATTAATTCTCTATTAATTAATTAAGTCATCTAATTTAATTAAGAAAATAAATTATATCTGCGAAGAATAATTTATTTATTAATTGAATTAATTGATTAATTAATTCTGATTTAATTCTAGGAATTTTAGGAATTTTCAGAAGTTTAATTGGATTAAATTCAAGCTTTAAATCAGCAAGACAATTGAAAATGAACTAGCATGACAATCAGGATTGTCATACCGATTGTCATGCTAGGCCAAATTCAATTGTTACACCGAAAGTTACATCAGGAGGGTAATTGTCTTGCTAGTTCATTCTGATTGTCTTGCTAGTTCATTCAGATTGTCTTGCTAGTTCATTCAATTGTCCTACCGAAAGTCATACAAGCTTAAAGGATTGTCATTCCAATTCAATTAACTCAGCTGTTGATAAATAGAAGCAGAAGTCATTTTAACAAAGAGTGAGAAGACAAGAACAAAGAGCAGCCGCCTCTGAAAAATATTATTCTTCATCTGCTTTATTCAAGATCATAATTTCTAGATTGTAATGTTAAATCTAATCCACTAGAAATCGTTATCTTGTTCTTGTGTATCAATCTAGCGGATTAAAATCCCTAGAACTTAATCTCAAATCGCTTTTAGCATTTGATTCTAATTATTACAAAAATAGAAAAAGTTCATGTCGAATTTATTCTAGATTTGTGATAATTGATTTGAGATTAATACCTTGTAATCGATACAGTTGTTGTAACACATTTCAAGTTTAATAATATTTTTATTTAACTTGAATTTTGTTTCACATTTTTTATTCCGCATTTTATTCGATTATTTGGTAACGTTTGTATTCAACCCCCCTTCTACAAACACATTGGGACCTAACAATTGGTATCAGAGCCTTCTGATTAACGAACAAATCAAGATCCTGGACTTTTGTGATTTTTCAACTCCTTGAATTTTTATTTATTCAAAAATTCATAATGACTTCACATAAAGTTGGAACCGTTAAAATTCCACAATTTGATAAAGAGAATTATACCATGTGGAAGAAGAAGATGCTATTATTTTTACAAGTTGCAAATCCCAAATATTCAAACTTGTTAAAGAAGGGTATAAAAACTCCGATGGTTATTGAACCGGAGGTAATAATAGATGGTGTGGTGACTACTGAAGCTAGAACCTATCCAAAAGAGCCTGAAGATTTTACTCCTGCTGAGAAGGAAGAAGCCTCCTTGGATGCCAGCCTTCAATTAATATTAATTGATTCCCTTGATCCCTTGATGAACAGACATGTGATGAACTGTAAAAATTCCAAACACATGTGGGAAACTATTGAGGTGATTAATGAAGGCACAGAGGAAGTTAGGGAGAACAAGTTGGAAATCCTAACCTCTGAATATGAACATTTCAAATCAAATCCAGGAGAAGGAATTACTGAAGTGTTTGAGAGGTACAATGCGTTGATCAACAACCTGAACATCAATGGAAAGTATTATTCAATCAGGGAGGTCAACAAAAAGTTCCTTTTAACACTGCCAGCTCATCTTGAACATAGAATCACTGCCATTAGAGAAGCTAGAGATCTGAGTGAGATTTCTTTGGACAGGCTCTATGGAGTGTTAAAAACTTATGAGTTGGAGCAGATTCAACAGAAGGAAGTCTACGGGAAGGATAGAATGGTCAGCACATCTACTGCACTTGTAGCTGAAGGTCAACAACAACAGCAATCTCAACAATTGGAGAGAATGGTACAGTATTCCAAGGCTGAGGAAAATATGTTAGTAGCAGAATATGATCCTCCTACTACAAATCAATCAAGTGATGATTTTTATTCCTTGGAAGAGCTGGAGCAATTGGAAGACGAGTCAATGGCCCAAATTGTCAAGAGATTCTCCCATGTCAGATTCAAGAGGAATCCCAAGCTGAAGTACAAGTCCAACTACAACAAATTCCAGAAAGGTGGATCTTCATCCTCTAACACCAGCAGTGGTGGATACCAAACAGGGATGGTTGATCGGGGCACCATTAGATGCTATAACTGCAATGAGTTGGGACACTTTGCCACAGAATGTAGGAAGCCAAAGCAAGTAAGAAAGAACTCTGAAAGGGCTTATCTGGCAAAGGGAAGAAGCTGGGATGATACTGATAGTGAAGATGAAGATGAAGGAAATCTTGCTCTTATGGCTATTGATGGAAAAGCTTCATCGTCAAGAATAGAGGTAAAACTTTCTGATGCTGAAATGGTTTATCATCTAAGAGGTAACTTAGATTGTGCACGTCGTGATAATGAACTGTTAAGTTTACAGATCACAGACCTTGAGAAAGAGGTCAATGAATTAAGACTTGTGCACATTAATCAAGACAAATTAAAAGAACAGGTATCTTTTCTAGAGAATAGAGTTGACTGTTATAGAAAACTCGAAACTATTCTCAAAGACAAGATCACCGGTCTTGAGACTAAGGTTAGAGCCTACTTCAATTCTTGTTCGAAGGCTAAAGAGTTCTACAGTAAGCAAGCTGTTAATCAAACATCTGGAATAGGTTATGATTACAATGCTGCTATTGGAGAATTAGGCATAAACTCCCCTCCTCATGTCTGTGCTAAAGGGAGGGAAGTACCACATGTGCTTAAGGGTGTTGATGAACCCCTCTATAAAGCATCAATTGCTGAACCATTTGATGCGACCTCTTCTGTTATTCAAGAAGAAATACGTGCTGAGGATCATGCTTATGAGAAGATTGTTTCCAAGTCAAGTGAGTCGAAAGTTCCAGTCAAAGTTGTGAAAGCAACTGAGACTAACTCAGACACACATGAGTTGGATAACAATAATGCCATGTCTACCATGCATAAATTGCCTGCTGTTAATCACTCTCATAAAGCATGTGGTGTTGCTAATTGTATGTCTTGTGCTTTTAATATGATGTATGCTTATTTTAATGGTAAGCATGTGTCTAATGATAAGACTACTCCTCGTCAGCATGTGAATAACATGAAGCATGATAGGTCTAAGACTGCTAGTCCTTCTAAGGCTAGAAAGGAGACATTTGTGCCTAAGCTTAAACAGAAATTTGTTAACGCTGTTTACAAGGTCAAATGTTCAGTCATTGAGAAAGTTGAGGCAATTAAAATTAAAAATGTTGTTTTTCCTGACAAAGGACAGTTCTACAAGTATGCCGGGCCCAACCAAGTTTGGGTTCCGAAGAAGGTCTAATCCATTTGTAGTGCAGGGCATTAAACAAGTATAACCGGTAGTGTGGATTCTTGACAGTGGATCATCAAGACATATGACCGGAGATAGAGCCCTGCTATCAAATGTGGTTGAGAAAGCTGGCCCCCTGGTTACCTTTGGAGATAACAGCAAAGGTTTATCTGAGGGATATGGCTGTTTGTAAGCTGGGAATGTTATCATTGTAATTTTGTATATTGTGCTAGGTTATTATCAGGAAGCAGTATCTAACATATAGCACCAGTGACGAGACTTGAGAATATTATGACATATCAGGCACCTGCTGCACATTACACTTGGAATTGTACTCTAGTAAGATGTGTACAAGTGTACTCCTGATTGGTGAGTTAAAAGAGGAAGTCAGTGCACCACAGTTCATGGACTTTGCAGCTGCAGATCTATCGGACTATGCAATCTCTTCTTCACAATCTCACTTCAGGTTGGTATGAACTAGTATACTGCTCAAGCAATCGTCAAGGACATGGTATGGCACTCTAACAGAAGTTATAATGTTATATGAATAAGTAGAGTCGTCATATTAATAACTATCTTATCACTAAGCACAATCATATTGTTTTATATGTGCAGTGGTATATTGATTATGCAACATAACATTTAGTATCTAAAGTACTTGACAAGTATCGGTCAATGATATCTTGTTAACATTATGTTGCAGATATTTGTAAGCTTTTGACATGAATGAGAATTACTTAGACTTTACCCTAAGTGATCAATGTTTTATCAAAAACTCATTCATATTGAAAAACAAAATCAAACTTCTTTCTACATTAGTGATTTCTTATTTCATGTAAAATCTTTTGAAATCACTATTGTAAATCATTTTCTCTCTATTACCATATGTTCTGTGTTACAGGTTCAGTCTCCAATGACTTTCTTTCATTGACAGTCATGAGGTTGAAAACCCACAACGTCTATCCCAGACTGTAAAGACAAACACAAAAACAGAACCAACCAACACTCTCTTACCACTAAATATAGTATGAATGAGCGTGAGGGAGATAGTGCCTTAGTGCACCACATAAGGAAGGTTCTGTAGTCAACCCAGTAGCTCTGTCTCCTACATAGATGAGTAGTATTTAAACCGAGACAACTGCTAGCCCCCATACATCTTCTCAAAAAGATGTAATGGCTGAAAAGGCACAAAAACAGTTACTAGATTCATTCTCTCAACAGGGTGAGTCTATTGAATTTTGCCTGTCGGCCAAGGTATCCGATGTAGTGTCACCACTTCAAACATAATCAATTCTTGATGCACAAGGAGAGGTTACACACACAAAGGATGAGTTGACGGAAACAAGAGTTTCGACCATTTTAAGGTCAGATTCGATTGTTCAAGGTTCGTTAGTGGACCAATTGCCTTTACAGGTGTTAGGAGAGGATACTGATCCAAAAGCCATATGTCAGTGGTCAGTGTCTACCTCCCCAGGCTTAAATCCCCTGGATGCATCTGCGGATAGTGGATCTGACATAGGTGCAGATCGGCAACTTGTTGACAATGATTCAGATATTACCTGATGAGTCACAAGGAAATGTCTTCACAGACATTAGAAGGGAACTTTGATCTTTATGCTAAATTCGTTGGATCATTGTTTACCTTCCCAGAATTCAAATCTGGAACCCTAAAAGGGAAACTAGCAACTTGTAGATTATGACTCAGATTCATCTGACGAGTTTAACAAGGATGGGGATTTGTGAACTCCCATTGCACCACCTGTGACCTCCTTAAGGATGGCTAAGGTGATTTTCCTTGCAGGTACAGCTGGATTATGGAGCTATGAGAGAAGAGTGATACACTTGTGAGAATGAGTGTAAACACGAGTGGAGAGAAGAGTGAAACACATGTGAGGTACACTAAACAGGATCACACACTCACAGTGAGGAAGAAAAAGAAACTACTTGTTATTTCTTTTCCAACCAAGTGAAATATGAGAACTCCTTCAGACGACGGCATAAATTCCTTCTTTAAGGGGGAGATAAAAGCTTAAGTAATAGTTTGGAGGATTCCTCAACTAAGGGGGAGAAATAGCAGGGAGGAAGAAAAAGATCCTAAAAATGTACACTACACCACACCATTGTTGTTTTTATCTGCGGATCCTATTGTACGGGAGAGGTGGTAAACACAAGGTGATTTCCTAGTAAGGGAAGAAGCTATTAGGGGAGTACCATTGGTTTTTATCTGCGGATCCTATTGTACGGGAGAGGTGGTAAAACGAAGGTGATCTTCTTTAATCAGTTGATTCTCATAGGGGGAGAAGCAAGAGATATGGGCTTCTCAACAGGAAATGTGGTTGTACAAATGAAGATGGAACTACTTGAAGATATGTTCAGTCTAGAGGAACATCTACTTGGAATCTGGAAAATGTTAAATCTCATCCAGAAATTTTCTGCTATTTACTTTGCATGTATGTTTATATCTTTTTCTTATTTGTTAGTTGAGTTATCCTCTAGGTATTTGTGTGTTATTGTCTAACAAACAAATAGGGGGAGATTGTAAGTCATATGTCATAGACCTTTTTGTATATTCGAAGATTCAACTCAACTCAAATAAGAATGTAATAAGTAAATAGTGGATCTACCGTCAGAGAGATCTCGCAAAGTAATATCTGTCAAAGGATTCAGAGACAAGGTTCATCTACAGACTTGAGGAGTTAATTCACTGGAAGAAGTTCAAGAAGTTGATCATGCCTCAGTGATATAAATCAAGATCGTGGATTTAATCAAGTGACAGAGATCTCGTCAGGGTATCAATAAATTACAAGGATTTAATCTGAAGAAAATCAAAGTGTCAAAGTCAAGACATGAAGAAACGTCACGGAAGTTAGTCACTCATGAACCAGACAGTACATCGAGTGTCAACGTTGAAGTGGTGGAATTGATTCATAATTTTCAGTGATTTTCAGAAGATTTGCAGAAGAATGGTTGCTGCTCAAGACTAGAATTAATTCTCTATTAATTAATTAAGTCATCTAATTTAATTAAGAAAATAAATTATATCTGCGAAGAATAATTTATTTATTAATTGAATTAATTGATTAATTAATTCTGATTTAATTCTAGGAATTTTAGGAATTTTCAGAAGTTTAATTGGATTAAATTCAAGCTTTAAATCAGCAAGACAATTGAAAATGAACTAGCATGACAATCAGGATTGTCATACCGATTGTCATGCTAGGCCAAATTCAATTGTTACACCGAAAGTTACATCAGGAGGGTAATTGTCTTGCTAGTTCATTCTGATTGTCTTGCTAGTTCATTCAGATTGTCTTGCTAGTTCATTCAATTGTCCTACCGAAAGTCATACAAGCTTAAAGGATTGTCATTCCAATTCAATTAACTCAGCTGTTGATAAATAGAAGCAGAAGTCATTTTAACAAAGAGTGAGAAGACAAGAACAAAGAGCAGCCGCCTCTGAAAAATATTATTCTTCATCTGCTTTATTCAAGATCATAATTTCTAGATTGTAATGTTAAATCTAATCCACTAGAAATCGTTATCTTGTTCTTGTGTATCAATCTAGCGGATTAAAATCCCTAGAACTTAATCTCAAATCGCTTTTAGCATTTGATTCTAATTATTACAAAAATAGAAAAAGTTCATGTCGAATTTATTCTAGATTTGTGATAATTGATTTGAGATTAATACCTTGTAATCGATACAGTTGTTGTAACACATTTCAAGTTTAATAATATTTTTATTTAACTTGAATTTTGTTTCACATTTTTTATTCCGCATTTTATTCGATTATTTGGTAACGTTTGTATTCAACCCCCCTTCTACAAACACATTGGGACCTAACAATAGTGATTTTGCAGATTATGCTGAATGAGAAAACTTTTCAAGCCACACTATGTAGGGGTTCTGTTATTGATCTTCTGGGATATTATTAGTACTCTATGTGGTATATAAGTGTATGTAAAGATCGTCAGAATCCAATTCCGAACACTTTGATTTTTCCCGGAAATCCACTAGATACGGAAAGAATTGAGTATAAGGTAACAGGATAAAAAGGATTTAAATTAAAGGATTATAAGAGAGGATCATAAAAGGAATACAATATATTGAGAAAGGTTAAGGGAACCTAAGTAATAAGATCCCGGGTATGATCCCTCAAACGATAAACGAAAACGAAAGTTAAGCGAACCGTATAACAGATCAGCAGTTATTAGGCAAACCATTAGAAGCTAATCAAAGAGATTAGAGGGGATGATGTCATCCAACCAATGAGAAGAGGACAAAGAGGGGAGGATGACATCATATGATGACATAAGCATGACATAGGGAGGAAGGAGATGTGGTTGGTTTATAACCACACAAAGTCAAGGTTAGAAAGGTAATTACCCAAAAACAAAACAAAAAAACAACCAACCAAAGAATCAAATCAAAGCAAAAACACAAAAAATCTCTCTTTCTCCAAGCTTGCTCTCGGCTTTTCTTCTTTTTCAAAGAAGAAATTTCCAAAAATCAAGTTCCAAGCATTGTTAAATCACAAGGTAATTATCTAAGGTTCCTTGTACATAGATATGGATATGCTATAAGTTTAAGCTCCTAATTCCTTCACAATCTCTTCCAATAAATCAAGGAAGAAGATGGTGAATAGTAACCTTCAAGAAATAACTTTAGTTTTCTTGAATTTTTATGAAAGATTAAGGTTATACAAGCAAGGATCAAGGTTCTTTAGGCATTCAAAGCTCTTGTGTTGTGTTAAAAAGCTTCAAGGAAGGTATAATCTCTTAACCAAGCTTTGTTATTGAATGTTAAGAGCATAATATGAGTATTATAGTTCATGAGAGGCTTGATGGTTGTGTATGTAGAGATTAGTTGGTTTTGGGATGTTTTTGGAGTTGTAAATCTTGGTTGTTGATTAATGAACTTAAGTGTAGTTTAAATTCATGATAAAGAATAGTATAAATTATTAATGTTGAGTTGTTGGGGCTGTTATGATAAAGTATGGATGGATTTTTGATTGGGTTGTGATTGTGGGTTGATTGTGAGATGATTTGGAGTGGTTTAAAATTGGGTAATCGCGTAAACATAGCCGTCGTAATGCCCGATTTACCGTAGACTGTTTTTGTTCTTAAGATCAGAACCCTTGAACTCACTATTAGTTTTCACCATTGCCATGATTAGATATTTCATGTTACGAGCTTCGTTTTGATGTGTAGTTCGTTTGATTCCGATGTACGGTTTAGGAGAAACGACTGTTTTAAGTAACGACGTTTCGCGAACGAAACATTACCCCTCGCCTTACTTTGAAACCTTGGTTAAGGACCTTAAAGGACTAATTGGGGTATAAAACAATTATGTTAAGTGGATTAGGCAGTTGATAAGGTACTCACGAAAGAATCGCCTTAAAACCCGTAATGGTTAAATTATTAAAAATGGTGGAGCCGAGGGTACTCGAGTGACTTAAGAGAATCAGTAAGCGCAAAGCGAGCGTTAGAGTCTAAGTTGGTTAATGTATAGACTTACAAGTGACTTTGGTTTAATTCCAACATACTTGTTGTTTATAGGTTACCAGACTCGTCCCGAGCCATTCGTAACCCCCAGTCGCTCAGGCAAGTTTCCTACCCGTTATACTGTTGTTGTGATGTATATGTGTATATGCATGATCTTGCGATAAATGCATATTTGTTATTAGCAAATTCTTGCGATATATTGTAGCATGTGATATGGTATATATGCATGCCTGTTTCATATTCTTGGATTATATATCTGTTGGTTAAAATGCTTACAGTTGCATAATACCTATGCTAGAGATAAGCGGTATTGAGTTTACCCTTAGTATAGGGGATCAAAAGGTGAACATATTTCTAAACCGGGAGTCGATGTTCCCGAGTATAATATATATATTTATATATATATGGTTATAGTTTTCAAAACTATTAATCGAATAAGGTTTATTCGATAACTTTAACTTTATTTTATTATTGAATATTATTTCGAATATTCATCCGAGGACTTATGACTCCTTTATTTTATTATTGAATATTATTTCGAATATTCATCCGAGGACTTATGACTCCTTTATTTTATTATTGAATATTATTTCGAATATTCATTCGAGGGCTTATGACTCAGTTTATATTATTTAATGATTATTAATTGGATAGTCATTTGAGGATATATTGACTCCTTTATTTTATTTAATGAATATTATTTATAATATTCATTCGAGGTATTATGACTCCGCTTATTATTTAATAATATTCTTTATTTTATTTAAGAATAATGTTCGATAATCAAACTTACTTTTGATATTCAAATAAAGATATTACTTTCGTATAAGTATATCTTTGGTTATTTAATACTCATTTCAAGTATAAGTCTTACAACTTCTACTTCAATTATTTGTATAAAGATTATTCTTTATGGGAATATTATTTGAATAATAATATTCAGATATTTTCTAATATATTGGGACTGATTTACTTCATTAAATCAGCATTACTCCAAACACTCTTTAAAGTATTTTCGAGTCTTCAAAATGATTTTTAAAAGTTCGAGCGGATCCCAAAACTCATTTTTATATTTAAGATCTTCCTTTTAAAAAGGGGATTTAAATACTCGCTCAAAACCTGAGGGATCCGGCTCTATGGTGTATTTTATATTCGCAACAAGGTTGCAGTTTTGGTAAATGAATTGATTACTTACCCAACGTTCGGGAAGTAAGTCCATCTATCGAGTCGGCATAAGCAACATGGGCTTAGTGGGCGTCCATGATAGTGTAAGTGGCTCAGTGGGAGTCCATCAAATGCATAAGTGGCTGAGTGGCAGTCCAGCATAAGGTCCTATTGCGACCAGGGTGATGACCAGTGGGGAATTCGTCCATCTACTAGTAGAAAAGGTTACTTATTGGTATCTTTGCCTGATCAGCAAGATATCAGGTTTATGCCAAAATTCTTTCATTTCCAAATTTATTGGATATTGCAATTCTGTTCATACTTTGCATGACAGAGGTTTTCAGGAAACGTATGTATATATATAGGTGTATATATATATCGGGACTTAGTGAAGTATCTCGTAACTTCATTATTTATAGTGATATTCAAAGATTTAATCTATTCAAATCTTGTCTTGTAGTCTCATCTATGTGATGAACTGTTGAAAGCTCATTATAACTTGAACGGTGGTAGTTCAAGTAGTATTTTGAAAAGATATAAGTATATTGGAGTATCTTGTAACTTCATCTTTTAAACTTATATCTAGTAAATGATTATCTTATGCATGACAAAGATTTTCAGAAAAATGTTGAGACAAGGTTAGATATATGAGATCACCTTGCAACGATATTTTTATACAGTTATACACTGGAACTCTGTGTGTATTATGCATGGAAGAAGACTTCCAAGATTTTGAAAAGTATATATGTATATATACTGAATATTTTGCGACTTCATCGCATTAAGATATCAAACTTGGTTCATTTCTTTTGACCAAGACTTTCATGAGTACTATGAGAAGGCTCATATATTGTTAATCATTATAACTATTATTTTGGTGGGCTTGCTGCTCACCCTTGCTTTCTTCTTTCATCACACAACATCAGATAGACAAGATGAACAGGACCAAGCTCCCAATTCGCGAGCGGATAGGAAACGTTCCGCAGTTTCCTATAGGCGTTGATGTCGCTGTAGCTGAGGTAGGAACTACCAATAGGCTAGGCTTTCAACTTTTGATGTATCAGATTATGTATATTTATGAATTGTAATAATGGCAAAGAAATATAAATTTATTCAGAAAACCTTTTAAGGTGTATTGACAGATAATTGTGGAATAAAGTGACTTGTGATTATTTTTGGGAATTCATCTCTGAGACTATAACTTGTGGTGTGTGTGTGTATATTGTGGGGTCACAGTACAGAGTAGTTGATTGTTTAATAAGATTGGGTGTTATTAAGGGAAATGGAACTCGTGACAACCCGGATCCCCGACCCCGGATTTGGGGGTGTTACAGAAGTGGTATCAGAGCTAAGCGTTATAAACCTCAGAGATGATGTGACGTTAAGATAATAAGTTCACTAAGACAATAAGAACTCTTGCCAAGTTCATAGTCGGACTACCTAACATAGTACTGACAGTTAAAACCCTTATGGGAACCCCTATAAATATCGTGATAGTAGCGTAGTTCGTTATCGTATATGGTCACGGGACTCCGAACCCTGAGGTTGAGAAGTGACAGCGCGATGATGTTTTATTACTAATTGGAGATCGGATTGTGGATCCGATAGAGCGTCCTAACGCAGGATCGGATGATGTTCATATTGAGGATGTAATGGTTGAGGATGTTGTCCTAGATGGGATTGTTGCTGAGGAGGATCTCGTGGAAGATCCTAACAAGAATGAATAAAGGACCATTGAGGAATTGATGACCATGGTTAGGGAAACTACCAGAGGAAGGATTGGTCGGTCACTACCGGAGGTTCGTTCAAGTTTGTAAAGATAGTAGCCCCTTTAATGCGGCTTACTCGTAAGACTGAGAAGTTTGAATGGACAGAGAAATACGAGAAAAGCTTTTAACAACTGAAGCAAAGGTTGGTGACGGCCCCTATGTTGGCATTGTCAGATGGAAAAAGGAGATTTTGTGATTTGTATTGACGCTTCGCATAAGGAATTAGGGTGCTTCTTATACAGCACAACAAGGTAATCGCGTACGCGTCAAGACAACTAAGGGAATTTAAAATTCGATATCCCCACCCATGAGCTTGGGCTCATGGCAATAGTTTTGCCCTAAAGATTTGAGGCACTACTTGTATGGAGAGAAGTGCGAGATTCACAAACCATAGGAGCTCTAGTACATTTTTACATAGAAAGAGCTCAACATACGCCCGAGGAGGCGGTTAGAGCTAATCAAGAATTATGATTGGGAGATTCTTTATCATTCGGGGAAAGCCAATATGGTGGCTGATGCCCTTAGTAAAAAGGAGAGACACAAGATGATAATGTCTTTTGGAGAGTTTATAAGAGATTTTGAGAAAATGGAAATAGAAGTGAAGGTAACCGGAGCCGGTACCGAAAAGTTGTTTGAGATTGCAATACAGTCCGAATTATCGGAAAAGAACATATTGTGCCAGAAAAAGTGATGAAGGAAGGCAATAAGCCAACAATTAGATCAAAGATTAATACCGATAAAGATGAGAAGGGAATAATAATGTATTCCTACAGAATTTGGGTTCCAAATGTTCAAGAGCTTAAAGATGAGATCTTAGATGAAAGCTAGTTTGAGGAATAAGATTTAGAGCAAACCCTGAACCTGATAGTCAGGGAGGTCGCCATCAAGATAGAATGAACCCATAATATAATGAAGTGGAAAGTGAGGATTTAAAATGTATAAGATAACCCCAAGTATGGGAGAAGGATGAAACATTTCATACTAAGGAAACAGAAAGTCGAGTAAGGAAAGAAGACCCGAGACGGTACTCCTATACGGAAATTTATGGACCTGTCTAGACAGAACTTAGACTATTATCCCCAACCACTACCTTGAGGAAATAATGCGGTAGGAAATTCTTTCATGACCTTTAAGTCGCTAAGCTCTCAGAGTTCCAAGGAACAAGCTGAACCAGTTGAGGCAAGAGCCTGGCTAAAGGAAATATAGGAATCATTTGAGATTCTAAATGATGGACGAATCACAAAAGACTATTTTTGTCACTTACCCTCCTAAGAGAAGGGCCACCACTGGTGAAAGACCAAGAAAGGCACGGAGCCAGAGGTTAGAATAAACTGATTAAAGTTCAGTCAATTGTTTTCGGGAAAGTAATTCCCAAGGTTATGGAGATAGTGTAAAAGCTTTAGAGCCAGAACAAAGGCAGAAGAGTATGATGAATTATTAATCTAAGTTGTAAAAGTTGTCAAGATTCGTTCTGAGGACACGAATCCAGAATGACGGGATGTTTGAAATCAATGCTTATGTTGTGTTGGTTCATGAAATAATGATAAGAGAAAGGAAAATAAAAAGAAATTGAAGTGGAAAGGAATATAACGGCAATAGAGTTGAGGAATGATAAGGGAGTTGGGTATGAGGAAACCCTAAAGACTCGTAGCAATAGAAATAGAAAATTATGTGATCGTCAGGATGAGGGTGATTCACCATGAGTTAAATTGATGGTTTAAGGTATAAGAGATACATATGTTTTATCCCCTGTAAGTTGGGAGGATTCGAGGAAACCTTGAGATAATTCGAAGGATAAATAATGAGACGCAGATAGACTGAGGAGACAAGGAAGTAAGAAATTAGGAAAAAATTTGATGAAGGAAGTGACCTTCAAGAATGTGAAGTGTAAGATCGGTGGCTTGATACCCAGAAAGGGAGACGCCATGTATGAAAGATATCCCAACCTTGAGGTGACTGTTGAGATAAACAACAAAAGTAAATAAGGAATTATTAAGAAGAAGTTCGCGTTGAACACGACCAATATCTTCCAGAACATCCTTGTTATCGTTACCAAATTAGGAAAGAAAAGCAATTAACCGCCATTATCTTTTGGAGGCCATAATTGATTGACCTCATGTGGAATACATATGTTATTGTAAAATTAGGCATATACTATCGAGGTGGGAATGATTGAATAAGACACCCTTATTAGGGATATATGACTTGAATTATCCATGGAAGGATGCATGTACCTTTTTAAAGGTGGAATTAAGGATAGAAATCGGTAACTTAAAACGAATCCTAGGGGAATGCATAAAGGTTGGCATTTTACCCTTAATAGGGATAGTATGAGTTTTGACAGTATGAATTGGAAAGGATTAAGGTAATAACGACCTTTAAGGATCAGTGGAGAAATTTTTCAGAAGTATATAGACGATGATTCTGGTATTAATAAATGCTATCTTGATATGCCCTGTGCCTAGGGTGTACCTGATAAAGGATTTAAGGATAACCTTAAGAGTTTTACAAGGAGAAAGGTAATATTCAAAATTCTCAAGAATAGAAATGTGGATAAAGGAAATATGGCGTAATTATAATAATGCCAGGTGGGCACGTATTAAACCACGAGAAAGTATGGATCGAACCAGTAATGGTCGAAATTGTTCAGGGCAATTAGGACTTAAGATAAAAGATGTTCTAAGTATGATTGAGAGTCAGTCATGACAGTGATTAACCTCTAAAGACTGAGGCAATAACTTATGGAAAAATGGTGATATTTTTTTACTCACCAGATTTTAAGGAAAACATCTTCACATAAGCAGTGATTGAAATGAAGTAGAAAATTTATTTGGAGGTGGTTAAAATGACATTGACTGCAAGGAAATTTTACTATCAGGAAAGGCCAAAGAGGTGGCCGACACTTTAAAGGTAAGAGGATAATTATAGGCGCTTGTGCCAAAGGAATACAGTGATGATGGTTAAAGCTATGAAGGTTGTATTATGGTTTGGAAGATTGACATTCCTTCTGATGACTGTGCAATACCCAACCGTAATAGTAGTTGGTAAAGGTTTAATTCGTGTAATCGCCATGAGCGGGCTATCTATCTCAGAAGGAACTACCCGGAGGATAATTCCGGACCATGTTTCAAAAAGGACTAAACGAACCTTCGAGTTAAGTCTTCTATTGAAGGTATATGATTGAGAATGGTATTTACCTGCTATCGTTTCTTTGATTGAAACTCTTCTGTAATTTTATCTGCTTCATGTCATGTATGGATGTCAGGATCAGGAGTGTTCTTCATGAATCATGAATGGTGATTAGGTTACCTCCTTAGAAGAATTTTATATGACATATATGGACTCCGTATGGTTAGATATTAAGATTTCATGGAAAGTAAATGATGACAGTAGGTCAGTGGTGGACCATAGTAAGGCAGCAATGATTCTGCGAGTAACGAGCTGATTACAACCGTGAGAGTTGTATTGGAATGGATGTTGAGATTGAGTACCACTAATCGGGTCGTGGTGATGTATAAGTTATCATTGATAGACTAATTAAGTAGAGTATCTACCTATTGAATATTTATTCTTTCTTATCAATAGAGAGTCTTATTATTATACGAGGAAGGTTACGGTGCAAGCATAAAATTCAAGTAACGATGATGTCTAGAATGAGATCCCTGATTCGATTTTCGATATCGAGGGAGTTTCAAAGGTGATTGTGTATAAGCTCGAGGAAGAGCATGGGTCCATAGAATGATGGACGGAATAGCAAAAAATATTTAAACATGCAAAATGCGATGCGATAATACTTGATGTTGATATAAATACATATGTTTTGTTCTCCTATGACAAACCTCTATAATTCAGAGGTAGATTCCAAGCCAGATATTTTATGGCAATAAAATTTTTTTACGTATATACAATTCTCTTCAGTTCGTTCTTTTCTCTTCTCTTCATTTCATATAAACTGAGAAGAACAACCCTTCCAGAAGGGGAGGTATTGCCGAATGACTATCTATCTGTGTGATAGAAGCCGAGTAGGATACCAGCTATTGTTTAATTTCTTGTCAAGTACTAAAGGATGGCCACCTTCTATACTAACTATGCAATGTAACAAGTGTTCATGATCATAGTGATCTCTCAATGAATTATTTTACTTCTATATGATTGATCAAACTTTGGGAAATAGAAATAGCTGAAAAAGGAGTAATAAAGTTGTGGTAGTATTCGGAATGGAAACACATTCGTGATACTAAGGTTGGCGTGGTTATTAAAAGCTTATAGAACGCTAACGAGCAAAAGTATAACCAGTATAATATTAGGAACGGAAGGTAGTAGCGATTACGAACTGGAAAAGAATGGGTATTGAGAAGCAAAAGCTCTAATGCTAAAAGCTATAATGAGAGTCTGTGCAATAGACTTGAAAGAATTTGGAATGATCACTTAACACGGATTGAGTTTCTTACGACAATAGATCATATGTCATTATCGAGATGTCGCCTTATGAGATCCTTGAGGGAAGATAATGTCGATCTCCTTTATGTTAGGATGAAGTTGTAGAGCGCAAGATGCTCAGACCAGTAGTGGTCCAAAGGACCAAGGATATAATAGATCTAATCAGAGGACGGCTGGTAGTAGCCCAAGATGGACATAAAAAGTATGTTGATTTGACACGAAAGGACAAGGAATGGGAAGTAGGGGACCTAGTGTTGTTATAGGTATTCCCTTGGAAGGGGTTAATGAGATTCGGAAAGAAAGGAAAGCTAAGTCCACCAATTGTTAGACCCTTGGATATATTAAGAAGTATTGGGAAGTTAGCATATGAGCTAGCCTTACCCCAGAACATGTAGCAAGTCATAACGTGTTCCACGTATTAATGTTAAGGAAGTGTAATTCGGATGCCAAATAAATAGGGACATATGAGCGCATAGACATGCAACCCGACGTAACCTATATGGAGCAACCAGGAAGGGTTATAGAGTGAAAAGGAACAAGTGCTTAGGAGAAGGGTTATCAAACTATTCAGAGTTTGATGGAAGGACCACAATGTGGGAAAATTTACTCGAGAGTTAGAAAGTGCAATGCTAAGAGAGTATCCCTATTCATTTTCTATCTGATTCCGGGACGGAATCCTTTTAAGGAGGGGAGACTGTAATAACCCCAATTTTTGGAAATTTTTGAAACCCTTATGAATAGTGATTTTGCAGATTATGCTGAATGAGAAAACTTTTCAAGCCACACTATGTAGGGGTTCTGTTATTGATATTCTGGGATATTATTAGTATTATATGTGGTATATAAGTGTATGTAAAGATCGTCAGAATCCAATTCCGAACACTTTGATTTTTCCCGGAAATCCACTAGATACGGAAAGAATTGAGTATAAGGTAACAGGATAAAAAGGATTTAAATTAAAGGATTATAAGAGAGGATCATAAAAGGAATACAAATATTGAGAAAGGTTAAGGGAACCTAAGTAATAAGATCCCGGGTATGATCCCTCAAACAATAAACGAAAATGAAAGTTAAGCGAACCGTATAACAGATCAGTGGTCATTAGGCAAACCATTAGAAGCTAATCAAAGAGATTAGAGCGGATGATGTCATCCAACCAATGAGAAGAGGACAAAGAGGGGAGGATGACATCATATGATGACATAAGCATGATATAGGGAGGAAGGAGATGTGGTTGGTTTATAACCACACAAAGTCAAGGTTAGAAAGGTAATTACCCAAAAACAAATCAAAAACAACCAACCAAAGAATCAAATCAAAGCAAAAACACAAAAATCTCTCTTTCTTCCAAGCTTGCTCTCGGCTTTTCTTCTTTTTCAAAGAAGAAATTTTCAAAAATCAAGTTCCAAGCATTGTTAAATCACAAGGTAATTATCTAAGGTTCCTTGTACATAGATATGGATAAGCTATAAGTTTAAGCTCCTAATTCCTTCACAATCTCTTCCAATAAATCAAGGAAAAAAATGGTGAATAGTAACCTTCAAGAAATAACTTTAGTTTTCTTGAATTTTTATGAAAGATTAAGGTTATACAAGCAAGGATCAAGGTTCTTTAGGCATTCAAAGCTCTTGTGTTGTGTTAAAAAGCTTCAAGGAAGGTATAATCTCTTAACCAAGCTTTGTTATTGAATGTTAAGAGCATAATATGAGTATTATAGTTCATGAGAGGCTTGATGGTTGTGTATGAAGAGATTAGATGGTTTTGGGATGTTTTTGGAGTTGTAAATCTTGGTTGTTGATTAATGAACTTAAGTGTAGTTTAAATTCATGATAAAGAATAGTATAAATTGTTAATGTTGAGTTGTTGGGGCTGTTATGATAAAGTATGGATGGATTTTTGATTGGGTTGTGATTGTGGGTTGATTGTGAGATGATTTGGAGTGGTTTAAAATTGGGTAATCGCGTAAACATAGCCGTCGTAATGCCTGATTTACCGTAGACTGTTTTTGTTCTTAAGATCAGAACCCTTGAACTCACTGTTAGGTTTTGACCATTGCCATGATTAGATAGTTCATGTTACGATCTTCGTTTTGATGTGTAGTTCGTTTGATTCCGATGTACGGTTTAGGAGAAACGACCATTTTAAGTAACGACGTTTCGCGAACGAAACATTACCCCTCGCCTTACTTTGAAACCTTGGTTAAGGACCTTAAAGGACTAATTGGGGTATGAAACAATTATTAAGTGGATTAGGCAGTTGGTAAAGTACTCGCGAAAGAATCGCCTTAAAACCCGTAATGGTTAAATTATTAAAAATGGTGGAGCCGAGGGTACTCGAGTGACTTAAGAGAATCAGTAAGCGCAAAGCGAGCGTTAGAGTCTAAGTTGGTTAATGTATAGATTTACAAGTGACTTTGGTTTAATTCCAACATACTTGTTGTTTATAGGTTACCAGACTCGTCCCGAGCCATTCGTAACCCCCAGTCGCTCAGGCAAGTTTCCTACCCGTTATACTGTTGTTGTGATGTATATGTGTATATGCATGATCTTGCGATAAATGCATATTTGTTATTAGCAAATTCTTGCGATATATTGTAGCATGTGATATGGTATATATGCATGCCTCTTTCATATTCTTGGATTATATATCTGTTGGTTAAAATGCTTACAGTTGCATAATACCAATGCTAGAGATAAGCGGTATTGAGTTTACCCTTAGTATAGGGGATCAAAAGGTGAACATATTTCTAAACCGGGAGTCGATGTTCCCGAGTATAATATATATATTTTTATATATATATGGTTATAGTTTTCAAAACTATTAATCGAATAAGGTTTATTCGATAACTTTAACTTTATTTTATTACTGAATATTATTTCGAATATTCATCCGAGGACTTATGACTCCTTTATTTTATTATTGAATATTATTTCGAATATTCATCCGAGGACTTATGACTCCTTTATTTTATTATTGAATATTATTTCGAATATTCATTCGAGGGCTTATGACTCAGTTTATATTATTTAATGATTATTAATTGGATAGTCATTTGAGGATGTATTGACTCCTTTATTTTATTTAATGAATATTATTTATAATATTCATTCGAGGTATTATGACTCCGCTTATTATTTAATAATATTCTTTATTTTATTTAAGAATAATGTTCGATAATCAAACTTACTTTTGATATTCAAATAAAGATATTACTTTCGTATAAGTATATCTTTGGTTATTTAATACTTATTTCAAGTATAAGTCTTACAACTTCTACTTCAATTATTTGTATAAAGATTATTCTTTATGGGAATATTATTTGAATAATAATATTCAGATATTTTCTAATATATTGGGACTGATTTACTTCATTAAATCAGCATTACTCCAAACACTCTTTAAAGTATTTTCGAGTCTTCAAAATGATTTTTAAAAGTTAGAGCGGATCCCAAAACTCATTTTTATATTTAAGATCTTCCTTTTAAAGAGGGGATTTAAATACTCGCTCAAAACCTGAGGGATCCGGCTCTATGGTGTATTTTATATTCGCAACAAGGTTGCAGTTTTGGTAAATGAATTGATTACTTACCCAACGTTCGGGAAGTAAGTCCATCTATCGAGTCGGCATAAGCAACATGGGCTCAGTGGGCGTCCATGATAGTGTAAGTGGCTCAGTGGGAGTCCATCAAATGCATAAGTGGCTGAGTAGCAGTCCAGCATAAGGTCCTATTGCGACCAGGGTTGATAGGGATAAATAAATTATGATTGTATTATTAAATACTGCATTAATTGTACAAGCTGTGGGCTGCTAGACCCAATAAAAAGATATATGATACTCAGACCAGAAAGGTTAAGCCTGATGGACCAGATCAGGCCTGATGGAATAAAAAAGGCCCAAAAGCCCTGATTATTAATTAATTTCGTAATTAATTAATAAGGGACAAAACAGATGTTGAAAAGAGTCCCGATAAGAATATAAATCCTTGGAGATTAGCCTCAAGGGGACCTAAAAGGATAAGGAATCAATTTCCTACTATCTAGGACTCCAAAGTCCATTCTAACTATGAGACTTGCCCACCAAGTCTCCTATACCAAGTCCAATTTAAGGACTCCCAACATCTATATAAGGGGTCTCACCCCCACCAATCAGAACTACGTTTTTTGGCTTGATTCTCTAATTCACAGAGATACGTAGGCATCTCGTAAAGGCAGATCGAGTCACGAAACACGAGAGCAGCCATTAAAGGCCTTGAGCTCCCGAATCTTAGTATTAAATACAGCAAGTAATAACCTTGGTTTTTTATCCATAACATTTGGCACCGTCTGTGGGAAACACAACAACAACCATGGCGAGAACACGGAGAACAATTGGAGCTCTAGAGGAAGGAACACCATTAGAGGCAACCCAGGTGATTTTATCAACCGTGGAGGTTCCCCCCCATTCAACTTATGCATCTACTCAGGGGGAAGCCCAGACAGGGGCAACTCATCCTCAGCCACAAGGGACAACTCCCCCGACTATTCAAGGTACGAATCCTCAAGTTCAACAAATACATATACCTGTGAATTCTCGACCCGTCGGGTATGAATATTCAACTATTGTTACTACTAACCCCCCTTATGGGATGCCCCTTCACCCTGAGGTTGGAGGAAGCGGATATGCTGGGCGAAGCGAAGCACGAGGTCGGTCGCCCCCCTATATACGAGGTTTGGATCCTATCCCTGAGGATCGGGAATTTTCTGGTCCATACACTGAGAGAGACTCCGAATCTTCGGATGATGAAGTGGCCCCGAGAAGGAGGCGTCCTGGAAAAGAGCCAATGGCCGATGGAAGGCAACGCCCCCAAGGCACCCCAGGGGCGAATCCCCAAGAAGTGCAGGAAAAGATCAGGGCTCATGAGGCTGAAATCCAAAGGCTGAGGCGTGATTTGGAGGCTCACCAAGCCACCAGACCCCACATACCTCCTAGGGGGAGAAATCCTCCTCCTATCATAGACCTGGATGGTCCGGTAAGAAGAAGGGCTGTTGTCCCAAGAACTGATCCAAGCAATCTCCTTCCCCTTGGAGATCCTGATGATCCGACTCCACCCTTCACAGAAGAGATAATGAATGCCCATATCTCAAGGAAATTCAAGATGCCCACAATCAAAGCCTATGATGGCACGGGAGCCCCGCTAATCATGTTAGGACATTCTCTAATGCACTGCCGCTGCAACCCGTGAATGATGCTATAAAATGTCGGGCCTTCCCTCAAACCCTGTCAGGTATGGCTCAAAGATGGTACAGTCGCCTACCCCCAAATTCTATTGGATCATTCAGGGAATTAAGTCAGGCTTTTATTAAGCAATTCATCAGTGGAAGAGTCCATGAGAAAAGTTCAGCATCTCTTATGAGTCTTGTGCAGGGAGCTAAGGAATCCTTAAGAGATTACCTGAATCGTTTTACAAAGGAGGCTTTAAAAGTCCCAGACCTTGATGATAAGGTAGCCATGATAGCACTGCAACAAGGAACTAGGGATGAGTTTTTCAAGATGTCTTTGGCCAAACGACCCCCTGAGAGCATGTTGCAGCTCCAAGAGAGGGCTGGGAAGTATATCAAGGTTGAAGAAAGTATGAGGAAGACCGTAGTAAGTAATGAGCCCACTGGAGGCAAGAAACGAAAAACTGATTTGGAGTATATCGCTAAGGACAAATATCCTAGAACCGAACAAAACCCTGATTCAACCCCCAAGAAGGGAGGGCCTGGGCAAAAGTTCACTGAATACGCTAAGCTGAATGCTCCCAGAAGTCAGATTTTGATGGAGATTGAGAAAGACAGAGATATTCGCTGGCCTAAGCCCTTGAAGGCTGATCCCGCCAAGCTAGATAAGGGCAAGTATTGCAGGTTTCACAAAGATGTTGGCCATGACACCGATGAGTGTAGGCAGTTGAAAGATGAAATTGAGTTTTTGATTCGAAAAGGAAGATTGAACAAGTATACTGGAGATGGAAGAGACAAAAATAATAATGGAAGGAAGAACTTTGAAGATCGTAGGAGGGACCAAGATGATCAGGGGCGGAATCCCCAACCTAGAGGACCAGTTATAAACACCATTTATGGAGGGCCGAGACCTCGAGGGCCTGTGATAAACACGATCTTTGGAGGTCCAACTGCTGCTGGATTGTCCAAAAATTCCAGAAAGGCATATGCATATTGTTGGAGAAGCCCCGAAGAGGGCCAGGACAGAAGTAACATTGGCTTTTGATGATTCCGACCTAGAGGGTGTGAAGTTTCCCCATGACGACCCGCTGGTCATAACGCCGATAATAGGAAATAGCCCGGTTAAGAGGGTCCTTGTAGATAATGGTGCTTCTGTGGATATCTTGCTCCATGACACCTTTCTAAGGATGGGGTATAACGACTCCCAGTTGACCCCAACCGACATGCCGATATATGGATTTGCTGGAGTAGAATGTTCTGTGGAAGGGATAATTAAATTGCCAACCACCATAGGTACGGAGCCAAGGCGAGCAACGCAGATGCTAAATTTTGTGGTGGTAAAGGCTAGTTCAACTTATAATGCTATCATGGGGAGAACAGGGATACATGCCTTCAAGGCAGTCCCCTCTTCCTACCATTCAGTCATGAAGTTTCCCACCCGAAACGGGATTGGAGAAGAGAGAGGAGATCAAAAAATGGCTAGAAGCTGTTATGTGGCCTCTTTGAGGGCAGATGGAGTCGGGGGGCAGGTTCTTCCTATTGAAGATATGGATGTTCGAGAAAATGATGAGAATGGAGGAAGGCCAGCAGAAGAATTGGTCTCGGTTCCTTTATACCCCGAGAATCCTGAGAGGACGACTTTCATTGGAGCCACATTAGAGGAGCCCCTTAAAGGGAAGTTAGTGAAATTTTTGCAAGAAAATAGTGATGTGTTTGCATGGTCAGCAGCTGATATGCCAGGCATAGACCCGGAGTTAATTACTCACAAGCTAAACGTAGATCCAAGCCGGAAGACAGTGAAACAAAAGAAAAGAAATTTTGCCCCGGAAATACAAGAGGCTATAAAGCAGGAAGTGGAAAAGCTCTTAGAGGCTAGATTCATTGAGGAGATTCAATTTCCGGAGTGGTTAGCAAACCCTGTAATGGTGAAGAAGGCTAATGAAAAGTGGAGGATGTGTATAGACTTCACCGATCTGAATGATGCATGCCCCAAAGACTGTTTTCCGCTGCCTAGAATTGATACTTTGATTGATGCTACCGCTGGACATGAGATGCTGAGTTTCATGGATGGGTTTAGCGGATACAACCAGATCAAAATGCATAAGGATGACATTCCAAAGGTATCATTTATCACTGACTTTGGTGTTTATTGTTATCTTGTTATGGCGTTTGGTCTCAAGAATGCAGGAGCCACCTATCAAAGGTTGGTGAATAGAATTTTTAAGGATCTTATTGGTAAGACTATGGAAGTCTATGTTGATGACATGTTAGTCAAGAGTCTAGTAAAGACTGATCATACAGCCCATTTAAGGGAAGCTTTTGAGGTCCTGAGGTACCACAAGATGATGTTGAATCCGACGAAGTGTGCTTTCGGAGTAGGATCTGGAAAATTCTTGGGATTGATGGTCTCGAAGAGGGGAATTGAGGCAAATCCCGATAAAATAAAGGCGATCCTGGACATGGAACCCCCCAAAACTGTCAAGGATGTTCAGAAGCTCACAGGAAGGGTTGCTGCGTTAGGACGATTCATCTCCAAGTCAGGAGACAAGTGCTTGTCATTTTTCAAGTCACTGAAGAACATCAAAGACTTTATATGGAATGAGGAAAATCAGAAGGCATTTGAAGAGTTAAAGAATTATATGGGCCAGGCCCCGTTGTTGGCCAAGCCAGTTCTGAATGAAGTTTTATTTTTGTACTTGGCTGTTTCAGAGAGCGCCTTGAGCGCCGTGTTGGTTAAGGAGGAACTGAAAGTCCAGAAACCCGTATACTATGTCAGCAAAATTTTGCATGGTGCTGAGTTGAATTATTCAGCCATTGAGAAATTCGCTTTAGCCTTGGTAATGGCTTCAAGAAAGCTGCGTCCTTATTTTCAAGCTCACCAAATTGAAGTGCTAACAAATCAGCCACTGAGAAATATCATTCACAGTCCCAAGGCAAGTGGGAGACTGATTAAGTGGGCAATAGAGTTGGGAGAGTTCGATCTCAAGTATAAGCCACGTACGGCCATAAAAGCCCAGGCACTAGCTAACTTCGTGGTGGAATGTACCATACCCAACCAAGAAGTCGGGGGGCAGGAAGATACCATACCTCAAGACAAGGGAGTCGACAATGGGGACAAGGAGAAAGAATATTGGGTTCTCTATTTTGATGGAGCATCAAAAACAAATTCCAGTGGAGCAGGGTTGGTTTTGCAAAGCCCAGATGGATTCTTAATTGAGTATGCCATGAAACTAGACTTCCCAACCACAAACAATGAGGCAGAGTATGAAGCCCTGATTGCTGGCCTTGGTCTAGCTGGGACACTTAGAGTCAAAAATTTAAAGGTCCGTGGAGACTCGAAGTTGATCATATCCCAGGTAAAGGGAGAATTTGAGGCAAGGGATGATACGATGGCTAAGTATGTTCGCCTAGTAAGGGCTGTGATGACCCAATTTAATGAATGCCATGTTGAACACATTCCAAGGGAAGAAAATGCTAAAGCGGATGCGCTATCAAAGTTTGCTTCATCTGAGATTGAAGAAAGTTCAGGAAGTGTGTACTTCCGTGTTTTGAAGACACGAAGCATAGATGTTAAGCTTGTGGCTCCCGTAGGCTTGGGAACGTCATGGATTGATCCCATCAAGGCTCACATTCAGACCGGTTGGTTGCCAAGCGATGCGATTGAGGCACGGAAGTTAACTGTTCGAGCACTAAGGTACTCTTTGATAGATGGGATCTTATATAAAAGATCTTTCGTGGTTCCTTACTTGAGGTGCCTCAGGCCCGATGAGGCACGCTTAGCTCTTGAAGAAGTGCATGAAGGTGTTTATGGACAACACTTGGGGGGCAGGGCCTTGGCTCATAAGATAACTCGTTTAGGTTTCTATTGGCCAGAAATGATGGCTGATGCCAAAGAATATGTGAAGAAGTGTGATCGCTGTCAGAAGCACGCACCAGTTGTTAGACTACCCCCCGAGATGCTGACCTCTATCAACTCCCCAATCCCCTTTGCTATGTGGGGGATGGATATTCTAGGGCCTTTCCCTATGGCCACAGCCCAAAGGAAGTTTCTGATGGTAGCCATTGATTATTTCACTAAGTGGATTGAAGCCAAGCCTTTGGCCAAAATCACAACTAAACAGGTTGCACAATTCCTGTGGGAAAACATTATGTGCCGATATGGAATTCCCCGTATCCTCGTCACTGACAATGGAACACAATTCAACAACGAGGAATTCAAGAAGTATTGTGAAGAAAATGAAATTGAGTTACGGTTCACCTCTGTGGCTCACCCACAAGCTAATGGGCAAGCAGAAGTAGCAAATCGAATAATCCTGGATGGATTAAAGAAAAGGATCGAGAAGTCAAGAAATAATTGAGTGGATGAGATACTTCCCATATTATGGGCCTATAGGACTACCTGTAGAGTTACGACAGGAGCAACTCCCTTCATGTTGGCGTATGGGGCAGAAGCAGTAGTTCCCGTGGAGATATCGCATTCCTCTCCAAGGATTCAGACTTTCAATGCTGTAGAAAATGAGGAAGGGCAGAGGTTAGCCCTGGATCTAATTGATGAAGTGCGAGATGAGGCACATGCAAAGATAGTAGAATATCAGAAAAAGGCTTCATTCTATTACAACCTAAGGGTTAAAGAGAGATTTTTTAAACAAGGAGATCTAGTCTTGAGAAAAATAGAGGCTTCTGGTGTTGGACAGAAAGGAAAGCTTGCCCCGAATTGGGAAGGGCCGTACAGAGTCAAGAGCGTTCAGGGTAGAGGAACCTACAAGCTGGAAACTATGGAAGGTTTTGAAGTCCCGAGGACCTGGCACGCACAAAACCTGAAGGTTTACTATGTGTAAGATAGGAGAAGTACGATTCTCACTTGTCATTGACAAGTAGGTTTAAAAGCACCTTGAAGCTTTGCTTGCATAGGATTTTATATTCCAGTAGAATTTACATTGTCTAGTTATTGTTGATTAGGGTCGAACCCATGCTATGTAAGGTTTTGGAAAACCAGACTTCATATTAAAGAGTTTGAAATTATTTCTATCTAAGGATGTTTAAGGTTCAAATGCATATTAAGATTGTAAAGATAAAACAGAAAAAGGCAAGAAAAGCAACATATAGAATACAAGCCCCGAAGGGTAATAAGTTCTGAATGCGATTAAGTCAATACAATGGGCCAAACAAGAAAAACAAAATACTCAAAGATCCTTGAAGAAGTCATCATCGATGTTTCCTTCGTTGGCAGCAGAAGAAGGAACTGGAACATGATCAGCACCTCGAGGAGAAACAGCTTCGGCCTCAGCAGAAGAAGCAAGAATAGGAGAAAGAGGGATGTCATCAAGAAGAGGCTCTTTCCCAGGAATATCAGGGACTGGATAGGCAGTAAGAGTCACCTCCAGAATCTTCTTCCCAATCTCCTCTACTATCTGCTCCCAACAGCTAGAAAAGGTCTCCGGGAAGTTAGCATCGTACTCAGCATTTAGGACATCCTGAAAGTCCTGAGATGCCTTATACTCAGCTATCACCTCAGCTCAGGCCCTTTGAGCATCCAGCTCCAGCTTACGAACTTTCTCCTTCTCGTCCGCCAGCTCCTTCTCTACCTCACGAAAACGAGTGAAGTTGGCCTCGGAAGCCTTGAGGTACCTATCCCTGTCCCTCTCAGCAATAGTTAGGCTGGTCCTCACATCCTTCAAATTGTGAAGGGCAGCCTGGAGATAGGTATTCATCTGCATGAACATGTAGTAAGTAAGTAATAATAAGCAAAAAAAAAAAAATAGTTAAAAAAGGAAGAGGCTTACAGAAGCCACGACCTGAGCACTTAGACGTTCAATCTGTAGGTCATCAGAAGACTCGACGATCTCAGCCCTGTCACGAGGCGTGATCACACTCTGAGACCAAACGGCGGCAGCCTCGGAACTCCCTACCACCGTGTCCCTCCTCTGAAGGCCCCAAGTGACGGTGAAGGGAGAGTTATCTTCATCAAGGCTAGGAAGCCTCTGGGATAAAAAAGTAGGGACGGCCTCCTGAACCGTGACTGAAGGGCCGTCACCAATCCTAACCCGCTTGTCGCGGTGGCTCTCAACAGCAGAGCCCTTGGCGGCACGGGCCTCCCGCTTCTTGAAGATCGTGTCCAAAGCGGCCCTAGCTGCAGGCAAATACGAGCACATAAGAAAAAGGACAAATAGAGAATGGAGGAAATGGAACAAAAAGGGGAAAGAAATACCCTCGGGACCAAGGTCACTTAGACCTACACCTTGCAAATTACCCTCTGAAAGGATGAGAGCGCAATGGTGCAAGTTATCAGCAGTAATGGCCTTGATGGCCGCATCCTCATCTATCCCCAATTTTAGGTCTCTTAAAGACCCGTCTATACTTTTTGAGAAGTTGGGCCTGAAAAAATGGTCCTAACCCTCCTCGGAATCCAGAAATATATAAAACCACTCACTTTTCCATGTTGGATACGAGTCGGGATTGGTGTCAGAAATAAAGCAGGAACGAGCCAAGGATCTATGAACTATTTTGACCCATCCTTGGTCCTCAGAAGCATTTATAAATTTAAATAAATAACGAAAGACACAAACATTTGGCTCAAAACCGTGTTTACGAGATTGGGCCATATAACAGTGAATAAAACGCCAAGAGTTGGGTGTGAGTTGGGTCGGACAGACTCGGGCCTCAGCCAAAAGGCGAAAAACAAAAGGATGAGGAGGTAGGCGAAAACCAGCATAGAAGGTTTCCTTATAGACCCGAATGGCCCCAGGTTTTGGGTAGCAGGCCCTATCATTTGGGCCTGGAGCCTCGGCCCTATAAGGGTGGGAAATGCCAAAAAGGCGGGCTATGGTACCTACTTGATCTGGACCAAATCTAGAAGGATAATTATATGCATCTAAGTGTAACATGTTAGGAAAGGCTTGCCCAAATTCGATTAAAAGATCCCTAAGAGAAATAACTGAGGAATGTACAAGAGATTTTTTACCTCGGCTGGCCCTAGAGGGACGGGCAACAGCTTGGGGGACATGGGAGTGAGATGAATCGGAATCCGCCATGGATGAAGACAAAAACCCAGGAAGCTCTTGAAAGTAAGTAAAGAAGATGAAGATTCAAACGGAATCTTCAAAATAAGCCCAGAAAAGCGGCGGAGTAGAAAGCCGGAAATCGCTTGGAGGTGGCGATTCTTGAGAGACTAATTGCAGAGTTGAAATTTAGAAATTTTTGTGAAAGTGAAGTGTGAGAAATGAACTCACACTCCACCTCTTATATAGAGGAGCTCAAAGATGCACAAACGGGTCTGGGCCTAAGAAAAAGGCGGGAAGCCCATAAGATTTGAATTTTGAAAAGATTTAAAATCAAAGTTCAATGAATGAATCAAGGCTCGAACAGCCTCAACAACGCTCAGGATACATCGTCCCTAGCCGTTGTTAGAAGTGTGGCTCCTAGGCGTGGTACAACAATGCCCAGGAAGCATCTGTACTCAACAACGCTCAGGATACATCGTCCCTAGCCGTTGTTAGAAGTGTGGCTCCTAGGCGTGGTACAACAACGCCCAGGAAGCATCTGTATTCAACAACGCTCAGGATACATCGTCCCTAGCCGTTGTTAGAAGTATGGCTCCTAGGCGTGGTACAACAACGCCCAGGAAGCATCTGTATTCAACAACGCTCAAGATACATCGTCCCTAGCCGTTGTTAGAAGTGTGGCTCCTAGGCGTGGTACAACAACGCCCAGGAAGCATCTGTATTCAACAACGCCCAGGACGCAAGTTTCCTAGACGTTGTTAGAAAACTGTCTCCTAGGCGTGGGTGCACAACGTCTAGGATCTATGAAAGCATCTGTCTTCAACAACGCCCAGGACGCAAGTTTCCTAGACGTTGTTAGGAAACCGTCTCCTAGGCGTGGATCAACAACGCCCAGGAAGCATCAGCCTCCAACAACGCCCAGGACGCAAGTTTTCCTAGACGTTGTTAGGAAACTGTCTCCTAGGCGTGGATCAACAACGCCTAGGATGTATTGAGCAACAAAAATTCTGTTTTTCTGATTATTTAAAAAAAATAAGAAAATTCCTTAAATATTTTCTGAAAAATGTTAATATTTCCAGAAATTAGGGAAAATCCCAGAAAATTAGGGAAAATCCCAGAAATTAGGGAAAATCCCAGAAAATTAGGGAAAAATCCCAGAAAATTAGGGAAAATCCCAGAAAATTAGGGAAAATCCCAGAAATTAGGGAAAATCCCAGAAAATTAGGGAAAAATCCCAGAAAATTAGGGAAAATCCCAGAAAATTAGGGAAAATCCCAGAAATTAGGGAAAATCCCAGAAAATTAGGGAAAATTCCAGAAATTAGGGAAAATCCCAGAAAATTAGGGAAAATCCCAGAAAATTAGGGAAAAATCCAGAGAATAAGGAAAGAATCCCGGAAATAAGGGAAAAATTCCTGGAAATTAAGATAATTCCTGAATAAAAGGGAAAATTCATTGTAAATGTGTAGGTCGCTCCATACTTTACGGAAAAATGAAACCCTGTAAGGGAACGAATAGACTTAACTTCTGCAAAACCTAATCGATGTTTCCCAAAAGTTGGGGGGCAAATGATAGGGATAAATAAATTATGATTGTATTATTAAATACTGCATTAATTGTACAAGCTGTGGGCTGCTAGACCCAATAAAAAGATATATGATACTCAGACCAGAAAGGTTAAGCCTGATGGACCAGATCAGGCCTGATGGAATAAAAAAGGCCCAAAAGCCCTGATTATTAATTAATTTCGTAATTAATTAATAAGGGACAAAACATATGTTGAAAAGAGTCCCGATAAGAATATAAATCCTTGGAGATTAGCCTCAAGGGGACCTAAAAGGATAAGGAATCAATTTCCTACTATCTAGGACTCCAAAGTCCATTCTAACTATGAGACTTGCCCACCAAGTCTCCTATACCAAGTCCAATTCAAGGACTCCCAACATCTATATAAGGGGTCTCACCCCCACCAATCAGAACTACGTTTTTTGGCTTGATTCTCTAATTCACAGAGATACGTAGGCATCTCGTAAAGGCAGATCGAGTCACGAAACACGAGAGCAGCCATTAAAGGCCTTGAGCTCCCGAATCTTAGTATTAAATACAGCAAGTAATAACCTTGGTTTTTTATCCATAACAAGGGTGATGACCAGTAGGGAATTCGTCCATCTACTAGTAGAAAAGGTTACTTATTGGTATCTTTGCCTGATCAGCAAGATATCAGGTTTATGCCAAAATTCTTTCCTTTCTAAATTTATTGGATATTGCAATTCTGTTCATACTTTGCATACAGAGGTTTTCAAGAAACGTATGTATATATATAGGTGTATATATATATCGGGACTTAGTGAAGTATCTCGTAACTTCATTATTTATAGTGATATTCAAAGATTTAATCTATTCAAATCTTGTCTTGTAGTCTCATCTATGTGATGAACTGTTGAAAGCTCATTATAACTTGAACGGTGGTAGTTCAAGTAGTATTTGGAAAAGATATAAGTATATTGGAGTATCTTGTAACTTCATCTTTTAAACTTATATCTAGTAAATGATTATCTTATGCATGACAAAGATTTTCAGAAAAATGTTGAGATAAGGTTAGATATATGAGATCACCTTGCAACGATATTTTTATACAGTTATACACTGGAACTCTGTGTGTATTATGCATGGAAGAGGACTTCCAAGATTTTGAAAAGTATATATGTATATATACTGAATATTTTGCGACTTCATCGCATTAAGATATCAAACTTGGTTCATTTCTTTTGACCAAGACTTTCATGAGTACTATGAGAAGGCTCATATATTGTTAATCATTATAACTATTATTTTGGTGGGCTTGCTGCTCACCCTTGCTTTCTTCTTTCATCACACAACATCAGATAGACAAGATGAACAGGACCAAGCTCCCAATTCGCGAGCGGATAGGAAACGTTCCGCAGTTTCCTATAGGCGTTGATGTCGCTGTAGCTGAGGTAGGAACTACCAATAGGCTAGGCTTTCAACTTTTGATGTATCAGATTATGTATATTTATGAATTGTAATAATGGCAAAGAAATGTAAATTTATTCAGAAAACCTTTTAAGGTGTATTGACAGATAATTGTGGAATAAAGTGACTTGTGATTATTTTTGGGAATTCATCTCTGAGACTATAACTTGTGGTGTGTGTGTGTATATTGTAGGGTCACAGTACAGAGTAGTTGATTGTTTAATAAGATTGGGTGTTATTAAGGGAAATGTAACTCGTGACAACCCGGATCCCCGACCCCGGATTTGGGGGTGTTACATTAAGTGTAACACGCAAATGATACAATTCTGTAGACATGTCATTTATTGCATCATTACACTCAGCTTTAGATAAATGTGCAAGGTTTGTAGTGATTACCTGATTGCTTGAGGAACTTGTCTCTGTTTCATCAGACTTGGCCATAAGGGCTAGATTGACATAGCTGACATCCTCATCTTCATCCAAACCATCAGTTGCCCAGTCATTCTCTTGTGTAATAAAAGCCCTTTCCTTCTGTTTGAGTAGATCAAAGTATTTTTGCTTATAATCCACAGACTCAAACCTTTTCTTACTGGAATCTGACTTTTTACACTCATTTGCGAAATGCCCTGCCAAGCCACATTTGAAACACTTGAATTTTGATTTATCCACCATGTTTCTATTTGGCTTGGCAGCTCCAAAGTTCTTCTTGAACTTGAGCTTGGCAAATCTTCTTGAAAGGAATGCTAGGTGCTCATCAATGTCCTCCATGTCATCTTGGCTCAATGAATCTTTACTTTCTGTAGCTAGCCCTTTTCCCTTGTTCTCACAGACCTTTGAAGTTGATTCTACAGCTTCCATCTTCACTTCCTTCTCCTTTTCCAGATCAGCAACTAGTGCAATGGATCCTCCTTTCTTCTTTCCTCTCTCCATTCTTTCATCCTGCTCTATCTCAAGTTCATAGGTTTTCAGAATGCCATACAGTCTCTCTAAAGTAAACTCTTTATAATCTTGTGAGTTTCTCAATAAGACTGTCATTGGTTTCCATTCCTTTGGAAGAGATCTGAGAAATTTCAGATTGGAGTCTTTAGTCTGATAGACTCTTCCATGCAACTTAAGAGCATTTAGTAGCTTTTGGAATCTACTAAAAATGTCAGTGAGTGACTCACTTTCTTCATTGTGAAAATGCTCATATTGCTGAATCATGAGCTACATTTTATTTTCTCTTACTTGCTCAGTACCATCACAGATTATCTGTATTGTGTCCCAAACTTCCTTGGCAGTCTTGCAGTTGATGATGTTATCAAACATGTCTGCATCAACACCATTAAACAGAATATTCATGGCCTTTTTATCTTTCCTGACTTGTTCAATGTCAGGATCAGACCATTCATGCCTTGGCTTTGGAACAGATGGCTCATTTCCTGTTGCAGCTCTCATTGGAACATGAGGGCCTTTTTCTATGCAGTCCACATAGGCCTCATCTTGAGAAAGCATATGAAGATGCATCTTTACCTTCCAATGATGGTAATTATCTTTATCAAGAAAAGGAATCTTGACTCCAACATCTTTCTTGTTCATCTTGCTGAATTGTTTTGATCTTTAAACTCTTTGTAGATTAAGAGCTTGCTCTGATACCAATTGTTAGTCCCTTAACAATATAGCAAGAATTACAGAAGGGGGTTGAATGGAATTCTTGAACCTTTTTCTTGAAATAAAAATGTTCAACTCGATTATAGATATATTTGTTTTGATTAGCACAATGTGGAATGTAAACTTGAATGAATCAAAACATAAGTAATTAAAAACAAGAGTCTTTAAAAACTTTCTGGTGGATTTAAACAATTCCACCAGAGATATATATATAATATATCGAGAGGACTCTGTGTGCAGAAATGCTCACAGCTGCTTACAAATGGAACTACTGAGAATACAGGAAATGCTAAAGATTATGCTTACAAAGATTTCTCTATTTTTGTGTTTCTCAGCTATCTCAGTCATTTTTCTATTTGCTACTTTCGTGGTTTATATATTACCAAGATTATAAAGTCAAAAAGACTGAACAAATATAAAATCTAACAGTCGTGATCTTTGCTGCTTTTCGTTCTCTATTACCCAGTTAATGGGCTTCCACAGTGTGTTTGTATCCAACTCGACGGCTGTGTATCAGCTTTCACTGTTCAACTGATGTTTGAATTCTTGATATGATCATCCGTCGACATTCAGATCATCCGTCGATGACATGATTGATCATCCGTCGACTACTATGTTAAGCATCCGTTGATAGTCATTTGTTCATCCGCCGAAGGCTTTGTTAATCATCCGTCGGTAGCTATTTTGGCACTTGACTTCATTTCACTTATACAGAATTACAAGACATTGCTTATGTATAATTAATCAACCTATTCTGCATATCTAGTTAAAGTCAACATGACTTATATGCTACTACAGATTCTATACAAAGGTGCATACATCACTGTGCTACAAACTTATTATTACATAAGCTACTCACTCAATGGATAATAAGTTAATCATCTGTCTGGACTATAATGAGTTATCCGTCGGGACTATAATTTTTATCCGTCGAGAGCTACATAATTTCACTAAGTAAATGTCTAAGTGATCATCAAGTACACAACATATTCACAACAACAACCTTTCATCCCGGGATTGCAAAGAAAAGTGTAATAGTAGCCTTCTAAACAAATGCCTATCACAACCCCTCTTTTTTGATGTTGCGGTATAGTCATAATGTGTTACGATAGCATACTAAAAAGTTGAATTTATATATATTTTATAATTTAACTAAAAAATTATTTTCATAAAAATGAATTAATAATCAAGATATTATTTATTTTATTTTATTAAACTTGATAATATGTTATTAAATTCAATAATAATGTATTATAATAAAATTTTAGAAATTAAAAATTATTTTATAAAAAATGAATATATAATGGGAAAATAAATTATAATTTCTAAAAATTAATTATTCATTGACGAAGTGATTAATGATAGAAAAAGTAATTTATTTTTGATAATTTAAATTGGAAAGGATAGAATTTATGGAAACTATATATTAGATGATTTTAATATCAATATTTATATATGTAAAAATAAATGAAAAAGGGTGGACATTGAAAATTTCGTGAAGCGGGAAAATTGCCGCTTTGTTTTTGGAGCTGGACTTTAACAAAATTCAGAAAAAAATACACACAGTGGCTTCACTCTTTCCCTTCCAAAAACACAACACATCGCTCTCTCCGAAACATATAATCGATGGTTCTTTAAAATTTAGGGGTTTTCAGAACCGGTTTCTTTAATAAAATTATATAGCTTCAAGCTTTGGTGGTTCAATATTTGTGAGCGTTATTAATTAGGGGTTGATTGGGGGTTTCTAATCAATTAAAGTTTACAAATCGAGTTGAATTAGGGGAGTTTAATCTTACCAGGATTTATTGCGCTCTTAATTATGAATTCTTTATTTGGGATTCTAGTATTTGATTATGTTTCAGTTACTCTCTCCCTCTCTCTCTCTCTAATTGGGTTTGTTGTTTGATTGTGTAATTTAGGTGTGCTTTTCAGACTTCTAGATTCAGCCTTCTAAAAACTATATATGTAGTTTGTCTCGCTGCTAAACTACAAAGCCACACCAGCAACTCTGTTTCTCTCAGTTTTATTAAAGTAATCGCTTTCTTCTCTCTTAATTCTTTTTGGATTTTAAGTTAATCATCATCTGGCTTTAATTTAAGTTGTGTTCTATTTTTGTAATGTTCATTAAATTTTTAGTTGTGCATTATATTACACTTTCATTGATGTTAATCTAATTTTGGGTTTGTAGCTGTGTTGTTATAATGTGTATCTTTGTTTATATTGCTAGAAAATAATGTTATGTGTGAGTGTATGTGTCTTTGATTTTCAACTTTTCCTTGTTGTTTTACTATTTTAAGCATATTGACATACAATTGGTGGGATACAATTAGGTTCAGTGTTATTCATATTCGTACGTGATGCTTGATCTCGGGTACCTTGTCGATTATCGTAAGCGATAAATTTGTGAATTTGATGTTTTAATGCTGCAATTTCAATAACTTACTTTGAGAAATTATACTCTAATATAATATTTTAATTAATTAATTATGATGTATTACAGAGTGTATCCATGTTCCAGTCAAAGGGAGGTTCCTGATTCGTTGAAGAATGGTTATTTCTGGCGATCTCTTACTGGCAAAACTTATGTATTTGTCTCCTCAGACATGAATATATTGTCTTTGTTTTCTTTAGCAGGAGAAGTGGGAAAGTTCTGTCGAGGTCATCTTTATATGGTTTAAAGTGTTTCAAGAAGTATTATGCTCAAATTGTCTGGTTTCAACTTGCACTATTGTACAATACTGTTAGGGCAAAACCATGCGCTAAATTACACGCAAGTATACATGTTCGCAAGTAGTATAAGATTTAAATCGAATTCGTACCCACATAGACTTTTTGGTTAATTTAAGAATATGCACCTATGCAATAACGATATGGTTATTATCCAGTTCTAAGACAAATAACAAGTTGAGGTTGTTTATAACTAAGAATTAAACTAACAATTATAACTAAGAGAACAAGAATGGTTGAATTAATATATATGACAAACATGGGATCCTAACTTCATTAAATATTTCATTCAATAGCCTTTTTGTTCTTAACCTTAGCATGTAATAATGATGATACTAATCAGATAACACAAAACTAGTAAACGCCAACTTTTGTTGTACGAATACCCTACTACCAAGCAATGATAAAAAAAAGTTGAATAGACACCAATTATTCTTAGTCCTTATATGTCTATAAGAATTGAAAATATAACGGTTTAATGCGCAAGTTATCTATCGTGATTACATAGAGCAAGTAAGAAGGTTAGAATTACCTACGAATCATGCATAACAATTATACATGAACCTATGCTAGCATGGCAAGTTCTAAACCTCTATATTCATTGTCGCTTCAATAGAGATTAACACGCTATCTTATATGTTAGCTACGCACATAAGACAAATAAGCACAACCAATACTAGGATATCAATCAATCACCATACACCAAGGTATTGAAACAAATTAACTATAGAAATCCATAAGTAAATCCGTTAGAACCCCACGATAACGATTAGTTCATAATTGAACTCATCATCACCATGAATTCCAATGAAAGCATGATAATAAATAATATAAGAGTACTAGGGTTCAAAGACAAATCAAAAACAAGCATCCAAGTATCGCCTAAATCAAAGAAAATAAAGGTCTTCTTCTCCGTAGCCGTCTCGTGCTCTCTAGGTCTTCTTATTGCTCTCCCAGACCTCCATGTTGTTAAAAACGTCTTTTTATTGGTATATATAGGCTCCAGGATGACCATGACTCTCAAAATCTTCAATTCCGACTAAAATCAGGATTCTAGTGCAGAAACAGGATGCGGGCGCACTACTTTTGGGGCGGCTGCACTGGAATACTGATTTCAGCGGCGCGGGCACGCTGGTTCTGGCACGGCCGTGCTGACCTTCTGGAAATATTCTGACAATTCTTGTTTTGTCCGTATCTTGAGTTCTGCTCGTCAGAATTAGGCGATTCAAATGCCCACGTGAAGCTAACAAGATTCTCTACAACTTGAGAATGGCCTAGGCTTCCAATTCTGATATCTTTTCAGAATATTTCTTTAAAAAGCTTCTTTCTTCATTTAACTGATGCCTGAAATACAATGACACAAAAACATATCAAAAATACCAACAACTTGAGTCCAAAACATCAACTTAAGCTTGTAATGAAGCGTTCTAAGTAGATATAAAATCCACTTATCACACCCCCAAACTTGAATCAATGTTTGTCCTCATGCATAAACAGACTCAATACTATAAAACAAACCTAATGCATGAATGCAACTACGTGAATGTAACTAAATGATAATGCAATCGATCCCCTCAGAATAACCTTAACCAAATGAATAAGCCAATGTCTCTAAGAATGCAATGACTCAAAACAGAGCTTGAATAAATCCCACAAATCAACTCACAAACCAGAAACGTACGTGTGTGGATGCTTAACATAAATACTCTCAATATTAGTTCAATAACCATACTTATCATATCATCAAAACAATAACAAGTTTATAAACAGAATAGACGTTAAACGTATAATGACTCACAACACCTTATTTCTACTAGAGTTATACAATGATTCACGCTATTATTGAACACATAACGACATGCTTATTTGACCGTGCAATGAGTGAGGTCTCAAAAGACTTATGCAATAATACCCATGTAGCGAGCGTTAGGTTAGCGGATCCCAGACTATAAAAGCCTTAGGTCACTAGGCACAAAGTCCCATAGAACTTAATTGCTCGAGTATTAAAGAGCTCACTCTTATGCACAAACACATTTTTTTTTCTTTTTTTTCTCTTTTTCTTTTTCTTTTTTTTTCTTCTTTTTTTTCAACAATTTCTGAATGAGTGCGTTTCTTCAACTTCAATAATTGATTCCCTCTTATCATATTTTAGGGCATAAACACATGCTAAATTACACGCAAGTAGTATAAGATTTAGGTCAAATTCGTTCACATAGAGACTCTTTGATTAATTTAAGAATATGCACCTATGCAGCAATGATATGGTTATTATCCAATGCTAAGACAAATAACAAGTTGAGATTGTTTATAACTAAGAATTAAACTAATAATTATAACTAAGAGAACAAGAATGGTTGAAATAATATGTATGACAAACATGGGATCCTAACTTCATTAAATATTTCATTCAATAGCCTTTTTGTTCTTAATCTTAGCATGTAATGGTGATGACACTAATCAGATAACACGAAACTAGTAAACGCCAACTTTCATTGTACGAATACCCCTGCAGTTCCTCTGCTCATTCTTCAACTTCAATAACTGATTCCCTTCTTATGGATCTCTCTAAAGTATCTAACCTTGGCAATTGTTCAAGCTTTGAGTTCATGATAGAGTCGACCCATTCTACTTCAAAGAACTGTTCTTCATCTATGGGTAACTTTATTGCCTTGAACATATTAAAAGTGACCTTCTGATCTTGAACCTTCATCGTAAGCTCTCCTTTTTGCTCATCGATCATAGTTCGGCCTGAAGCTAAGAATGGTCTTCCCAAGATAATGGGAATCTTCTTATCCTCCTCGAAATCAAGAATTACAAAATCAGCAGGAAAGATGAGTTTGTCCACCTTGACCAATACATCCTCCACAATGCCTCGTAGATATGTAATATAGCGATCGGCCAACTACAAGGACATATAAGTAGGCTTTGGATTAGGTAAATCCAACTTCTTGAAGACAGACAAAGGCATCAAGTTGATACTAGCTCCCAAATCACATAAACACTTATCGAATGACAAGTTCCCAATGGTGCAAGGAATAGTGAAGCTTCCAGGATCTTTAAGCTTCGGAGGCAACTTCTGTTGCAGCACAGCACTGCATTCCTCTGTGAGAGCAACGGTCTCTAAGTCATCAAGCTTCATTTTCCGAGAGAGAATACCTTTCATAAACTTCGCATAGCTAGGCATCTATTCAAGAGCTTCAGCAAAAGGTATGGTGATATGAAGTTTCTTGAACACCTCCGGAAACTTCTGAAACTGCTTATCCAATTTTTTTGCGGCCTCTTAGGAAAAGGAGGTGGAGGATAGATCTCTTTCTCCCCTGTATTACCCTCAGGAGGAGTGTGTTCCACAGTAGTCTTCCTTGGTTCCACCTCCGCTTCCTTCTGCACTTCTTCTTCAGCCACAATCTCATTTTCTGGAATTGGCAAGGGTGCAAACGCACCTACATTCTGGATAGAATTTTTAGACTCTTCATCTTGCTGAATTTGGGGACTTGCGACCCTTCCACACCTCAAGGTGATGGCGTTCACCTGTTCTTCAACTTCCCTCTCGCCTGGATTGGCTTCTGTATCACTAGGAAGCATTCCTAGTGGTCGATTCAATAAGGTGTTAGCAATTTGCCCTATTTGGTTCTCCGGATTCAGGACAGAAACAGCCTGGCTTGGGCATATAAGAGCCTAGTTTTATCATATAAGCCGCAACTCCTCCAATTCAGATTTTTCAGTTGAAGATAGACCTGCACCTTCATGAGTTTGTTGTTGAAGTTGGAGTTATTGTCTTGGTGTGAATTGTTGCTGAAAACTAAGAGAATTGAATTGCTTATTTCCAAACTGCTGATAAGGCTGTTGCATCGCATTCTGCTTGTTGCTCCAGCTGAAGTTAGGGTGATTTCGATTGTCAGGATTATAAGTGTCTGGAACTGGTTGCTGCAATCTCTGAAAGTTGCTCACAAACTAAGTTGATTCACTAGATATAGCGCATTGCTCCATCGCATGCGAACCTGCACACAGCTCACAAACACTGGTTATCTGTTTAACACTATAGTTAACCAGAGAATCGATCTTCATAGACAATGCCTTTAGTTGAGCAGTGATAGTCACAGCTGTATCCACTTCAAGAACTCCTGCTACCTTTTCATGTGGCAATCTCTGGGTTGGATACTGATATTCATTAGCAGCCATCAGTTCAAGTAGACCATAAGCTTTCTCATAGCTCTTTGCCCATAATGCTCCACCTGATGCTGGATCAAGCATGGGTCTAGACTGTGATCCCAAACCGTTATAGAAGCAATTGATGACCATCCAATCAGGCATACCATGATGAGGACACTTCCTAAGCATCTCCTTGTAGCGCTCCCAAGCTTCACATAGAGTTTCTCCCGATTGCTGCATAAATTGAGTAATAGCATTCCTGATTGTAGTTATCTTCGCCATAGGGAAGAATTTAGTGAGAAAATTTTGAGCAAGATCTTCTCAAGTAGTAATTGAACCAGCTGGTACAGAGTGTAACCAGCTCTTAGCCTTGTCCCTCAGAGAGAATGGGAACAGTCTCAGTTTCACCGCATCCTCAGACACACCATTGAACCCGAAGGTGTCCCAGATCTCTATGAACTCCCTGATGTGCATGTTAGGATCTTCTGTTGGAGCACCCCTAAACTGAATTAAATTATGTACCATCTGAATTATGCCAGGCTTGATCTCAAAGGTATGAGCTGCGATAGCTGGCCTGACAATGCTAGATTAAATGTCATTGATCTTTGGTTGAGAATAATCCATCAATGCTTTCATTGGTGCGGCTGGATCACCCATTATAATGAGTACCTGAAACACAAACAAGTAAACCATGAAAGAAAAAATCCGAGTCAGTGAACTTTAACGACCACTAATGACAAGCACATAAACTAAATTAACACCGAGTCCCCGGCAGCAGCGCTAAAAACTTGTTAGGGCATAAACACACGCAAGTATACGCGTTCGCAAGTAGTATAAGATTTAGATCAAATTCGTTCACATAGAGACTCTTTGATTAATTTAAGAATATGCACCTATGCAGCAATGATATGGTTATTATCCAATGCCAAGATAAATAACAAGTTGAGATTGTTTATAACTAAGTATTAAACTAATAATTATAACTAAGAGAACAAGAATGGTTGAAATAATATGTATGACAAACATGAGATCCTAACTTCATTAAATACTTCATTCAATAGCCTTTTTGTTCTTCACCTTAGCATGTAATGGTGATGACACTAATCAGATAAGACGAAACTAGTAAACGCCAACTTTCGTTGTACGAATACCCTACTACCAAGCATCCACAAAAAAGATAGAAGTTGAATAGACACCAATTATGCTTAGTCCTTATATGTCAATAAGAATTGAAAACATAACAGTTTAATGCGCAAGTTATCTATCGTGATTACATAGGGCAAGTAAGATGGTTAAAATTACCTATGAATCATGCATAACAATTATACATGAACCCATGCTAGCATGGCAAGTTCTAAACCTTTATATTCATTACAGCTTCAATAGAGATTAATACGCTATTTTATATGTTAGCTATGCACATAAGACGAATAAGCACAACCAATACTAGGATATCAATCAATCACGACATACCAAGGTATTGAAACAAATTAACTATAGAAATCCATAAGTAAATCAGTTAGAACCCCACGATAATGATTAGTTCATAATCGAACTCATCATATCCATGGGTTCCAATGAAAGTATGATAATAAACAATATAAGAGTACTAGGGTTCAAACACAAATCAAAAATAAGCATCCAAGTATCGCCTAAATTAAAGAAAATAAAGGTCTTCTTCTCCGTAGTCGTCTCATGCTCTCTAGGTCTTCTTATTACTCTCCCAGGCCTCCTTGTTGTTAAAAACGTCTTTTTATTGGTATATATAGGCTCCAGAATGACCAGGACTCTCAAAATCTTCAATTTCGACTAAAATCAGGATTCTGGTGCAGAAACAAGGGGCGGGCGCGCTACTTCCGGGCGCGCTACTTTTATGTACGGCCGTGCTGGAATAGTGATTTCAGTGGCGCGGACGCGCGGGTTCTGGCGCGGGCGCGCTGACCTTCTGGAAATTCTGATAATTCTTCATTTGGTCATATCTTGAATTTTGCTCGTCTTAATTAAGAGATTCAACTGCCCACGCAAAGCTAACGAGATTCTCTAAAACTTGAGAATGGCCTAGGCTCCCAATTCTGATCTATTTTCAGCATATTTCTTTAAAAAGCTTTTGTCTTCATTTAACTGATGCCTGAAATACAATAATATAAAAACATATCAAAAATACCAACATACTTAAGCTTTTAATGAAGTGTTTCAAGTAGATATAAAATCCACTTATCACATACTTCTTAAGTCAGCTTGATTATGTTGAACTATTTAGGTAGTTGATTCTCTTTAAAGTTTCTTTTAGTAACTGCATGCACTCCAGTTTCTAAATGATGCCTTTCCTTTTATAACTCTCAGGCTTCTTTATTTTCAGATTAAACAAGCTTGAGATGTGACTAATAAGCTAATGTTTTACGACGGTCTATCTCATGCAGTATGCAATCCTTTAACTGAGCTTACAGACTACATTCATTTTTAAGGCCATGTTAGTATAACTGTTTTTACTTCTGGAATTTTAATAATACTAAGCACCAACTAGCTGAAAATATACAGGTCAGTGTAATTCTCCTGAATCTAGATAGAATAGTTTTTATCAGTCTTAGCTGAAAACAGAGCTTTTTATAACTGGAATTATAGAACTTTTAGTTATTTTTCAGAAATAATGTACTTGTATATGTTTATACTGATTGAATGAGCAGAAATGATGATTCTCTCCTTTGTGTGCATGTGTTATTAACTTACTATGCTATTGTGTACTATATCTTCACTATCTTAATGTTCCCTTTCACAGCCCGAGCCACAATGTGTCATATATTTTCAGTATTCAAGTTAAATATTGGCTATTAATTTTGCAAGTGCAAACGATTAGTTTATTTTGGGAAATATGGGGCATTGGTCCAGCAATTGCTTTAAAACTGTATGAAAAGGGTTGTCGAACGTTAAATGATCTAAAAGTTGAGTCTACATTAATAAATGCACAGAGGATAGGGCTGAAATATTTTGATGGTATCAGAACAAGAATCCCACATCACGAGGTTAGACTGTTCTTCATTAAATAATATAATGGCAATTTATATACTCTATGTGTAAATCTTGTCTCCTGATTGCTTCTATAGATTCAAGAGATGGAACTACTTCTACAAAAAGCTGAAGAGAATGTTCTACCTAGTCAGATTTATTGTAGCAGCATTATCGTTCTACTTTATTTTTCTCAGTACTACGATGTTTAGATTTTGAAGTGTGTAACTTTAACTTGTTAAGACTTTTGTTTTTGTTTTATGATTGGTAGTTAATTGGTGGTATGGGGATGGTAGTATGGTGATGGTGTAGGTAGTGGTGTTTATTTGGGATAACTGAAGTTATGGTTGGTAGACAATGTTGATTGTGTTGGTTTTAAGACTATGGTCTTGTTTATGGGAATGACTATTTACAAATAGTTCCTTGCATTTTTTTTGTAAAAGCGTTGTAGTAGGTCTTTTATAGTGTTGCTAATAATCAGTCTAAATGTGTTGGAAAAAACATTAAAAATGTTGCAGAAGGGTTGCATCAATACCCCACATGTGGGGCCCACAATTTTATACTTATATCCCAAATCCTATTGCAACACTGGTCAAGTCCTATTACAACCCGATTGGTGTTGCAATAGAATGTTTCTATAACAGATAAGCAGAGGTTGCAATAGGGCGTGACAGGGTTGCAAAAAAGTATTTTCCAAACGGCTAAAATTGCAATCCCAAAAAAGAGTTGTAATAGCATTTTTTTACCTGTAGTAACGGTTTTTTGGCCTTTAGTAACGGTTTCTTAGGGTTGCAGAATCCAATCTATGGTGTAGTGTGTCAAGAACAACTAATGAAACATGAGAAGGACAAGATGTCGGACAAAGAAATAAAATCCCATAAGGATGAGAAAGGTATATACAGACTCTCTTCGTAAATTTGGATCCCTAACATCGCGTAATTAAAGAATGAAATTTTGCATGAAGCGTATAGTTCAAGATATTCAATTCATCCGAAAAGTATAAAAATGTAAAAAGGATCTTAAAGAGAATTTACGGTGGCCAAGTATGAAGAAAGAGATTACATAATGGATTAGTAAGTGTAATAGATGTCAAAAAGTCAAGGAAGAACCCCATATACCAAACAGACTGCTTCAACCCCTGGATATTCCTGAATGGAAATGGGAACATATCGACATGGACTTTGTTGTCGGATTCCCAAAAACAAATATGGGACATGATGCAATTTGGGTGATTATTGATCGATGGACTAAGTCAGCACATTTCTTGCCAATCAATGAAAGATTTTCGTTGGAAAGGCTAGTGAAATTGTACTTGAACGAGATTATCATGAGACACGGAGTTCCAATTTCTATTATGTCGGATAGAGATTCCAGATTTAATTCAAAATTTTGGCGAGAGTTTCAAGAAAAATTTGGGCACAAAACTAAAAATTAGTACCGCTTACCATCTGTAGACAGACGGACAAAGTGCAAGAATTATTTAGACGGTGGAAGATATATTAAGGGTTTGTGCATTAGAATTAAAAGGAAATTGGGACGATCATTTGTTTTTGATAAATTTTTTGTATAACAATAGTTACCACGCAAGTATTAGAATGCCTCTATATGAAGCTCTGTATGGAAGAAAATGTAATTCTCCGATATATTGGGACGAAGTTGGGGAGCGTAAGTTGTTGGGACCAAAGTTGGTACAACAAATAAAGGAAAAAGTAGAATTATTCAGAAAAGATTGATAGCAGCCCAGGATCGACTAAAAAATTACGCAGATCAGAATCAAAAAGACCTGGAGTTTGAACCTCGAGAAAAAGTGTTATTGAAAGTGTCACCGTGGAAAGGCGTATCCAGATTTGGAAAGAAAGGGAAGTAGACATACGTATATTGGACTGTTTGAGATACTCAAGCGAGTTGAAAAAGTAGCGTACATGTAACGACTAAGGAATTAAGTTTATATTATATCTTAATAAAGATGATTTATGTGTTTTATTATGTCATTAAGTGTATTGAGTTATAAAACCGTAGATGTTATATGCTACGTGTACTCTGTTTTGGTCAAAATGTATTCTGGGTAGTTATCGGGTGTTTTATTATGAGTCAAATGCTTGTATATTAAAAGTCGTACGGCCCAAACAGTGTTTTAATAGCTGATAATTCATACAAAATGATTGGCCTTATTTCGCCTAGTATGGCTTATACCAAAGCGATATTCTGAACATCCAGTCGTTTTACAAATTTTCTCGTTTCGCGAAAAACAACTTTTTCGGCCCTTCCAGGTATCAAAAGCCCCACAAAAATCATATTTTTTATTTTATAGGATCATGAAATTATCAATTATTATTATTATTTGCATTTTTGTATTATTCACAATTTTTGGAAATTTTTGACATATATTTTGTATTTATTGCATATTTAAAAATTCAAAATTAATACCCAAAAAATTGTTAATTAAGGGTCAATTAATTTTATTTAGGGATATAATTAGGGCCTTAATTTTTATTAGGGGTATTTTTATTAGAATTATAAATAACTGATTTTCTATTAATTAATTAAAATTATAAAAAAATCAGAAAAATTAAGATGTTCCCGAAATTTTCTGCAATTAGGGTTCTTGGATTCCTGGAATCAATCTTCATTTTGAACGTGATTCTGTTAACCAAATCAGTCATGTGAGTAATCAAACTGATGCTTATTGAATATACTTTCAATTTTTGTCATCAATTTCGTATATAGATTAATTGATTTTAAATTTTTAATTCCGGGTTTAAATTTCGATTTAGGTGTTTTTGATTGAAGTTGCGGAGATGAATTTGAGTGTTATAGAGTTGTAGATCATCGAATTTACAGTCGATTAGTACTAGGTTAGTTGTTTTTTGTTTCCGTTTTGAGCTCGCCCGAAAATCGCCGTTATAGGCGGCGGTTTCGAATTTTTCGGCTTCAGGGACAACGGTTTGAGGGTTTGGTGGTGTCTATAAGTTGTGTATAGACTCTAGGATGTTTATTCGATAAGTTTTATCGTGGTTTCGACTGCGCCGCCGTGTTAAGGGTTGCCGGCGACGTCGAAATCGGCCGGAGAAGACGAGGTCTAACTCGTCTGTGAATTGTTTTGGGTTGATTGAATTTCTAGGATGCAGATGATGGGAATCAAAGCTCCAATTGAACGAGTACGCTTCGTTTTAGCCTCGATTGAGCTCGCTGGAAAATTGGGCTCGTCGCCCGGTTTTAGAACCGGCCGGCAACCCGGTTTGTTCTTGAGAACCCGGATTAAACCCGGTTTCAAACCCGGTTTTGATCCGGATTTTTCCCAAATATTTTTCTGAAAACTGTTTTTAAAAATTCTTTTATTTTACTTTTATTTTATAAAATCCTAAATCCAGTTTTAGTTATTTAAATAAATTAATTAATTAATTTAATTTATTAATAGATTTATTTTTTAAATAAATTCAAACTGTTTTCTTAATTTAGAAAATCCGAAAACTATTTAGTTATTTATTTATTTAATTATATCTTATTTATTTATTATTTAAATTGATTAATTATTTTACAATTAATCAATTTATTTGAATAATTTGTAATAAATAATATTTAATTCCAAAAATTAGGGGAAAATCGTTTTAAAATTTGAGTTTTCCTAGATAATTATTTAAATACATATATTTGAGGTTCAATTATTTTTGAATAATTAATTATATTGGCTGATAATTGATTTATTCTTCTCTAATGCGTAATAACTGAACTGTTTATCACATTTAATCGAAACGAAAGCCCTTAGACTCAGAAAAATGACCTGAATCTATTAAAAATAGTTATAAATCTTAATTTCTTTCGAGAGCGAGTCGGCTTACGGTATTTATTTAATTACAAACCCTATTATTTGTAGTCCGAGTCTAATAAATCCTAGAAAATTAGGAAACGAAACAAATATTATTTGTTAATGCGAATATAGATCCGATTTCAATTCTAAAAATATTTTTGAGTTTAAATTAATTATGTGCTTTATGTGCTATGTGATTTATGTGATTACTTGAGTCCTAGTTGTTAAATAATTTATATACGAGTCAGATAAAACCGTATGGGTAGACGATAAGGGCCACATGGTCTCAGTCTGATATACAATTACGGTGTAAGTCAACTAAATGAGTATCTTTCTTTAATAGATACAATTCCAACAAGGCGGCATCAAACCGTGCTCAAGAAGTGTGATATACCTCACGTAAAACAAGTATCAGGCAAGTTTTTCCCCTATTCTAAGTTCAGAATAGTGAATTTCTTTCAGATTCTTATGACAGCTACACACTGATAACTCTTGTTCATAAACACTGATATACAATTACTGTTCCTTTATTCATAATTCGTTTCGATTCCTGATTTCTCATAATTCATTGAATCCTCTATTCATATTCCTACAGTTAATACACGTGTACATATATTCTGATATATTCCGATGTTGGAATACATCAAAACATACGATTGCTCTTGATGCTGATCCATGGACTGGATGGTTACGATATGGGTCAGGTATAAACCGGACCCTTTGATTATTAGGCCATAGTGTTTGGGTACCCTATATGTTGGTGGATATATGCAGTTGGTTATAGATCTGCGCTATATCCTGACTGATCAATAAATTATAGTGCATATGTAGATTTTTGTGTCCAGTCTAATTTATTTGGTATTCACCGATAGTGGCCTTCATTATTCCCTGCAGAAACATGGGGTTACATGAATAATCAGATTACCGGTTCATTTAACATTCTCTTTATATATATATATATTGCAGGCTTGTTGAGCAAGTATGGCTCACCCCTATTATTGTTATTCACATTATTTTTCAGTTAAGGCCGAGAATGAAACCTATCCGTACCGGAGTGGTCAAAAAGCGGGTCATACGGCGGGATACTCTGGCCCTAAGGGTGCTAGTTCCAATCCCAGAAGAGAGTTTTGAGATGCCTGTGCAGGTGTAGTGGAAGTAGATGTAGTTATGTTTGAATAAAAGAAACTTAGTTTAAAAACTCATGTAGACAACTTGGTTGTAATAAAGAAGGCTTGTAAGACTTTTTATTTGGGTTGTTTGTAATAAAGATAGTAAGTTCTTGTTTTCACACCTTAAACTTAAAAGATCCTGAGTGGTAATAGAAAGGGGTTGTTATATGTATATTATTATTAATATACAGGTTGTAATGATGTAAGTAGTGGCAGTAATACTCCATATCTATATCCCGGATTTGGAGGGTGTTATAGTTGGCATCAGAGCACAGGTTTTGGTCCCTGAAATAAGAACATTAAGATTAAGATAAGATAGGGAGATCACATAAGATAAGAATAATTGTATTAGGGTTTTGTTGAGTTTTAAGATTAGGGATTTATAAGTTCTAGGAATGGAAGTGACCTTTTCTTGTGTTATGGTTATTTTGTTAAATGGCTGCAACATTTTTTGAGAGGACTGTTTCCGGACCAGTGATACCACCAGTGTCTATACCTCCAGCAGCCCCTGTGGATCCACCAGACCACCAGTGTCTATGCCTCCAGCAGCCCCTGTGGATGCACCAGACCACCAGTGTCTATGCCTCCAGCAGCCCCTGTGGATCCACCATTTCTAGAGGTACCTGATCCTATAGACTTTTTCCCATACTTTGAGCCAGAGATACCTCTGCTACCACCTCTTGAGTTCCCGATGTTAGAGATACCTTACCTGATTGATTTTCCACAGTTGGATGATCTAGAGATACCATTTCAGCAGCTAGAGCCAGAGATACCTTTCCAGCAGCCAGAGCCAGAGATTCCATTTCAGCAGCCAGATCTACATCCAGATCCTCAGCTGATCGAGCCTCAGATTCCACCGGTGTTATTTCCAGCTCCCTCAGCCATATATGCCCCAGTGCTAGGGATTTACCAGTTTCCACCTACAGAGTTCATGGATGAGCAGGTCATTGATCAGCCTGTGCCTTTACCTTCCCGGGGATCGCAGATAGATCTTAGAGAGTCGTATCATGAGACAGTTTTAGATTCGATCCGATATGGGATAGACCGTGTACCACTAAGCTTCTGAGATTAGCCAGTCAGACAGATGTGTTGTATCATATGTGACCTATGTAGATAGGAGCAGCATAGTATAGTATGATTAGGCATGTATGTGTGTAGTATCTAGTTTTGACATGTATCAGCAGTAGCTGTGACAAGTCTGATGTAGACCTTTTGTATCAAGCACTAAGACCTGAAGCTGGTGTCAGATATGTATAAAATAAACTTTTTCAACTTTTTCTTTTTATTTTAAATTTCAGTCTTTATAGCATTTAAATTTACTTTACTGTTTTACAGTTTTTCCATATCTCAAATTCTGTTTAATTTTAAAACAATGTTGTACCATCTATTATTCTAAATTTTAAAATTATTTCAAATGATTTATTTAAGTTCCGAACTGTTTTAATTTCTTGTTTTGAAATCTGTCAAACTGTTTTCTTTCCATTATTCATTGTTTAAATTTCTTGTTTTAATACCATACAAATTGTTCCTTATGCATTATTACCTGTTTAGTAAATTATTATTAAAAGAACCATTTGTTTTATTATCACGAAAATGGCACCAAAAAGAAAGACCAGAACTGAGTCATCCAATGATAATACTAAAGGGCAAAACAATAATAACCACCATATGGACCAAATGTTTCACCTGATATAACAGCAAATGGTGATGATGTAGCAGTAGCAACAACAGTTTCAGCAGCAGATGTTACAACAACCACCTCGTCCTGAGCCACAAGTACCACCAGTTGTACCTGTTGTTACCTTTAAACAGTTTCAGTCGGTAAAGCCTCCAGAATTTGAAGGTACAACATATCCCACTAAAGCTAGGGCATGGCTGAAGGAGATAGAGAAAGCATTCGCAATGGTTAAAGTGGAAGCAGACTAGAAGACATATTTTTCTGGTTATTTCCCGAAAGGAGAAGCTAATTACTGGTGGGAGTCCAAGAAAGTGCTAGAAGGCGACGGTGTCATAACTTGGGATAGATTCACTGAGCTTTTTCTGGAAAATTATTTCCCCCGCTATATGAAGAACCAGAAGAAAATCAAGTTCTTGAAATTGAAGCAGAGGAATATGTCAGTCACGGAATATGAAGCCAAGTTTATAGAATTGGCTAGGTTTGTTCCGGAGCAGGTTGATACTGATGAGAAACGGGCTAAGAGATTCCAAAAGGGATTGAAGCCGTGGATTCGTAGCAGAGTGGCAGTATTTGAATTAAAAACATATACGTCTGTGGTTCAGAAAGCTATGATCATTGAAGGGGAAAGTGAGGTGTTCCAAAAGGAAAAGGGACAAAGAAATTTTTAGAATCATTCCAACAAGAGGCCGGGATTTCAAGCCCGGACAAATATAAATTTTAGAAGGACATAACAAGGTAATCAGAGATCGGGTAACTGGCTTCAAGCCCCAAATCAACAAAGAATCATCAGACCACCAATACTCGATTGCAGGACATGTGGAAAGAAACATACGGGAATTTTTAACAAGCTGAATGTCACGTCTTTCAAATGCAAGCAAAAGGGACACTACTCTGGGGAATGCCCAACAGGGAAGACGGAGATTACCAATTTTTAATGTGGAAGAAAAGGACATATTGCAAAGGATTGCAGAGAAGCAGCTATGGCAGCCAGTATTCCAAGGGTTTTGGCATTACCTCCACCACCACAGCAGAATTAGCCTAGGGAAAGGACCTTTAATATGTCAATGAAAGAGGCCGTGCAGAGTCCAAATGTGGTTGCAGGTACGCTTCCCGTGAATTCTGTAGATGCAAAAGTATTGATTGATTTTGGAGCCACAAGATCTTTTATTTCTTAAGAATTTATTCATAAGTTATATTATGAAACCCAACGGTTGGACGAAATAGTAATTATAAAATTAACGAATGACAACCAAGTTCATGTAGGTCGAGTATGTTTAGGGTGTGATATCAAAATAGCGGGACATCACTTTTCTGTTGACTTGATACCTTTCAAGTTGGGAGAATTTGATGTTATTCTAGGGATGGATTGGTTAGCTGGCAACGAAGCTCAGATCGATTGTGTAAATAAGAAAGTGAATCTGTGAACAGAAAAAAATGTAACGGTAATATTTAAAGTTGAGAAACAGAAGCAAAGATTCCTAACGATGATGTAGGCTGAAAGAATGTTACGCCAAGGATGTAAAGCTTATTTAGCCTACATATTGGATACGGAAAAAGAAAGTCCAAAAATTGAATACATTCCCGTAGTGTGTGAATTCTTCGATGTCTTTCCAGATGAACTTTCAGGACTACCTCCGCATCGAGAAATCGAGTTTACCATCGACTTGGCATCAGGTACTGAACCGGTTTCGAAAGCTCCATATCAAATTACACCCGTTGAAATGAAAGAGCTGGCGACGCAATTGCAAGATTATTTGGATAGGGGAATTATAAGGCTTAGTGTATCCCCATGAGGTGCACCGGTATTATTTGTCAAGAAGAAAGACAACATTATGCGACTATGTATCGATTATTGTGAGTTAAATAAGTTAACTATCAAGAATAAATATCCTTTTCTACGGATTGATGATTTGTTTGATCAACTGAAAAGAGCAGTGGGGTTTTCAAAGATTGACTTAAGGTTGGGTTACCACCAGTTAAAAATCAAGGCGGAAGATATACCTAAGACTGCTTTTCGAACGAGATACGGACATTATGAATTTCTTGTAATGATGTTTGGACTGACCAATGCACCAGCGGCGTTCATGGATTTAATGAATAGAGTGTTCAAAAAGTACTTGGATAAATTTATCATTGTATTTATTGATGACATCTTGATCTACTCGAAGACTGAAGAAGAACATGCGGAACATTTGAAAATCACTTTGGAAATTCTGAGGAAAGAACAGTTTTATGCAAAGTTTTCAAAATGCGAATTTTGGTTAAAGGAAGTATAGTTTCTAGGTCACATAATTAGTATTAAGGGAATTCAAGTCGACCCAGCAAAGATTGAAGCTATTTTAAATTGGGAAAGACCAAAAACCCCGACAGAGGTTAGAAGTTTCTTGGGATTGGATGGTTATTACAAAAGATTTGTTAAGGACTTTGCGAAGATAGCTATGCCATTAACCAAATTGACCCCAAAGAACGAAAAGTTTGTATGGAATGAAAAATGCGAAGAAAGTTTTCAAGAATTGAAGAATCGACTAGTAACCACCCCTGTACTTGTGCTACCAAATGATCAAGGAGATTTCTTCATTTACAGCGACGCTTTCTATCGAGGATTGGGATGTGTATTAATGCAGCATGGAAACGTAATTGCGTATGCTTCTAGACAACTGAAACCTCATGAACAAAAATATCCGACGCATGATTTGAAATTGGTCACCATTGTGTTTGCACTGAAACTCTGGACACATTTCCTTTATGGTGAGAAATGTGAAATCTACACGGATCATAAGAGTATGAAATATATTTTTACGCAGAAAGAACTCAACATGAGACAGCGACGTTGGCTAGAGCTAATCAAAAACTTTGACGTGTCAATCAACTATCATCCAGGTAAAGCAAATGTTGTAGCAGATGCATTAAGTCGAAAAGAAAGATTAAATATGTTGACATCCTCAGAAGAATTGATCAGAGAGCTTGATAAATTGGAAATTGAAGTTCGTATTCCAAAAAAATCCACTGAAATGAACTATGCAATGACATTCCAGCCAGAACTGTTAGAAAAGATAAGAAGGTGTCAAGAGGAAGTAATGAATCATGAAATCGACAACTTGACAGGAGAAGAAATTACAAATCAGAAAGATGACAAAGGAATCTTGTGATTTGCCTCGAGAATCTGGATACCCAAAGTGTCGGAATTAAAAGAAGAAATTTTACGAGACACTCACAACTCAAGATATCCAATTCATCCCGGAAGCACGAAGATGCATAAGGATTTAAAGGAAAACTTTTGGTGGCCAGATATGAAGAAAGAAATAGCTGAATGGGTTAGTAAATGTTATACGTGCCAACAAGTTAAAGCGGAGCATCAACATCCAAGCGGATTACTACAACCACTGGATATTCCAGAATGGAAATAGGAGCATCTAGCAATGGATTTTGTAGTAGGACTCCCAAGAACCAGAGCAAACCATGATGCGATTTGGGTTATTATTGACAGATTAACAAAGTCAGCACATTTTTTCCCAATCAACGAAAGATTTTCACTTGATAAGTTAGTGCACCTATATCTTAAGGAGATAGTGATGCGCCATGGAGTTCCGGTATCCATTGTATCTAATCGAGATCCATGTTTTAGTTCGAGGTTCTGGAGACAGTTTCAGGAATGCCTTGGTACTAAATTAAACATGAGTACCGTTTATCATATCCACAGACGGATGGAAAAAGCAAAAGGATGATTCAAATAATTGAAGATATGCTACATGTATATGAAAAAGAGTTTAAAGGCAGTTGGGACGAACATTTACCGCTAGTAGAATATTTGTAAAACAGCTATCATGCTAGCATTGCAATGTCACCTTATGAAGCCTTATATGGAAGGAAATGTAGGTCACTCGTACGTTGGGATGAAGTTGGAGAACGCAAAATTTTAGGTCTCGAACTGATTCAGCAGACGAAGAAAAAAGTAGAGATTATCCAAAAGTGACTCGAAGCAGAGCAGAATCGACAACGCAAATACGCAGATCAAACCAGGAAGGATGTGGATTACTATAAAGGAGAACATGTATTATTGAAGATATATCCATGGAAAGGATTGGCTAGATTTGGCAATAAAGGCGAGCTAAAACCATGATATGTTGGTCCATTTGAAATTTTGAAGAGAGTTAGAAAGGTTGCATACGAATTAGCCTTACCTCCACATATGTAGCATATCCATAATGTGTTTCATGTGTCAATGCTTAAGAAATATAATCCTGATTCAAGGCATGTAATAGAATATGAGTCGATAGAGCTTCAAGCTGATTTATCTTATATAAAACAACCAATAAGAATTTTAGATCGGCAAGAAAGAGTATTGAGAAATAAATCTGTACCACTAGTGAGAGTCTTGTGAAGAAATCCTGTGGTTGAAGAGTCAACCTGGTAACTTGAAAGTGAGATGTTAGAGAAGTATTCCCAGTTATTTTCTTAGCGAGATTCTAAGGCATAATCCTATTAAGGGGGGAGGATGTAACAACTGAGGAATTACGTTTGGATTATATCTTAATAAAAATGATTTATGTGTTTTATTATGTTATTAAGTGTATTGAGTTATAAAACCCTAACTGTTATATGCTATGTGTATTCTGTTTTGGTCAGAATGTATTCTGGGTAGTTATCGGGTGTTTTATTATGAGTCAAATACTTTTATATCAAAAGTTGTACGGCCCAAACAGTGTTTTAATAGCTAATAATTCATAAAAAAATCATTGGCCTTGTTTCGCCTAGTATGGCTTATACCAAAGCGATATTCTAAACATCCAGTCGTTTTACAAATTTTCTCGTTTCGCGAAAAATGACATTTCTGGACCCCTCCGGGTGTCAAAAGCCCCACAAAAATCACATTTTTTATTTTATAGGATCATGAGATTATCAAATATTATTTTTCTTTGCATTTTTGTATTATTCACAATTTTTGGGATTTTTTGACATATATTTTATATTTATTGCATATTTAAAAATTCAAAATTAATACCCAAAAAAATTGTTAATTAAGGGCCAATAAATTTTATTTAGGGGTATAATTAGGGCCTTAATTTCTATTAGGGGTATTATTATTATTTTTATTAAGGTTCTTGGATTCCTGGAAGTAATCTTCATTTTGAGTGTGATTCTGTTAACTGAATCAGTCATGTGAGTAATCAAACTGATGCTTATTGAATCTACTTTCCATTTCTGTCATCAATTTCGTATATACATTAACTGATTTTAAATTTTTAATTTCGGGTTCAAATTTTGATTTGGGTATTTTTGATTGAAGTTGCTGAAATGAATTTGAGTGTTTTAGAGTTGTAGATCGTCGAATTTACAGTCGATTAGTACTAGGTTGGTTGATTTTTGTTTCCGTTTTGAGCTCGCCGGAAAATCGTCGTAATAGACGGTGGTTTCGAATTTTCCGACTTCGGGGACAACGGTTTGAGGGTTTGGTGGTGTGTATAAGTTGTGTATAGACGCTAGGATATTTATTCGATAAGTTTTATCAAGGTTTCAACTGCGCCCCCACGTTGAGGGCGGCCGACGACGTTGGAATCGGCCGGAGAAGACGAGGTCTAACTCTTTTATGAATTGTTTTGGGTTGATTGAATTTCTAGGATGTCAATGATGGGAATCAAAGCTCCAATTGAACGAGTACGCTTCGTTTTAGCCTCGATTGAGCTCGCCGGAAAACTGGGCTCGTCGCCGAGTTTTAGAACCGGCCGGCGACCCGGTTTGTTCTTGAGAACACAGATATACCCGGTTTTGATCCAGATTTTTCCCAAATGTTTTTCTGAAAACTGTTTTTAAATATTCTTTTATTTTACTTTTATTTTATAAAATCCTAAATTCAGTTTTAATTATTTAAATAAATTAATTAATTAATTTGATTAATTAATTGATTTATTTATAAATAAATTCAAATTGTTTTCTTAATTTAGAAAATCCAAGAATTATTTATTTATTTAATTATATCTTATTTCTTTATTATTTTATTTAAATTGATTAATTATTTTATAATTTATCAATTTATTTAAATAATTTGTAATAAATTCTATTGAATTCCAAAAATTAAGGAAAATCATTTTAAAATTTGATTATTCCTAGATAATTATTTAAATATATATATTTGAGGTTCAATTATTTTTGAATAATTAATTATATTAACTTATAATTGATTTATTCTTGTTTATTCCCTAATAATTGAACCGTTTATCAGATTTAATCGAAACGAAAGCCCTTAGACTAAAAAAATGACCTAAATCTATTAAAAATAGTTATAAATCTTAATTTCTTTCGAGAGCGAGTCGGATTACGATATTTATTTAATTACAGACCCTATTATTTATAGTACGAGTCTAATAAATCCCAGAAAATTAGGAAACGAGTCAAATATTATTTGTTAATGTGAATTTAGATCCGATTTCGATTCTAAAAATATTTTTTGAGTCTAAATTAATTATGTGTTTTATGTGCTATGTGATTTATGTGATTACTTGAGTCCTCTTTATTAAATGCTTTATATACGAGTCAGATAGAATCATATGGGTAGATGATAAAGGCCACGTGGTCTCAATCTGAGATACAATTACGATGTAAGTCAACTAAACGAGTATCTTTCTTTGATAGATATAACTCCAACAAGATGGAATCAAACCGTGCTCAAGAAGTGTGATATACCTTAAGTAAAACAAGTATCAGGAAAGTTTTTCCCCTATTCTAAGTTTAGAATAGTGAATTTCTTTCAGATTCTCCTAATTCATTGAATCCTCTATTCATATTCCAACAATTAATATATGTGTACATATATTCTGATATATTCCGATGTTGGAATACATCAAAGCATATGATTGCTCTTGATGCTGATCCATGGACTGGATGGTTACGATATGGGTCGGGTATAAACCGGACCCTTTGATTACTAGGCCATAGTGTTTGGGTACCCTATATGTTGGTGGATATATGCAGTTGGTTATAGATCCGCGCTATATCCTGACTGATCAATAAATTATAGTGCATATGTTGATTTTTGTGTCCAGTCTAATTTATTTGGTATTCACCGATAGTGGCCTTCATTATTCCCTGCAGAAACATGGGGTTACATGAATAATCAGATTACCGGTTCATTTAACATTCTCTTTATATATATGTTGCAGGCTTGTTGAGCAAGTATGGCTCACCCCTATTATTGTTATTCACATTATTTTTCAGTTAAGGCCGAGAATGAAACCTATCCGTACCGGAGTGGTCAAAAAGCGGTTACGGCGGGATACTCTGGCCCCAAGGTGCTAGTTCCAATCCCATAAGAGAGTTTTGAGATGCCCGTGCAGGTGTAGTGGAGGTAGATGTAGTTGTGTTTGAATAAAAAAAATTTAGTTTAAAAACTCATGTAGACAACTGGGTTGTAATAAAGAAGGCTTGTAAGACTTTTTATTTGGGTTGTTTGTAATAAAGATAGTTAGTTGTTCTTGTTTTCACACCTTAAACTTATAAGATCATGAGTGGTAATAGAAAGAGGTTGTTATATGTATATTATTATTAATGTACAGGTTGTAATGATATAATTAGTGGCAATAATACCCCAGATTTGGAGGGTGTTACAGTACGAGTTGGCATTACCGCCGCATATGCAACACCTCCATAATATTTTTCATGGTTCTATGCTTAAGAAATATAATCTCGATGCGAATCATGTGATAGAGATTAAATCAGTAGAAATTCAGCAAGATCTGTCATATGTCGAACAGCCAATAGAAATTTTAGATCGAAAGGAAAAGGCAATTAGAATTAAGAGAGTGCCGTTAGTAAGAGTTTTGTGGAGAAGTCCTAGAGTTGAAGAATCGACCTGCGAACTTGATAGCAAAATGCTTGAGAAGTATCCCTGTTTGTTTACTTAGGTGAGATTCTGGGGACAGAATACTTTTACGGGGAAATAATGTAACGAATGGGATTTTCGTGAATTATATTATGTGAATAAAATATAAATTTTGTGGATTATGTGCAAATTATGTGATTAGTGAAAGAATATTTAAAAATAGATTATTCCAGTTTGACGAGTCAGTACAAGACTTAAAATAAAAAATATGGTTAATAATCGAATTAAAGTGTCAGTCGGGCTATCTGTTGGGACGCGGCCCGTAAAGACTGATTCAATAAAAATTGGAATTGATACTATGAATGGGAAAATAATTTAAGTGGAGTATGTGGAAAATATGTGATGTAAAGAGTTTTATATGTTATATAACTATTTGATTAAGAGTATGTGAAGTTGTATTATTATTTAAATGAGCAATTTTGCAAGTATAAGATTTGATTGATTGAGATACGTGAATATATGTTATTTGATCTTTACGTGATGTATGGCGTGATTATAGGATTTTTAAATGATTTAATATGCGAAAAGTAAGGTTTATTTGACCTCTAAATATTTTTCTAAAATCATCAGAGTACGTGTAAGTTACAAAATTTATTTTATTATCTCTGAAATAGTCCTAGAGACTTTTTAAAAATAAGAGTTGGATTTATTTTAGGGTCTTGGTACTTGAAAATGATTTTTATGAAGGTTATTTTTATTTCATGTGTAAAATTGCGAAATTCGCAGAAAATAAACCGCTCGCTCGAAAATTATTTTACAAATATGGATGGAAAACTAATTTCATGATCTTTATTTTAAAAATAAGTTTTATATTTATTTTACCTTTTTTTGGATCCTAATAATTTATTTAATTCATTTTCAGCATATAACATTAAAAGAAAATCAAAAATTTGAAATAAAAATCAATTGGCAAAGGACATAAATGCCCCTGCCAATTTAGCCATATACTCCCTCCTTCTTTTTCTTTCTCTTGCTGCAGTCTCTCTTTTCTCTCCCCCGAACTCTCTCATCTCTCTCTCTCTCACTCGACTCTCTCTCTCTTGAGTTCTTGCTCGTTTCTTCACTAAATTGAAATCTGAGACCATGTTTGTGTTCGGTTCGGTCTCCTTTATAGTTTCATGTGTTTGCATGTGTGTTTATCTAAGTTTATTTCAAAACCCCAATTCGGGTTGTTTCATTTTTTTTTTGAATTCTTGATCGAGTGATGTGGGTTTGTGACTAGCTTGTGGTGTTAGGCATGTTTACACCGTTATTTGACTAAATTGGTGGTTTTCAAGGGCTGGAAACACCGATTGGGGCACCGCCGGAAAACCACTGCCACGGGTTATGAACTCCGGTGAACCGGTGGTGGGCTGTGATGTTATTACTGAGCCCAATATTTCCTAAAATTCGAAAATTGGTGCTTGCATGTTTCAAAAAAATTTAGACTTGGATCGAGTTTTGTAGTTAAAAATCGATGTTAAATTTGTTCTTATGAGTGCATGTATTCGAATCTTTACAGATTTTTTTATTTTAAATTTGTTTAGTTTTGGTTTGGTTTTGTGATTAATTGATGGATATGAGTTCGAGAATTTAGTAATAAGAAATAATAGAATTGTAAGTCAAAATAAGTAGAGTTTTAGATTTTACTTTTGAACAATTCAAGGTTTTGATTGGATTTACATAACAACCGATGTGTAAATGTATGTGTAATTAATTTAGGAAGTGGATTTGATCATGATGGTCTTTGCTTGGTTGTGTAAAATGGGTAGCATGTATATATGAATACTTCATGTCAAAATTTTGGTAGAAAAGTGATATTAATAAAGTGTCTAATTGTTAAAGGACATATGGATCTATAATTTATAATTAGATTTGTTTAAACAATGGTGCGATAAGTATAAGAATACGAATATGATATTAGTTGCGATTGCGTAACTCATAATAAGTACGTAATGATACATGTTATGTGTTAATCGAATCGTACATGTGTGTCCACTTGATTATATAGTAAAGTAATGTCGATAAAGGTTTGAGTTTAAGTAGGTAATGGAAATTATTATGTGTACATGTGACAAGGTGATTATAAAGTAAATGTGGATGCATATAATTATGTTATTTACCGTGAAAGGGTAGAAAGTCTAGACGTTAAGGGAGCGTCATTTTACTATGAGATCCCTAATTAGGGTTTATTGTTGATTGTAGATTTGGAAAGCAAGAAAGCGCGAACTAGGAAAGGAATGGAGGTTCTAAGTGACAGTAACCCTATTCAACTAAAAAGGGAAAGCATTTGAGACAAGTAACTCTGCCCTTCTTATAACGATAAAGGTTGTAATTCTGAAATGAAAAGATGGGTTAAATGATAATATGATTCTTGTTAATGTTACACCTTTACCTCTGTTTAACATAATTTTCTTCTACATATTTACCAACCCTAATTGTAACCTAAACATTGTCCCATTGATAACAATTATATTCTGTTGATACCTTTACCCTGTTTATATTTACGTTTACTAATAACTTTGCATTGATAATACTTGTGATGATTGGATACATGTACCTTATTGATACTCACGTTTAACTAATAATCGTGCAGTGATACTACATATGTTGATCGATAATTTTGTGTTTATGAACTTGAGCTTGATAATACCTCGTGTTATTAATACTTATGTTTATTCTTTAATCAAACCCTAGTTATTATTCTTTGTAACCCTAGCAACTCTCGTGATAATTTGTTCATCACTGAGAGAGGACAGTTCCATATTGTAACAGAGTTTATTATGTTGAATAAAATCTGTTTTCTGTTACTTGAGTTCTTATATTCGATTTGATTGTACTAAACACTGTATTCAACCCCTTCTACAGTGTGTGTGACCTATCAAGTGGTATCAGAGCAATCTGTTAACACACAAACAGTTTAAGATCTAAAAACAATCGTCTGAAGAAGAAACTCCAACCAAGCCCACCAAAAAAGAAGAACCTCCAAAAACCATAACCCATAGTCGATATGAGACTATAAGAGTTCCCATATTGAAACCTTCTGAGTATTCCATATGGAAAGTGAATATGGGTATGTTTCTGGAAGCTACAGATCCAGAATATCTCGATAGAATTTATGAAGGACCATATATGCCAACCAAACTCTCTGTGGAAGTTGCAGGTCAGCCAGCAAATTGTGTACCAAAGGAGAAAAGTGATTACACTGCTGAAGATATCTCATCGATTGCAAAGGATGTCAAGGTGTCAGGGAACTGATTCAATCAAGAAGAACATGAAGACTATACTCACTCAAGAGTATGAGCACTTTGACTCAAAGCCTGCTGAGTCATTAACTGATTTGTATGACAGATTTGTCAAACTCTTGAATGATTTGTCACTAGTTGACAAAGAGTATGATATTGAAGATTCAAATCTTAAATTCCTGTTAGCTCTTCCTGAAAGTTGTTATTTGAATGCCACAATAATAAGAGACAACTATAATCTTGATGAAATAACTCTTGATGAAATTTATGGGATGCTCAAGACTCATAAATTTGAGATGGAACAAAGAAGTAAGAGGAACGGAAGAAAGTCAAGGACAATTGCCTTTATGGCTGAGGAGGAAAGTCCCAAAGTTGCTGCCTTAAAGAAAGGCAAGGGAAAGGCTCTCATCACAAAGTCTAATACTGAGTCATCAAGTTTTGATAGTGATGATGACTCAGAAACTGAAAGTATACCTGAGATGGACCCTGATGAGGAGATGATGAAGCTGTGTGCTCTTATGATAAAAGGAATCACAAAGATTGCAAATAGGAAATTCAGGAGAGGAAAGAAGTTTTCCAGGAAAGGTGCAAGTTCTGATAAGAAAGGTTTCAGAAAATCTGAAGGCAAAGGAGGAAAGTTTGACAGAGGAGATTACTCAAATGTTAAATGCTACAACTGTGTTGAGAAATGCCACATATCTCCTGATTGCAGAAAAGGGAAGAGTGAAAAAGGCAAGGCTCTTTTCACAAAGAAGAAAAGCTGGTCAGATGCTTCAGATTCTGAGGATGAGGAAAACTATGCCTTGATGGCAAATGTTGATAGCAGTTCTGATACTGCTGACTTAAAGGTACCTCAAACTACTTATGCCTTTCATACTGATGATATTACTGAGTTGAGAAGATATCTTAAGACCATGTTCATTAGTTATAAAGATCAAACTTTAACATGTGAAAGATTAACTTCTGAAAATCTTGCTTATAAAAAGAGGAATGATTATTTAGAAAAAGAGTTAGTCATGCTCCATCAAACTCAGAACGATAGAGATGATGCCTTTTATGTTAGGGATGAAGTGCTAAAAATGAATGAATCTCTAAAAACTGAGTTAGAAAAGGAAAGAGAGATAATCAGGACTTGGACTAACTCTGGCAAAGCAACTCAGGATATTCTTAGTAGTGGAAACTGGAAAGAGGGCTTAGGATATGGAGATGATAAGAACAGTAAGGGAACTGTAGAAACTGAGCCTATAGTTGTTAAACAAAAACCAAAGGTAAATCCTGTTAAGTTTGTAACTGCAAAGTCTGATATTGAGAAATCAGAAGTTAAAGAGAAAGTAACTTCTGAAAAACCTAAACAGGATAAGCCAACTGAAGTTAACATAGGCTTAATGACAAAGAAGCAGCTTAAGCATAAGCTGAAAGGTGTTAAGAATGTAAACAAGGTAAAACCACCTAGGAAGAATAGGAATGGAAAGGAAGGTGTGAACAAAAGTAACAATTATAAGCCTGTTCCTAATACTCCTAGAAAAACATGTCATAACTGTGGAAATTCTAACCATCTGGCTTCTTTTTGCAGGAAGAATAAGAACATAAACTCCTTACCCTCTAAGTCAGGAGTTAAGAGTCAGTCTGTTAGATATAAGCCACAAAATCCTTGTTTTCATTGTGGTAGTTTATGGCATTCCATTTATACTTGTAAGGAATATCATAGTTTGTACTATGATTATTATCAAATAAAACCTTCTTTAAAGAAAGTTAGCATTATTCCTTCTAGTGTAAGTTCTGACGCAAAGTCTGATATTGCAAATTCTGATAAGAAAACTGTTAATATAAACTCTGATGCTAAATCCGCTGCAAATGTTAACAAACTTAAAAAGGCCAAAGGATCCAAGCAAGTCTGGGTCCTTAAAACTAATCATTAGTGGTCTTTGTGATTGTAGGGCAACATGAAAAACATCCTAGTTCTGGACAGTGGATGTTCAGGACATATGACTGGAAATAAAGCCCTGCTATCAGACTTTGTGGAGAAAGCTAACCCAGGTGTTTCTTATGGAGATGGAAACATTGGAAAAACTCTGGGATATGGTAATATCAATCTTGGCAATGTCATCATTGAACAAGTAGCTCTGGTCTTAGGACTTAAACACAATCTTCTGAGTGTGAGTCAAATATGTGACAGAGGTTATCATGTGGATTTCTTTGAAGAACATAGTGAAGTTGTAAGCAAATCTACAGGAAAGGTTGTTCTGAAAGGATACAGGCATGGTAATATTTATGAAGCCAAGCTTTCAACAAGTACTGATGGTTCTGCAATCTATCTGTTAAGTAGAGCATCAATTGAAGAAAGCTGGGATTGGCACAAGAAACTCTCTCATTTAAATTTTAACAATATAAATGAACTAGTCAAGAAAGATCTTGTGAGAGGACTGCCAAAATCAGTATTTGCTTCTGATGGTCTTTGTGATTAATGTTAGAAGGCAAAACAAAGAAAAATTTCATTCAAGAGCAAGTCTGAATCATCAATTCTTGAGCCTTATTACCTACTACATGTTGATCTATTTGGTCCAGTGAATGTCATGTCTATTGTAAAGAAGAAATATGTTATGGTCATAGTGGATGAGTTCACCAGATACACATGGGTGTATTTCTTGCACACAAAAAGTGAAACTGCAGCTATCTTGATTGATCATGTCAAGTAACTGGATAAATTGGTCAAAGATTCTGTGAAGATCATAAGAAGTGATAATGGCACTGAATTCAAGAATTTGATCGTGGAAGAGTTCTGCAAAAACCATGGAATAAAGCAGGAATTTTCTGCTCCTGGAACTCCACAGCAAAATGGAGTTGTTGAAAGAAAGAATAGAAATCTTATTGAAGCTGCACAAACTATGCTTGATGAAGCAAAGTTACCAACCTATTTTTGGGCTGAAGCTGTGCAGACTGCTTGTTTTACTCAGAATGCAACACTTATCAACAAGCATGAAAAGACACCACCTGAGATGGTAAAGAAAAAGAAGCCAAATCTGAAGTATTTTCATGTATTTGGATACAAGTGTTTTGTTCTTAAGACTCATCCTGAACAACTATCTAAATTTGATCTAAAAGCTCATGAAGGAATTTTTGTTGGATATCTACTTTCCACAAAAGCCTTCAGAGTCTACAATTTATGAACAAGGGTTGTCATGGAATCTATCAATGTCTCTTTTAATGATAAGAAGATTACTGGACTTGAAGATTTCAATGATCATGATCAGCTGAGATTCAAAAATGAAGTTTTAAATTCTAATTCTGTAAATCCTGACAGTCTAAATCCTGATACTGCAAATTCTGATGGATTAAACTCTGATGTTATTGATACTATGGTGACTACGTCAAAGCAAGATGCACCTGTGTAGGGGGAGCATATTGAAGATCCAACCACATCTCAAGAAGCATCAGAATCTACAACAGGCTCTGCAAGTTCTGATTTGTCAAATTCTGATGGGCCAAATTTTGATAATTCTGGAAACTCATGTTCTGATATTTCTAGAAACTCAAATTATGAAGAATCCAACTCAGAGAGCATAATTTCAGGGGGAGCATCAGAAAATGTTGATGAAGACAACATGGATTATGGGGGAGCATCCAGTTCTAGAGATAACCTATCTGCAAGGAAGTGGACTAGAGCACATACACCTTACTTAATTATTGGAAATCCTGATGCAGGTGTTAGAACTAGAACAACTACATCAAATGAATGTCTCTATCACTCTTTTCTTTCTCAGACTGAACCAAAAAAAGTGGAAGAAGCTCTTCAAGATACTGATTGGGTGCAGGCAATGCAGGAAGAGTTAAATAAATTTGAAAGAAATAAAGTCTGGACCCTAGTGCCAAGACCAAAGAACAGATCTGTTGTTGGTACAAAGTGGGTGTTCAGAGACAAAACTGACAGTGATGGCATAATTACAAGGAACAAAGCAAGGTTGGTTGCAAAAGGATACTCTCAACAGGAGGGAATTGATTATGATGAAATATTTGCACTAGTTGCTAGATTGGAAGCCATAAGGATATTTTTGGCTTATGCTGCTCACAAGAAGTTTAAAGTCTTTCAGATGGATGTGAAAAGTGCTTTTCTAAATGGAGAATTAGAAGAGGAAGTATATGTTGAACAACCTCCAGGCTTTGTAGATCCCAAATTTCCCAATCATGTCTACAGGCTTGGTAAAGCACTTTATGGCCTTAAGCAAGCTCCAAGAGCATGGTATGAGACTTTAGCTCAGTTTCTTCTAGAAAGTGGATTTAACAGAGGGACTATTGACAAAACACTGTTCTACCTCAGCCATGGAAAGGACTTATTTTTGGTACAAATATATGTTGATGATACAGAGTAAAGTTTCTTCTATCTTTGAATTTGAGACTTTAAATAACCTGCAGCACTATCTGTTAATCTGTCTTTCACTTGAAGTAGAAATAGAACATGTTCCAGTTCCTCAAATACTTCAGTGGTATAGCATTCTGCCTAATCTGGTATACCCTTCCATCTGTCATAAAATATAACAAGATATGTTCTTTCAAAAAGGTATGGTAAACCATTTGTACGTATTCAAGTCGATTCAATCTTTCAGGAGTTGCTCCAACACCTGGTTCACTTAAGGAAGTTGGATCATTGGTAGTGTTGTGTACTCTTCTTTCATCAGAACTACCCAATCCAGATTTATCTCTTGCTTCCTTTCCTATAACAACTCTTACTTCAAAACCAGTTATTGCAGTCTTCAAAGGTTGTGCCTGTTTAGCTTTGGTGAAACCTGGTAGGAGTATCTTTGAAGGTTTAACATGAGCAATGTCAGAGGTTTCCTTTTCCTTATCTTCTGATATCAAGCCAAGTTGAGCTATGTCAGAGGTTGCTTTCTTCACTGTCATATCAGGACTTACTACATCTTGAAGCCAAGTCAAAGATCTACAACTGCTTAAATTTTGAAGTGTATACAAACTGAAGCTGTTATCAGAAGTTAAAGATGGTAAAGCGGAAAGGACTGTAAGTTGTGGTTATCTAGTCAAATTCTCATGTATTTGTACTTAATGTTTTTGACATCATCAAATATATGTTGAACTTGTATATTATGCTAATTTACAAGTTGAGGGAGATTGTTAGATATATTTGATAATGTAATGTGTAATATGATTTGTGTTTAGTTTTCAGATCTTACTTAAACAGGACAAATTAGTACTTAACTGGAAATCAGCACTTATACTGAAGACAGGACTTAAGATACCAGAACTTAAGTTATCAGAAGATATTTATCAGGAGATAATATCAGGACGTAAGATGACTTTCAGATAAGGCAGGCGGCTGATTGAAAGGAAAGAAGATCGAGACTAAGACAGAAAGAAATATGCATGAAGAAAGAATTCTATGAAGAATAAAATACTTGGAAGAAAAGGTAACTAGTTGATATATTTTAGGAAGCAGAATTATATTCCATATCAATTAGAATTTATCTTGTAACTGTGTAGTATATAAACACAGGCATAAGGTTTACACTATAAGTGTTATCATTATCGAAGTTATTATTCTTTGTAACCCTAGCAGCTCTCGTGATAATTTGTTCATCACTGAGAGAGGACAGTTCCATATTGTAACAGAGTTTATTGTGTTGAATAAAATCCATTTTCTGTTACTTGAGTTATTATATTCGATTTGATTGTGCTAAACATTGTATTAAACCCCCTTCTATAATGTGTGTGACCTAACAATGTGTATACGTATTTTCTGAAAATAAATACCGAACCGAGTTTTGAAGGTGCCAACCATAATTGCTATGTGTATTTCAATAATACCTATAAATACAAGACGGGATATGAAACTCTATGGGTAGAAGTGATAGCAATTTGATGTTAAGCTTAAGCGATTATCTGAGTTAGGGTATTTCGACCATGTAGGTCCTAGACGGAAAATCCGAGTATCGACATCAGACTAGGAATGATCTAGTGATTAGACGTCGAGATCAACGAAGTTCCAATCGAAGGGCCTGAGTGTTGGGATCGTATCCAAGATAAATTAGTAGTTGGACGATAAAGCCGAACGTTCAAGGCAATCCAAAAGTCAACCGATAATAGTAGTTAAAGCTTATCAAGGCAAGTATTCCTGAACTTTCTTCTAAATATTGCAAATGTTTCTTCGTTCCTATTCTAAGTTCAGAATAGTTAAACATTTTATATTTCGCTGCAATTACTCTTATTATGCATGTTCTTTTCATTATTGTTCCTATAATCCGATTGCTTTCTTGAGCAAATACCCATTTTTTCGGGTTATTTGCGAACCCTGAATTGGGATATTTTGAATTCAAAATTATTTAACATCATAATACTCCACGGGCTGGATAATGATGTGGGGGATTAAGTTTTACTTAATCCTAAGGACCGGGAAATGACCGGTGCCTTGAGATGGGCCGTAGAGCCTGGGTACCCGACTGGATCTATACAGGTAGGTATAGATCTGCACTATATTCTAACTGATCATCAAGATATAAGTGTGAACTAGTGTCTAGTCTAATTTGTTGTTGATTGCCATTAACGGCATTCTCTCTCGAAGGTTTTATGATTCCAAAAACCGGACAAAACCATGATTCAGGAGATGAATCTGGGAATCACTTGTCACTTTTGGATTTACAATTAAAGGCTGGCAACAGCCAATGGTTATTCGCTCAACTCCCTCAAATAAATAGAATCGTTTAAAATTGTTTAAATCTTTTGTCCGGAAATTTTCCTTTAATATTAATGTTTGAAACTCAAATTATATACTTGCTGGGAATTTTTGGCTCACTCGTGCTTTGTAATTCTTATTTCTTCCAGAAGCAGATAATGATAAAAGTGAATAGCTTTTGATAGACAACAGAAGTTAGAGAGATCTCCGCTGCGAGAGGATGAAGATGTTATAAAAATAAGACAAGAGTATTAGCATAAAGGTATTTACACTTGTATTACAGTTGTTGTGAATTGTAGAAGGTTAAATTCTTGTTTCATACCATCACCTGTAAACGATCCGGATTCAAGGGGTTAATTGAATTTCTTTTATATTGTGTAAAGATTGTTTAGTGACACCAAATCTTAGCCCTGGATTTGGGTTGTTACAAGTTGGCATCAGAGCTACAGGTTATTGGTCACTGAAATAAGAATAGGTGAGAGTAGGATAAGGGTAATAGGTCATATAAGATAGGAAAGACCTAGGCATAGTCATTTTAAGTTCGAATTAAGTGTGAATTAGGATTAGCAGATCCGATATGGATTGAATAAGATAGGATTGTTGAGAAAAGTGTAAGGCAAATATCACAATGTTATAGGTATATTGATCCTACAATAATGAGGAATCGACGGATCGACGGAGACTGGGTATGATACCCTACTTTTCATGTGGTTTTGAAGAAAATGCGATTGATTCTGGTGAGGACTTGTGTAAGGGAAGCTAGGTGAGTATAAGTATGATTTAACTTAGGTATTAGGACGAGTTCCATGCCAGAGGCAACCAGTTGATGGAAGCTGATGAAGAACCAACGTTGCACATTTCAAAGGCACCACCGTTGCGAGAAGATTCTTATCACTTATCGGGCACTGCGCGAGGAATAATATCTACCTTACTAGGTGTAGGTAAGACTAGCAGGAAGATGCGGCCTTATCTACAGAAGGAACATCGAATTGAATGAGTGGTTTCAAGTACAATGTTAAGGACAATGACGAGAATATCAAAGATAGTACTAAATATCAGCATTGCGGTAGAATTGCGAATAAAATGATATACGACGGTAAATGAAGTTTCGTCGACTAATAAGTGCGAGCAGAATCCAAGGAAAAGTGGAAGAAGTACCAAAGTGGAGAGACCCTTATATGGGCTGTAACACCCCCAGATCCGGGGTCGGGGATCCGGGTCGTCACGGTCTTTCTTTCCACAATATCACTTCACTTAATTAATAATAAATAACCTTATGTTGTGACCCCACACTAACACACACCACAACCCGTTATAGTCTCAGAGATGAAATTTAAATAAGTACAAGTCTTTGAATCCACAATTTAAAAGTTATTACAACCCAAAATGATTACTTGATAAATTTACAGTTAATTGCCATTATCTGCCACAAGTTATAATTATACATAATTGATTCTCAAAAGTAGATGGTCTGATCTACAATAGATCTACCTCTGCAGCTATAGCAGCTACAACATCAACGGGAAGACGCGGGACGCTTCCCACGCGCTTGCGCTGGGTCTGCTGGAGTCTGGCCATCTTTCCTAACTGTTGTTGTGTGATGAAGAAATAAAGCAAGGGTGAGCAGCAAGCCCACCAAAATAATATGTATAATGATTTACAATATATGAGCCTACTCATAATACTCATGAAAGTCTTGGTCAAAAGAAATGAACCAAGTTTGATATCTTAATGCGATGAAGTCGCAAAATATTCAGTATATATACATATATACTTTTCAAAATATTGGAAGTCCTCTTCCATGCATAATATACACAAAGTCCCAGTGTATAACTGTATAAAATAATATCGTTGCAAGGTGATCTCATATATCTAACCTTGTCTCAACGTTTTTCTGAAAATCTTTGTCATTCATAAGACAATTATTAATTAGATATAAGTTTAAAAGATGAGGTTACCAAATACCCCAATATACTTATATCTTTCCCAATACTACTTGAACTACCACCGTTCAAGTTATAATCAGTTTCAAAAGTTCATCACATAGATGAGACTACAAGACAAGATTTGAATAGATTCAATCTTTGAAATATTATTGAATGAAATAAAGTTACGAGATACTTTATTTAGTCCCGATATATATATATATATCCACATATATATATCTCTTAAACATTTCCTGGAACCTCTGTTATGTAAAGTATGAACAGAGTTTGAAACATCCAATGAATTTTGGAAAGGAAAAGAATTTTGGCATAAACCAGATATCTTGCTGATCAGGCAAAGATACCAATAAGTAACCTTTTCTACTAGTAGATGGATGAATCCCCCACCGGTCATCACCCTGGCCACATAAGGACCTTGTGCTGGACCGCCACCCGGCCTCTTACGCGTTGATGGACTGCCACCCAGCCACTTACACTTTCATAGACCGTACCCCGGCCTGTCGCTTATGCCGACTCAATTAGATGGGCTTACTTCCCGAACATTGGGCAAGTAATCAATTCATTTACCAAAACTGCAACCTCGTTGCGAATATAAAATACACCACAGAGACGGATTCCCCAGGTTTTGAGCGAGTATTTAAATCCCCTTAAAAAGGAAGATTTTAAATATAAAAATGAGTTTTGGGATCCGCTCTGACTTTAAAAATCATTTTGAAGACTCGAAAACACTTTATAGAGTGTTTGGAGTAAAGCTGATTTAATGAAGTAAATCAGTCCCCAGAATATTTAGAAAATGACTGAATATTATTATTTAAATAATATTCCCATAAAGAATAATCTTTATAAAAATAATTGAAGTAGAAGTATTAAAACTTATACTTGAAACGAGTATTAAATAACCAAAGATATACATATGAAAGTATTATCTTTATTTGAATAATCGAAAATAAGTTTGATTATTGACACCTTATTCTTTAATAAAATAAAGAATATACCTCAGCAAATAATCGGAGTCATAGATCCTCAAATGAATATTCAAATAATATTCATTAAATAATATAAACTGAGTCATAAGCCTTCGAATGAATATTCAAATAATATTCAATAAATAATATAAAAGAGTCATAAGCCTTCGAATGAATATTCAAATAATATTCAATAAATAATATAAAAGAGTCATAAGCCCTCGAATGAATATTCAAATAATATTCAATAAATAATATAAAAGAGTCATAAGCCCTCGAATAATATTCGAAATAATATTCAATAATAAAATAAAGTTAAAGTTATCGAATAAACCTTATTCGATTAATAGTTTGGAAAACTATAACCATATATATATATATAAATATATATATATATATCCATATCCATATATACAAAATCTACTCGAGATCCTCGACTCCCGGTTTTAGAAAATATTTTCACCTTTGGGTCCCTATACTAAGGGTATATGCAAGTTACCGCTATTCTCTAGCATAGGTATTATCAACTGAACCAACAGATATATATTTCAAGAATATGAAACAGGCATGCATATATACCATATCACATGCTACAATATATCGCAAGAATTTGCTAAATAACCAATATGCATTTATCGCAAGATCATGCATATACAAATGTATACATCACAACAACAGTATAACGGATAGAATACTTGCCTGAGCGACTTGGGGTGATAAAAGGCTCGGGACGAGTCTGGTAACCTATAAACAACAAGTAAGTTGGAATTAAACCAAAATCACTTGTAAATCTATACTTTAACTAACTTAGACTCTAACGCTTGTTTTGCGCTCACTGATTCGCTTAAGTCACTCGGGTACCCTCGGCTCCACTATTTTTAATAATTTAACCTTTACGAGTTTTAAAGCGATTCCTTCGCGAGTGTCTTACCAACTGCCTAACACACTTACCATAAATGTTTCATACATTAATTAACCCTTATTGGTCTTTAACCTATGTTTCAAAGTAAGGCGAGGGGAAAAGTTTCGTTCGCGAAACGCCGTTACTTGAAACGGTCGTTTCTCCTAAACCGTGCATCGGAATCGAACGAACTACATATTAAAACGAAGCTCGTAACATGAGCTATCTAAACATGGCAGTGGTCATAATCTAGCAGGGGGTTCTCGGGTCCTAATGCTATGCACAAAAACAGTCCAAAGAAAATTGGACGTTACGACGGCTATGTTTACGCGATTTCCAATATTTTAAACCATTCAAACCCATTCCAAATCAACCTCAAATCCAACATAAAACCAACATCCATCCTCATCACATCATAACAACCCCAACCAATTCAATTTAATCATTCATACTTATGCCTAAGCTTAACTTTAATCATACTTAAGTTCTTTTAATCAAAACAACAACATTTACCATTCCATTTCAATACCAATTCAATCCCAAACTCTAAATCACCAACATTAAGCTACCATATCACCCTACTAATCAAAATCATCTTATAATACATAGGAATCTAGGGTTTGGAGATGGTATACCTTCCTTGAAGTGGTGGGAGGAGCTAGGAAGCCTTAAGAAGCTTTGAGAAGTCTTAGGAATGCTTGGATCTTCAAGGAAAACAAGAAAAACTTCAAGTTAAAAACTTGAAAACACTATTCATTGTCTTCTTCTTTGATTAAATGAAGAAGATTAAGAAGGAATTGATGGCTTAAACTCATGATATAGCCCTAACTAAGCATGAAGATGATTAGGGAATTAACTCACCAATTTAGGAGGCTTGGATCTTGAGTTTTTGAATTCTTGCCCATTTGTAATAGTAAAAAGCCGAGAGCATGATGAACCATGCCTTGGTTTCTTTTTGATTTTGATGAAAATGATTTTTCTTGGCTTGGTTGGCTTGTTTTTGTGTTTGATTTAGTTAATTACCTTGTTGCCCTTGAATTTGTGTGGTTAAAAAGCCACCACACCTCCTTCCTTCCCATGTCATGCTTGTGTCACCTTGCACATGTCATAATGCTCCCACTTGTCCACACCTTGTGGTTTGATGATGTCACAATCCCTGGCTTCTTGTACAAGCTTGTCTCTTGGTCACTTATTTGTTTTACGGTTCGCTTATCTTTCGTTCTCGTTTATCGTTTGAGGGATCATACCCGGGATCTTATTACTTAGGTTCCCTTAACCTTTTTCAATATATTGTATTCCTTCTATGATCCTCTCTTATAATCCTTTAATTTAAATCCGTTTTATCCTGTTACCTTATACTCAATTCTCTCCGTATCTTGTGGATTTCCGGGAAAAATCAAAGTGTTCGGAATTGGATTTTGACGATCTTTACATACACTTATATACCACATAGAGTACTAATAATATCCCATAAGATCAATAACAGAACCCCTACATAGCGTGGCATGAAAAGTTTTCTCGTTCAGCAAAAACACTATTCATAAGGGTTTCAAAATTTCTCAAAAATTGGGGTTATTACAGTCTCCCCTCCTTAAAAGGATTCCGTCCCGAAATCAGATAGAAAACAAATGGGGATACTTTCTTAGCATTACACTTTCTAACTCTCGAGTCAATTTTCCCACATTATGGTTCTACCACCAAACTCTGCCTAGTTTGATAATCCTTCTCCTAAGCACTTGTTCATTTTCACTCTATAACCCTTCCTGGTTGCTCCATATAGGTTACGTCGGGTTGCATATCTATGCGCTCATATGCCTCTATTTATCTGGCATCTGAATTACACTTCCTTAACATTGATACGTGAAACACGTTACGACCTGCTACATGTTCGGGGTTAGGGCTAGCTCATATGCTAACTTCCCAAATGTCTTAATATATCCAAGGGTCCAACAAATTATAGACTTAGCTTTCCTTTCTTTCCGAACCTCATCAATCCTTTCCAAGGGATACCTATAACATTACTAGGTCCCCTATTTCATACTCTTTATCCTTTCGTGTCAAATCAACATACTTATCATGTCCATCTTGGGCTACTACCAGCCGTCCTCTGATTAGATCTATCATATCCTTGGTCCTTTGGACTACTGCGGGTCCGAGCATCTTGCGCTCTACAACTTCATCCTAACATAAGGGAGATCGACATTGTCTTCCCTCAAGGATCTCATAAGGCGACATCTCGATAATGACATATGATCTATTGTCGTAAGATAACTCAATCCGAATTAAGTGATCATTCCAAATTCTTTCAAGTCTATTGCACAGACTCTCATTATTGCTTTTAGCATTAGAGCTTCTGCTTCTCAATACCCATTCTTTTCCAGTTCGTAATCGCTACTACCTTCCGTTCCTAATATTATACTGGTTATACTTTTGCTCGTTAGCGTTCTATAACCTTTTAATAACCACGTCAACCTTAGTATCACGAATGTGTTCCCATTCCGCATACTACCACCACTTTATTACTCCTTTTTCAGTTGTTTCTATTTTCCAAAATTTGATCAATCAAATAGAAGTAAAGGAATTTGTTGAGAGATCACTATGATCATGAACACTTGTTATATCGCATAGTTAGTACAGAAGGTGGCCAGCCTTTAGTACTTGACAAGCAATTAAACAATAGCTGGTATCCTACTCGGCTTCTATCACACAGATAGATAGTCATTCGGCAATACCTCCCCTTCTGGAAGGGTTGTTCTTCTCAGCTTACATGAAATGAAAAGAAGAGAAAAGAACGAGCTGAAGAGAATTGTATATATGAAAAAAATATAATGCCACAAAATATCTGGCTTGGAACCTACCTCTGAACTGTAGAGGTTTGTCATAGGAGAACAAAACATATACGTATTTATATCAGCATCAAGCATTATAGCCTCGTATTTCCCATGCCTAAATATTTTCGCTATCCCGTCCATCATTCTATGGACCCACACTCTTCCTCGAGCTTATACATAATCAACTTTGAAACTCCCTCGACACCGAAAATCGAATCTGGGATCTCATTCTATACATCATCGTTACTAGAATTCTATGCTTGCACCGCAACCTTCCTCGTATAATAATACGACTCTCTATTGATAAGAAAGAATAATTATTCACTAGGTAGATACTCTACTTAATTAGTCTATCAATGATAACTTATACACTACCACGACCCGATTAGTGGTACTCAATCTCACGGTTGTAATTAGCTCAATACTCGCAGAATCATTGCTGCCTTACTATGGTCCACCACTGACCTACTGTCGTCATTCATTTTTCCATAAAATCTTAATATCTAACCATACGGAGTCTATACATGTCGTATCAAATTCTCCTAAGGAGTTAACATAACCACCAATCATAATTCATGAAGAACACTCCAAACTCTGACGTACTTTCATGACATGAAGCAAATAAAATTTCAGAAGAGTTTCAATCAAAGCAACGATAGCAGGTTAATACCATTTTTAATCATATGCCTTAAATAGAAGACTTAACTCAAAGGTTCGTCTAGTCCTTTTGGAAACATGGTCCTGGCTTATCCCAAGATAGGACCTCCTAAGATAGATAGCCCGTTCATGGCGATTACACGAATTAAACTTTTACAAACTACTATTACGGTTGGATATTGCACAGTCATCAGAAGGAATGTCAATCTTCCAAACCATAATTCAACCTTCAAATTTTTAACCATCATCACTGTATTCTTTTGGCACACGCGCCTATAATTATCCTCTTACCTTTAAAGTGTCGGCCACCTCTTTGGCCTTTCCTGATAGTAAAATTTCCTTACAGTCAATGTCATTTTAACCACCTCCAAATAAATTTTCTACCTTATTTCCGATCACTGCTTGAGTGAAGATGTTTTCCTTAAAATCAGATGGGAAAAAGAAAAAAAAAATATCACCATTTTTCCATAAGTTATTGCCTCAGTCTTTAGAGGCTAATCACTGTCAAGACTGACTCTCAATCATACTTAGAACATTTTTTTTTATCTTAAGTCCTAATTGCCCTGAACAATTTCGACCATTACTGGTTCGATCCATACTTTTTCGTGGTTTAACACGTGCCCCACTTGGCATCATTATAATTACGTCATATTTCCTTTATCCACATTTCTATTCTTGAGAATTTTGAATATTACCTTTTTCCTTATAAAACCTCTAAGGTTATCCTTCAATCGTTCCTCCTGTATTCCCTAGATACAGGGTATATCACAATACCATTTACTATTAGTAGAACCATTGTCTATATACTTCTGCAAAATTTCTCCACTGATTCTTAAAGGTTGTTATTACCTTAACCCTTTCCCAATCATACTGTCAAAACTCATACTGTCCCTATTAAGGGTGACATGCCAACCTTTATGCAGTCCCCTAGGATTCATTTTAAGTTACCAATGTTCTATCCTTAATTCCACCTTTAAAAGGTACCTGCATCCTTCCACGAATAAATCAAGTCATATTTCCTTGATAGATTATCATATTCATCATTCCCACCTTGATAGTCTATACCTAACTTCATAATAGCATCCTTATTCAAATTGAGGTCAATTCATATGGCCTCCAAAAGATAACAACGGTTATCCGCTTGTCTTGCCTAATTTGGTAACGATAATAAGGATGTTCTGGAAGATATTGGTCGTGTTCAACGTGAACTTCTTCTTAATAATTCCTTATTTACTTTTGTTGTTTATCTCAACAGTCACCTCAATGTTGGGATATCTTTCATACCTGGCGTCTCCCTTTCTGGGTATCAAGCCACCGGTCTTACATTTCCCATTCTTGAAGGTCACTTCCTTCATCCAATTTTCTTAATTTCTTACTTTCTTGTCTCCTCAGTCTATCCGCGTCTCATTATTTATCCTTCGAATTACCTCAAGGTTTCCTCGAATCCTCCCAACTTAAAGGGGATAAAATATACATAACTCTTATGCCTTCAACCATCAATTTTAACTCATGGTGAATCACCCTCATCCTGACGAATGCATACTTTTCTATTTCTATTTCTACGAGTCTTTAGGGTTTCCTCATACCCAACTCCCTTATCATTCCTCAAACTCTCTTGCCTTTATATTCCTTTCTCTTATCGTTATTTCATGAACCAACACAACATAAGCATTGATTTCAAACATCCCGTCATTCTGGATTCGTGTCTTCAGAACGAATCTTGATAACTTTTACAACTTAGATTCATAATTCATCATACTCGTCTGCCTTTGTTCTGGCTCTAAAGCTTTTACACTATTCCATAACCTTGGGAATTACTTTCCCGAAAACAATTGGCTGAACTTTAATCAGTTTATTATAATCTCTTGCTCCGTGCCTTCCTTGGCCTTTCACTAGCGGGTGGTCTCTCTCTTGGGAGGGTAAGTGACAAAAACAGTCCTTTTGAGATTCGTCAATCATTTAGAATCTCAAATGATTCCTATATTTCCTTTAGCCAGGCTCTTGCCTCGGCTGGGTCAGCTTGTTCCATGGAACTCTGAGAGCTTAGCGACTTAAAGGTCCTGAAAGAATTTCTCACCGCACTGTCTCCTCAGGGTGGTGGTTGGGGATAATAGTCTAAGTTCTTTTTAGACAGGTCCATGAATTGTCGTATAGGAGTACCGTCTCGGGTCTCCTTTCCTTACTCGACTTTCTGTTTCCTTAGTATGAAATGTTTCATCCTACTCCCCATAATTGGGGTCATCTTTTAATTTAAAATCCTCATTTTCCACTCCATTATGTCATGGGTTCCTTCTATCTTGATGGCGACCTCCCTGACTATCACGTTCAGGGTTTGCTCTAAATCTTATTCCTCAAACTATGGCTCTCATCTAAGTTCTCATCCTTACGCTCTTGAACTTTCGGAACCCAAATTCTATAGGAATACCTCATTATTCCCTTATCATCTCTCTCGGTATTAATCTCATATCTATTTGTTGGCTCTCTGCCTTCATTCATCACTTTTTCTGGCACAATATGTTCCTTTCCAATAATTCGGGCTGTATTGCAATCTCAAACAACTTTTCGGTACCGGCTCCGGTTACCTTCATATCTATTTCCATATTTTTTTTCAAAATCTCTTATCAACCCTCCCAAAGTCATTATCATCTTGAGTCTCTCCTTTTTACTAAGGGCATCAGCCACCACATTGGCTTTCCCCGAATGATAAAGAATCTCCCAATCATAATTCTTGATTAGCTCTAACCGCCTCCCCTGGCGTATGTTGAGCTCTTTCTACGTAAAAAGGTACTAGAGCTCATATGGTTTGTGTAAATCTTGCACTTCTCTCCATACAAGTAGTGCCTCCAATCTTTAGGGTAAAACTATTGCCACGAGCCTAAGCTCATGGGCGGGGATATCGAATTTCATATTACCTTAATTGTCTTGACATGTACGCGATTACCTTACCGTGCTGCATAAGCACGCACCCTAAGCCCTTGTGCGAAGCGTCACTACACTTCACAAAATCTCCTTTTCCATCCGGCAATGCCAGCATAAGGGCCATCACCAACCTCTGCTTCAGTTCTTGAAAGCTGTTCTCGCATTTCTCTATCCATTCGAACTTCTTAGTCTTACGAGTAAGCCGCGTTAAAGGGGCTACTATCTTTACAACTTGAACGAACCTCCGGTAGTGACCGGCCAATCCTACCTCTGGTAGTCGACCAAACCATGGTCATCAATTCATCAGTGGTCCTTTATCCAATCCTGTCAGGATCCTCCATGGGATCCTCCTCAACAACTATCCCTTCTAGGACAACATCCTCAACCGCTAAATCCTCAATATCAACATCATCCGGTCCTGCATTAGGACACTCTATCGGATCCACAATCCGATCTCCAATTAGTAATAAAATATCATCGCAATGTTGCTCCTCAACCTCAGGGTTCGGAGTCCCGCTACCATATACGATAACGAACTACGCTCCTATCACGATATTTATAAGGGTTCCCATAAGGGTTTTAACTGTCAGTGCTAAGTTAGGTAGCTCGACTATGAACTTGGCAAGAGTTCTTATTATCTTAGTTAACTTATTATCTTAACGTCCCATCATCTCTGAGGTTTATAACGCTTGGCTCTGATACCATTTCTGTAACACCCCCAGATCCGGGGTCGGGGATCCGGGTCGTCACGGTTTTTCTTTCCACAATATCACTTCACTTAATTAATAATAAATAACCTTATACTGTGACCCCACACTAACACACACCACAACCCGTTATAGTCTCAGAGATGAAATTTAAATAAGTACAAGTCTTTGAATCCACAATTTAAAAGTTATTACAACCCAAAATGATTACTTGATAAATTTACAGTTAATTGCCATTATCTGCCACAAGTTATAATTATACATAATTGATTCTCAAAAGTAGATGGTCTGATCTACAATAGATCTACCTCTGCAGCTATAGCAGCTACAACATCAACGGGAAGACGCGGGACGCTTCCCACGCGCTTGCGCTGGGTCTGCTGGAGTCTGGCCATCTTTCCTAACTGTTGTTGTGTGATGAAGAAATAAAGCAAGGGTGAGCAGCAAGCCCACCAAAATAATATGTATAATGATTTACAATATATGAGCCTACTCATGATACTCATGAAAGTCTTGGTCAAAAGAAATGAACCAAGTTTGATATCTTAATGCGATGAAGTCGCAAAATATTCAGTATATATACATATATACTTTTCAAAATATTGGAAGTCCTCTTCCATGCATAATATACACAAAGTCCCAGTGTATAACTGTATAAAAAAATATCGTTGCAAGGTGATCTCATATATCTAACCTTGTCTCAACGTTTTTCTGAAAATCTTTGTCATTCATAAGACAATTATTAATTAGATATAAGTTTAAAAGATGAGGTTACCAAATACCCCAATATACTTATATCTTTCCCAATACTACTTGAACTACCACCGTTCAAGTTATAATCAGTTTCAAAAGTTCATCACATAGATGAGACTACAAGACAAGATTTGAATAGATTCAATCTTTGAAATATTATTGAATGAAATAAAGTTACGAGATACTTTATTTAGTCCCGATATATATATATATATCCACATATATATATATATCTCTTAAACATTTCCTGGAACCTCTGTTATGTAAAGTATGAACAGAGTTTGAAACATCCAATGAATTTTGGAAAGGAAAAGAATTTTGGCATAAACCAGATATCTTGCTGATCAGGCAAAGATACCAATAAGTAACCTTTTCTACTAGTAGATGGATGAATCCCCCACCGGTCATCACCCTGGCCACATAAGGACCTTGTGCTGGACCGCCACCCGGCCTCTTACGCGTTGATGGACTGCCACCCAGCCACTTACACTTTCATAGACCGTACCCCGGCCTGTCGCTTATGCCGACTCAATTAGATGGGCTTACTTCCCGAACATTGGGCAAGTAATCAATTCATTTACCAAAACTGCAACCTCGTTGCGAATATAAAATACACCACAGAGCCGGATTCCCCAGGTTTTGAGCGAGTATTTAAATCCCCTTAAAAAGGAAGATTTTAAATATAAAAATGAGTTTTGGGATCCGCTCTGACTTTAAAAATCATTTTGAAGACTCGAAAACACTTTATAGAGTGTTTGGAGTAAAGCTGATTTAATGAAGTAAATCAGTCCCCAGAATATTTAGAAAATGACTGAATATTATTATTTAAATAATATTCCCATAAAGAATAATCTTTATAAAAATAATTGAAGTAGAAGTATTAAAACTTATACTTGAAACGAGTATTAAATAACCAAAGATATACTTATATGAAAGTATTATCTTTATTTGAATAATCGAAAATAAGTTTGATTATTGACACCTTATTCTTTAATAAAATAAAGAATATACCTCAGCAAATAATCGGAGTCATAGATCCTCAAATGAATATTCAAATAATATTCATTAAATAATATAAACTGAGTCATAAGCCTTCGAATGAATATTCAAATAATATTCAATAAATAATATAAAAGAGTCATAAGCCTTCGAATGAATATTCAAATAATATTCAATAAATAATATAAAAGAGTCATAAGCCCTCGAATGAATATTCAAATAATATTCAATAAATAATATAAAAGAGTCATAAGCCCTCGAATAATATTCGAAATAATATTCAATAATAAAATAAAGTTAAAGTTATCGAATAAACCTTATTCGATTAATAGTTTGGAAAACTATAACCATATATATATATATATAAATATATATATATATATCCATATCCATATATACAAAATCTACTCGAGATCCTCGACTCCCGGTTTTAGAAAATATTTTCACCTTTGGGTCCCTATACTAAGGGTATATGCAAGTTACCGCTATTCTCTAGCATAGGTATTATCAACTGAACCAACAGATATATATTTCAAGAATATGAAACAGGCATGCATATATACCATATCACATGCTACAATATATCGCAAGAATTTGCTAAATAACCAATATGCATTTATCGCAAGATCATGCATATACAAATGTATACATCACAACAACAGTATAACGGATAGAATACTTGCCTGAGCGACTTGGGGTGATAAAAGGCTCGGGACGAGTCTGGTAACCTATAAACAACAAGTAAGTTGGAATTAAACCAAAATCACTTGTAAATCGGACGTTACGACGGCTATGTTTACGCGATTTCCAATATTTTAAACCATTCAAACCCATTCCAAATCAACCTCAAATCCAACATACAACCAACATCCATCCTCATCACATCATAACAACCCCAACCAATTCAATTTAATCATTCATACTTATGCCTAAGCTTAACTTTAATCATACTTAAGTTCTTTTAATCAAAACAACAACATTTACCATTCCATTTCAATACCAATTCAATCCCAAACTCTAAATCACCAACATTAAGCTACCATATCACCCTACTAATCAAAATCATCTTATAATACATAGGAATCTAGGGTTTGGAGATGGTATACCTTCCTTGAAGTGGTGGGAGGAGCTAGGAAGCCTTAAGAAGCTTTGAGAAGTCTTAGGAATGCTTGGATCTTCAAGGAAAACAAGAAAAACTTCAAGTTAAAAACTTGAAAACACTATTCATTGTCTTCTTCTTTGATTAAATGAAGAAGATTGAGAAGGAATTGATGGCTTAAACTCATGATATAGCCCTAACTAAGCATGAAGATGATTAGGGAATTAACTCACCAATTTAGGAGGCTTGGATCTTGAGTTTTTGAATTCTTGCCCATTTGTAATAGTAAAAAGCCGAGAGCATGATGAACCATGCCTTGGTTTCTTTTTGATTTTGATGAAAATGATTTTGCTTGGCTTGGTTGGCTTGTTTTTGTGTTTGATTTAGTTAATTACCTTGTTGCCCTTGAATTTGTGTGGTTAAAAAGCCACCACACCTCCTTCCTTCCCATGTCATGCTTGTGTCACCTTGCACATGTCATAATGCTCCCACTTGTCCACAGCTTGTGGTTTGATGATGTCACAATCCCTGGCTTCTTGTACAAGCTTGTCTCTTGGTCACTTATTTGTTTTACGGTTCGCTTATCTTTCGTTCTCGTTTATCGTTTGAGGGATCATACCCGGGATCTTATTACTTAGGTTCCCTTAACCTTTCTCAATATATTGTATTCCTTCTATGATCCTCTCTTATAATCCTTTAATTTAAATCATTTTTATCCTGTTACCTTATACTCAATTCTCACCGTATCTTGTGGATTTCCGGGAAAAATTAAAGTGTTCGGAATTGGATTTTGACGATCTTTACATACACTTATATACCACATAGAGTAATAATAATATCCCATAAGATCAATAACAGAACCCCTACATAGCGTGGCATGAAAAGTTTTCTCGTTCAGCAAAAACACTATTCATAAGGGTTTCAAAATTTCTCAAAAATTGGGGTTATTACATGGGCATTCTTTTAATTAGATATTTCATTGGTGAATCATAAAAATAGCAAGTAACTTATATAGTAATGATGACCAAATATTTGATTCCAAAACTTTAAAATGATATATCGGAAAAAAATTTCTTAATCAACTTTCAGAAATTTTTTGCATGAAATGAGTTTTACAATTTGGTTGTCGAATTACTATTTATATTCTTGTTATTATAAACAGAAAATG